>NC_133401.1:49988652-50298548 GCF_047511655.1 Castor canadensis | reverse complement strand
TATGTGCACACAAGGTACCTTTAACAAGTTCACCCCCTCCATTATATTTTCATTTCTCCCCCTCCTTCCTCCATATTGGTCTCATTTTTCAGAAGGAAAAATGCATTAGGAAATCTACCTTAATAGAAAAAGTTATAGAACCCGCTGATGGGAGAGATTGCTCAAGGATTGGGAATATGAGTAATTAAAATTCTGTCTTAGTTCTGACTATAAGACATTCCTGTCTCTGCTTTAGAAACATGCTTTATGAGAGCTTGCAATTTTATAATCACAGAAGTTTCCTTAGGTACTTGAACAAAACTTTTTATTCAGATTTGGGAAAGAGAGTATATAGACTTATTGTTAAAGTTAGAATGTAGCAACCAAGAGATTTCAGGAGCACACTCATTAAATATGTATTCTATTTCTCTGATTCTCTTTTTAAGTAGGCACACATTAGTATGGAAAGCATGCACTTATGTCCCTTTTTATTACCTTAAATACAAGAAATCACAATATAGTAGACGATTAGATGAATATTTTCTGCAGTTTTATATAGAATTAGAAAATGCTTCCTGTAAGAAGATTTGGGGATTTAAATGCATAATTTCCTTGTGAATATTTCAATATCTTTTAGTAAATGTACACTCAAAAAAAAACTAAAGGTTAGGTCATCAACATAGTTGTTTTAAATACAGATGAGAAGAAAAAAACTAAAATTTGAAATTAAGTTTTTTGTTGTTTTGTGTTCCTGTTCTAAGACAGTTCTATGTAATCTAAGCTGGCACTGAGGAAGAAGTCAGGTACATTGTCATAGGAACCTTCAGTCACTATGCTAAACTGAGAACTCCAGTAATTTTGACAGTGGTCTGGATGAGGAAGGTGGTGAATAAAGAGAGAATGTGAACCACGTGCATATCTGGAAGGCCATGCTCTAAAGAGAGGATACCAGGTATGCAAGCAGCCTGAGGTGTGAAATTGCTTGATTTGTTGAATGGCAAGAAGACCAGTGTGAGGGCTGGGAGAGCACTCAAGGGATAGAGTGCTACCTAGCAAGTATGAAAGCCTGAGTTCAAATCCCAGTACTATTTCCCCCAATAAAAAGAAGACCAGTGCAGCCTGAGTAGATGAGTGATAGGAAGAAGGTACGTGATGAGGTCTGAGGTTTAGCCAGTCTCTACATTATACCAGACGTTATAGGTGTGGTGAGGATTTAGGATTCAGTTCCATGTGAAGATCGCTCTGGCTGTTATCAGTCAAGGGTAAGCAGTACAAAAGTAGAAACACAGACCCATCTTGGCTGCAGATGAAAGCAGATCAGACTGGTGCGATTCCGGTGGGCTTGTTTAAATGGAATTGGATTGGTGGATGGGCTGGATGCAGGGAGAGAGTAGCACCGAAGGCAATTTCCACACTTGGAACCTAAGGCTGTCCTTTCAAACTTAATATTTTCAGATATCCTTATTCCTGAATAAATATATTTTATTGGGCTTTAAAAATAGAATAGTTTTGTCTGTTTTGAAAATCTGTTAAGTTTGGAAAATCCCCTGAGAGGGGATCTCTGAACCTCTTCATCTTTGCCCTTGCTTCCTCAAAAATAGAATCCTAATTTAAGCCTCTCTCTCTCCTTTTTTTTTTTTTTGTGCGGGACTAGGGTTTGAACTCAGGGCCTCATTCTTGCTCAGCAGGCAGTCTACCACTTGAGCTACTCCACCAGCCATCAAATCTTCTCTTGAATTAATAGTAAGCTAATGGGACCCACATGGCCTTGATATTCTAGCTCTATCTACCCTTAAAATCCAACTCATAACTAACTTCCTTCTATCATGGATCTGTTCATTCTTTATTTTTCATTAATTCATTAAACCTTTATTCATTTCATTAACAAATATTTATTGAATACCAACCTGTACTAGGTATTCAAAACTAAACAAAACAGAAAACAGATCCATACCCTTGGGAATTTTTAAATGGAAGAAGTCAGAAAATAAGGAGCTGAGTAAATATACTTAGTTTACCATATACTGTTAAGCACTGTGGCCAAGGGTAAAGTGGGAAGAGGGGCATTGAGTTAGAGCGGGAGCATGCCTCACGAGTTCTTGGAACAGCAAGGAGGCCAGTGGTTATGGGATAGCTTGAGCAAGAGGAAGAGGAACTAGATGGGCAAGAAGGGCAAACACTTTGATCTTTGAGTGAGAAAAGAAGGCATTTGGGTGATCATGACAGTGACTGGGAGAGTGACATGTTAGTATTAGTGGTTTAATGACACCACTTTCTTGGTGTGTTTAAGAAGGTTGTGGGTCAACTGTAAAAGAAGGAAGCTGGGTTAGAAGCGGAGTCAATATTGCTGGTGTTGATTACATGCACAGTGCTTTACAGCTGTTCCAAGATTTGCTGACTGTCTTTAAAAGTCATTCTCACTATTGAATGATTTGTTCTGCACACATGGAAGGCATTTTTTACTTTCTAACTACTTTCAATTACCTGTATGTTTTAAATTATCTCTATATTTTCTTTGTTGAGATTGTTAGTCTCTTTTTTAAAAGAACTTTAAGTCCTCTGCTTCCCCCCCCCCCTTAGAGTTGCAAAGGCTAGGGCAAATAATGCTTATAAAACCTATCAAGACTAAACCCGGCACACTAAGTACTCTTCAGACAATGGCTAGTAGCATAGCAACCCACAAGGATTTTAAAATTACAGGGCACTAATACTTCTGTGATCTCAAGGTATTTGGCAGATTAACCTGCATTTTCTGTAGAGTCATGTCAATATCAAATTTTTTATTTGTATGGAAATATATAAGTTGAAAAAAAAATTAAATGGACCAGCTACTGTCTATGTTTTTACTAATCTGTATATATGCATATTTAATATATACTGAGTGTAATATATCTACATTTTTTACACATACATTCACTCTGAGGTAGATGTGCTCTCAGTATTCTAGTTAGCACGTTTAGGAGTTGGTTGTGAAGGGAGCTCTCTTTAGCCTCCTCATAGAAGCCAAATTTCCCAAGGCTCATTTCACACTATATTCCTGCATATCTGACTGAAGGGTCTGTGTCAAACTTCTACACAAAAGTGCAGTGAAAGCTAAAAACATAACAGTGGTCAGTTCTTTTTCTTACTCTCAAAGGATTATTTGTCTGAAGTCAAAAGTATAGAAATAGGTTTGTAAGCAACTTTGGGGCTATAATTTTTTCAGGAAAAAACTACAGCATATAGTGTAGAAAGAAGCATTAGAAATAAGTATGATAAAAAATGAGTCTGTAAGAAAAAAAGCACAAACAAAAAGAATAGTTCAATTTTCATATCCCCTAGATGTTATAAGGAACATGTCATGTGTACTTGCAAATTATTAGGATTTATCTTTTGGAGATGAGATGACCTCTCTGTTCCAAGGAGTCCAGCTTGAGTGTACAGACCATCAGAGAGCTTCTGGCAAGACCACCAGAGAGCTTCTGGCAAGTCCATCAATTGCTCCTGGCTAAGAATTTCTGAACTGCAGTGTGTTTAGCAATCTCTCTCCCTGGGTAGGACAGCCATTCCTATGTTTGCTGTTCTGGGGAAAGCTAGATTTGTTTTTGTCCCAAATCATCCTTATAGCACAATCCTGGTCCACCAAAGAGAGCTCTTCTCCATGCAGGAAGATAGGCTGAAAAGATGAAATCTAGCTAGAAACATCTACATCTATCTATCCATCCATCTATTGTCTATCTTCTGTCTGTGCCTCCTACTGCACTAACAACAGAAGCAAACTGAAAACCCACATCCTGTCATTTTCACCATGTGTTTCCACCTAAGCATCAATTCATTTGCTTCTCATTAGTGAAGAAGAGACTGAGCCCAGGGAGGGGAGATGGCATCACTAGTGGTGTCAGGTTGGCACAGCAGATGTGCTGATGTTCAGCCTAGTGTGGGCTTTGAGAGAACCTGTTCCTCCATGGCTGCCAGACTGGTGCCTCACAGAGCCTCCTTCTCTTCCCAGCCCAGGGAAGAGTGGGATTGGGGTGAGCAAAGTTTTCATGCAGTGGTCCTTGCCATCCCATTCTCCTGAGTCGTTGCCATCTGTGAATCAGGGCCCATCTGTGTAAAATAACTCTTAATGCAAAAATAATATACCCTGTATAGGTGGGAGCAAAACACAACACAGTTAGTTTCTCTGGTTAGTGAGTCCATATTCTTCAGGAACTGCTTTGATATTGAAAAAAAAATTAAGGAAAAATTCTGCTATCCATGACCACTTTATGTTCAGGGGATAAGTGAATCACTGATCATATCTCTCCTCTCCTCCTTCTTCCCTCCTGTGTGGGTCACAGACAAGGAATTATAAACTAACACATCCTACAGTGCACATTAGTGTGTGTTCTGTCACATCTGTTATCCATGGAGACAGGTCACACAAAACACATGTGTCATGTAAGCCAGAAGAGGACAAAATGCTAGTATCCAGGTACAATTATGTCATAGGACTCCATGTAAAAGTGAAAGTAATTTCACGGAGAGAAATTTAAATTTTTGAATTTTTAAATTTGAATTTTTTGAGGAATTTGATGAAATCACATGCATACCCCAATTAAAAGTGGTTAATAGTTCTTCCTACTTCCTTATAGATTGTTCAATTTAAAGGAACCATTATTGTGTATAATTGGCATTGTGCAAAATAATAGGACTCAACCCACTTTTAACCAAAACCTGTGTTCCTCCTCTTCTTTGAGGTCCGGAAGAGGGTGATCCCATACGCTTAATATTTGCTCTTCCACTGCATTTACACACACAGGTATGCACACACATTCACAAGCAATCAGAATGTTATTTTTGGTGTAGTTTTAAGTGTTTTCAAAAAATTGAAATGTCTCAAATCATAAAAGTTGTACTTACTAATGACAGACAGTGCAATGTTCAGTCCATGTACGCCTTATGTAATATTTAAATCAGTGTAAGAATGTTTATCTCCTCAAACATTTGTGGTGAAAACTTCCAAAATTCTTTCTCCCTGAAATATGAAGTACATAATTATTACATGTATTCACCACACTGTGCAGTAGTAGTCAAGGCTTCTTATTCCTAACTGTGACTTCACACTTTGATCAACCTTCCATTATCCCTTACCTCTCCTGTCCTCAGTCCCTAGTAGCCACCATTCTACTTTCTGTATGAACAACCTTTTTGATCCTCCATCTGAGTGAGATCATATGGTATATCTGTGACTGGCTTATTTCACTTAACATAATGACCTCCAGGTCAATCCACATTGTCGGAGCCAGCAGTGGGACCTTGCCTGTGTGAGTCAGTATCTGGCTTTGTGAGAAATCCAGACGTCCAGAAAAACAGTATTCAAGATTCCCAGATGGTTTTGTGTCCTTCAGATGTAAATAAGAAAGTTATGTTGACCATGTGCTTCTTTCTCCTGCTTCTCTGTTCCTGTTTTACAGGAGACATAACAAAGAGTTAATTTTAACTGTGCTTCCCTGTACTAATGTAACCTTGGCACATAATACTTGGCTTGCTTTTTCTGACCAAATGCTCTCTGTGTAAAAGATTTTATAAAAAGCAATGTATACTTCATTAAAGTGGCTATTGAGCAGGACTTAGTAGTCCCCTCATTTTTTTACAGCTTCGGTCACCCAGGTTCTGCTGGTAAACGGCATTACACCACATTGCCACAAATGACAGGATTTCATATTTTGTAGCTGCATAGTATTCTACCGTGCATGTGTATTGGGTTTTCTTTATGTATCCATCAGCTGATGGACATTTCAGTGTTTCCATTTCTTGGCTCTTGTGAATAGTGCTGCAGTGAACATGGGTGTGCAGTTGTCTCTTTGACATGCTGATTTCATTTCCTTTGGATGTAAACCCAGAAATGGAATTGCTGGCTCATATGGTATTTTCTAAGTTTAATTTTTTCAGGAGCTTCCATCTTGTGTTCCATAATGGCTGCACTAACTTAAATTCCCACCAACAGAGTGTGAGGGTGCCTGTTCTCCACATCCTCATCAGAATTTTTTGCTATATATTTATTGTATCTTTTATATCTTTCTGAGTGACTTTTTCAATAATTCTTTCATAAACAAAGTAAGCATTTTCATCCTGCAGGGAAATTTTTATTCTTAATTGGCCAGCTTAATTAATTTATATTAATTTTTTGTGTATTTGTACTTCTTTCTAACACCTCTTTTTTGTTTTCTGCTTAATGTAAACTCCTTTCTCTTTTCTTCTTTTCTGTCTTTAATTAATTGTTTACTTTATCCCCTTGTATTCATCTTATTGGTTTGGTAGTAGTACATTCTAGGGTTTTATTTTTAATATTTACCTTGAATCTTTTAGTGCAAATACCTTCATCTTTATCTTTCAGCTTTCTTTTTCTTCCTTCCAAAGAGGTGACAGGACTTACCTGGCCTTCTCTATAATTTTAAGGTGCCTTTTAAACACAAATACTTTTTTGCTAATTTAGATTTTAAAATCACTTAGATCCCCCAACAAGGTTTTTCCCCCCCTCAATTAATAGACATTTTTAAGCGTTTAGGTTTACAGGAAAACTGAGTAGAAGCAAAGAGTTTCCCAAATGCAGTATCCCTTCCCTCTCTAGTTGTCTTATTAACCTCTCCCATTAGCATGCACATTTGTTGCAGTCGATGAACCAGTGTTGATACAACATTATCAATTAAACTCCACCATTTTCATTGGGATTTGGTCATGTATAATTCTGTAGATCTCAAAGAATGCAGTTTTGGTAATCCAACAGTTCTGTGTGTTCCCTTCCTTCCTCTTGGCTTCTGCCAACAGCTTGATTGTTTTTACAATCTCCAAAGTTTTGCTTTATTTGGAATAATTTATAGTTGAACTCACATATACCACAGCCTTTTCACATTGGATCCTTTCTATTAGCAATGTGTGTTAAGCTTCCTCCCTGTCTTTCTGTGGCTCAGTGGCCCATTTCTTGTCATCACTGTGTCACACTGTAGTGTAGGAATATACCACAACTTGTTCACCCATCCAACTATTGAAAAGCATCTCAGCTGTTTCCAAGTTTTGGTAATTATGCGATAACTTGCTATCAACATCTGTGTGCTTGCTTTTGTATGGGAAAAAGCTTTCTGCTCATTTGGGTGTGTCCCAAGGAATGTGATTGCCCTGTCACATGGTAAGCTTACATTTGGTGTAGCAAAAAGACTGCTATCATCTCCTAGTCTCTGCACCTTCATCCATTGCACTAACAATCAGCGAGACTTCTGTTGTATGTCCTCAGCGCCAGCATTTGATGTTTGCAATGGTTGGATTTTAGCCATTTTGATAGGTGTGCGGTGGCATCTTGTACTTTTAAAAAATTTCCTAGTAGGTGTGCAGTGACATTTCATACTTTTGAATCTCCTAATAGGTGTGTGGTGGCATCTTGTTGCACTTTTGGAATTTCCTTTGGAAATATGGTGCTGAGCATTGTCTCCTGTGCTCATTGACGTTCCTGTGTCTTTGAGATGCATCTGTTCAGATCTTTTGCTAGCTCATTAGGCTTGCTTTATTCCTGTTCTAAGAGTTTATCTATATATTCCCCCAAACAACCTTAATTAAGAAGAGTTATATCAGTATATGTTCAATTTATAGTCCTGACTGGAAGTTCCAGAAACCATTCTGTTCTGGAAAAGAATTCTTTATAAGTGAAGAATAAGTGCCTAATTGGCTGTAACTACATTTTTCAGCAGTCCTTTGGAGTAAATGTCTTTATGATTCTTAGTTGAGTTTCTCCTTTATCTACCCCCCACAATTGCCTGTTTTTGTGTGCTTAGCCTATTAGTTAAAAATGGAGATTTCTTTAGTTCCTCCTGTCAGTTTTTCTACTAGGTGAAAATGAAGTATTTGAGCATGGCTTCTTTCTTTAGTCCTGTTAAGGACCTTCTGGGCAAGTACAGTCTGTCTCACTAATTTACTGAAATTTCTGTTGTGCTTGTCTAGGACTATCAAGTATATCAAGAGTAAACCGGAATAATCAGACATTTAAGAGTGATTTCCTTTGTCAAACCATTATGCTTTTTTCTTGTCTTGTAGATCAGAATCATAGTTGAAAATATGCCTTCACAACTGATTAATGCTGATCCAAAGTTTTACTCACTTATTAGCTCACTAATTCATCTATTCAATAAATATATGCTGTATATATGCATATACTTCTTATATGCCAGACATTGCCAGTGGAACCTGGGATTCAGAAGGGAACAATTCAACACATGCCTACTGTCTTCATGGATCAGATAATCTAAATAAAGGATATAGAAAACCATGGCCTGCAGGATACAGGAATACAACACATCCACTGTGTACTTATTGTATATGACTTCTATCTCACTAAGGGTAGAGTTGAGAAGTTTTAACAAGGACCATACATCTGGAAAAGCCTAAAATATTTACTGTCTAGTTCTTTACAGAAAAGGTTTGCTGATACTTGCCTTAACAGAGGAGAGACATTAAATAATTAAATACAGACCTTCAATGAAATAGAATCTCTAGGAAGAAGAATAGAGGGTCTCAGTGTACAGACATAGAAGGCATGTGTTGTTTGCAGGTACAAGGCAATGCCATTTCATCTAATGGTCACTTAAAATGTGCACTGCCAGGGGACAGGAAAAAGAATGGGGGAAGAACAATACAAAATCAGAAAGGAGATTATTTATCTGAAAGAGTAAGACAAAATGAGGCTGGATCACACAAAAATGTTTAGTATTTTTAAGTGGCTCATACTTTGTGTTAGTAACAAGAAGAAGCCAGGGAAGGTTTTTTCAAGCATGTAAGGGATAGTTAGACATCGTCTGTTATTTTCCAGATAAGAGAATGGTGATCTGGACTTCGACGATGAATAAGAGGAGGGCAGAGTAAAGCTGTGGGTCTTTTAGCAATGGGGAAATCATTGCAGATCCTGTTGTTCACTAAGACACTGGATGTTAGGAAAGGTCACAGATTGGGTAGATATTGTCATGAGTTAAATTTTAGGGGTGAGTTGAGTTTGGTCTGGGTTTAAATTAGCAGCTGGTGGTGGTTGTTTATAGCCAAAAAGAAAGGCAGGCATGGTTGAATAAAGGTAATTTTCAGCTACTGATTTGTGATTTTTCCTCTCAGAATGAATAAGAACAAATATTAGAAAGGATTTAGTGGTATATCTCCAACTCTACAAATGACCAATGTGACATTGGCTGTTCACGAGCTTTAATGGCAAAGAGTTCTTATGTGGATGCCTTCTGTGGGTAGACCTATGGTACCATTCCATGTTTTTATCACGGAAATGTTTAGAGAGCTTCATTTCCATTTCTCTGGGGTGATAGGCAGAAGCAAAACTAGTACAACAGTGGTGCAGGAGACTGTCAGTGTATGAACCTACATGTTACAAATCTCCTCCAAATGATAACATGCTCCCAGCTCACAAAATTGAAATATTGCAACCAGACTTCTCAAATTGGGTAAAAGAGAATGTGTCCAAAATATGATGGAACTATGACATGGTAGAAATGGTGATAAAAATATTGTATATATTGTACCTTGGTCAGGAGAAATTTCTCTGTGCTGGTTATCATCTTTCCAGGTACAACTTAAAAACCACACCTCCATTAGGTAGAATAGCTTATCAGTGAGTATACTTATCTACACCCTGGTCCTTGTTCTAACACCTATCTTGAGTCCTATAAGGCCAATGACATAATTTTATCAGAGGAATATAACTTCTGGGATGACAGCTACTAATAGTGAAAATATCAATCAATGTGAGTTTATGATGTGTCTTTAACTGTACATTAATATCTCCAGTTATAAAAACAACTTGGTGCCAAGCCACCAATGTTCAAGACAATTTATTGTATTACTAATGTGATTGTTTTTGATATGTGATTTGTTTAGCATTGTTTGCATAAATTATGTAAATTTATACAATAGCCCCAGGCATCAATCAAACATAATCCGAACAAATAGAAAAAATGTTGGCAGGATAAATTTGTAGCACTTTCTTGTGTTTTCATTGCTAAAACAACATTTGTGCTCTTAGGATTAAGGGAGATGTTTAGAAATGGTCCCAAAGCCCAAAAGTCCTCAATAAATTTGCCCTCCCTAAATGGAAATATATGCTTATCAGTGATTATACACTGATAGACAAGGATAAAATGGTCTAGATATTGCAGAGCCATTGGTAGAAACATTAAATATGAATATTAGAATCTTAAACTCAAGGCTAGCTAAAATGTTAGATTATTCTTTAAGTAATAGCAAGATGTAACAAATTTCTGTTAGAGGAAAAAGAATGGGTCATTTTTAACTGCATTTTAAATCAACAGTCATCTGAAGAAAAATACAACCAATAATGACTTGTGAAGTAGAATGAGATTTTTATGGCAAGACCTGGTATTTGTGTAGAAGGAATAGTAGTGTGTAGTAACTTTGCAGGTAAGTTGGGACATTTTAAAGATATGAGATAAAAATAACGAGTGATAGTATATAGATAACATTTTCAGATTTTAAAAAACAAGGAATCATAGGTCATAATAGAATTCACTAGCAAGAAATAGCAAGCATGAAGTATTGCTTCAAGCTTCACACTGATGGTTTGGAGGCTTAGTCAAGCTGAATTAACTTCCACAAGTGTGACCCCAAGGTAGGCTGTGGGTTATCGTTCCCAATTTTTTTTCCCTCTGTTTTTCTCATGTTTGAAGTTCAGGTTTGGATCCTCCCAGGCAAGACCAGCTGTGGTAATTCCTTTCCAAGCTCCTTGCTCTGTCCCTCCAAGATTTCCACAGTGTCAACTGTGATGTAAGTTGTATTGTCAGCATTTTCAGAAGAGTGATTGTAGATTCAGAGGACTTTCCAGAGGAGGATTTCAAATCCTACAGTTGGATGCTTTGTGTTTGTTCAAGTCAACAATTCTTCTCTTTTTAAAAACTCCACACTACAATTTTAGAAAACAGACCAAAATTTCAACAGTGGCACCATCCCAGTAATAGGTTAGAGGGCTATTTTTTAGACTTTGTAAATTTCTAAGATTATTCATATTGTGTTCATTTTTAATTACCTGGATATTTTTCTTATTTCTGGGCATTCTTTTTCTTCTCTACCCACTTTTAAATTGAAAAATGCCAGTGAGAAATTTGTAAATTCACCTGAAGTTGTAAGAAAAAAATGCAGAAACTTGGTCATGTATACTTTATCTAGTTTCCTCCAATGGAAATATTTTGCTAATCAATAATAATAATATTGTCATGAAATTGATATTAACATAAACCACCAGACTAATTCAGATTTCTCCAGGTTCACTCTGGCTGCGTGTGTGTTTGTGTATATTTGGTTCTGTGTGTGTGTGTTTGTATGTCTGTGAATTTAGTTCTCTGTGTGTGTCTGTGTGTATTTGGTTCTGTGTGATTTCATCCCATGTGTAGGTCTGTGTTTCAATCAGCCATCAAGTACTGCCATAAAGATGGCTCGTGTTACACTTTTGTAATCAAATTTAACCTCCGTTGTTTTTCAAATTTTGTCATCTAAAAATGCTATAGAAATATAATCATATAAAAGGTATCTTTTAAAGGCTAGTTTTCCCACTAAGTATAATGCCTTTGAGACTCATCAAAGTTGTGTTCATCAGTAGCTCATTCATTTTTAGTACTGAGTAGTATTCTGTGGTACAGAAACAGCACCATCTTAGCTGTTCACCTGTTGAATGGAATCTGGACTGACACTGTTCTTGGCTATTAGATATAAGGCAGCTAAGTTTAGTTTGTGAATACAAGTATCACTTGTCTTGGATGAATTCCCGAGTGCTCTTGTGAGGTCATGTAGTAATTGCCTGTTCTGTTTTTAAAGAAGTTGCCAAACTATTTTGCAGATTTCTCTCCTACTTTATATCATGCATCAGTAAGATGGGGGTGATCCAGCTTGTTCCCCTCACCAGAATGCCATGTTGTTGTTTTTCTTTGGTCTTTCCAACCATGTAGCATGCTATCATGGCTGGTTCAGTTCCTGTTTTCCCAGTCACCATGCAGCTGAACATCTCCATGTCTTGCATCTCTGTCTCTACACGGGGTATCTTCCCGTGCCTCTTCCTTTCCTGATTGGATTGTATATTCCTCACATAATCTAAGTATCACTCATGCATTGTTGGACTTGTGCTTTGTGGAATTCTTCTTCCAATTGATCATTTGTCTTTTCTTCCTCTTTGTGTGGTTTTCACAGTGCAAATATTTGAGCCGAATTTATTAATTGCTCTTTCCATCCACCACGATTGTAGTTTTGCCTCTAGAAACATTCCGTGTCTAGACTTATGTCCTGAAGAGTTTTATCCATAATTTTTTAAATGCCTTATAGTTTTATAGGTAAGTCCACAATCCACTTTGAGTTAATCTTTGTATGAAGTGTGAGGTTTAGGGTCAAGGCTGTGTTGTCCCTGTGGATAACCAGTTTCTCCAGCTGTGTTTGGTAAATTGGTCATCCTCTCTCCCCCAAAAGCCAGCTCTACCTTTTGTGAACGGGAAGTGGGATGTGTTTGCAAGAACTGTTCTTTGGTTCTGTTTGGTTTCATTGACCAGATTTATCCTTTTGCTGGTATTATACTGGTTGGTGCAGTAGCTATGCAGTGGTCTTAATATCAGGTGCGTGTGTAGGATTTTTATTACTGTGTCAAAGGTCCCTGATGAACAGTTCAACTTCTGTGTTCTCTCTCACATTATGTGAATTCAGTTGTTCTGTCCTTGTGTTCTGACTATAATCTTTGTCATTTCCTTTCTTCTATGGAGCCCATCCAATGTGTCATTTTAGCATTTTTTTCAGGTATATAATTTTTGCTTGATTTTTTGTTTTGTAGCTTTTACTTATTCACTGAGAATTTTCTAATTCTTCCCTTACTTTAAGAAAGGGCAATTATTAATTATTGAGTTATTTTTATGACAGCTATTTAAAATTTCTTGTCTGATAATTCCAATATCAGTTTACCTCAGTGTGGGTGTTGGCTGACTGGCATTTTTCATTGGTGTTCTGATTTTTCTTGGTTCTTCATGTGAGAGATGATTTTTTTAAAATCACATCCTGAACATTATTTTTTCCTGAGATTCTGGGTCCTACTTAAATCTCTCATACTACCTGGTCTTCATCCTGCTCAAGGAGTGTTCACAGCCTACTTTTCTGAGCCAAGGCTCAATGACAGTGTAATTCTCAGAACTTTTGTGATGCTATTTGGTGCTTGGCTGTCTGTGCAGCAGGGTTGCCACTGATTCCTTCTGGTGCTACCTGAGGAGATGCTGGGGTCCTCAGCTCAGTGATCAAGTATTTTTTGCTGGGGAGGGTGCCCTCCTGTAGGTGTCTCTTATCAGGACACAGGAACCTCAGGCTCATGGGGTCACAGAGTATTCCCAGGTTCCAGCTATGACTGACTCTTTGTGCATCTGTCTACCCATCTCCATGCCTCTTGGTGGGGTGGGGGGTCCTGGGCTCAGCGGAAAAGTGTTTCTCTTACAGATCAGGTCAGTGGAGTCCCAAGATAAACAGAATCATAAAATATTTATCCTCTTGTGTCTATCTATTTTACTTAGCAGAATGTTTCCAAGAATAACCCATGTTGTGCATGTGTCAGAATTTTATTCTTTTTTAAGGCTAAATCGTATTCCTTTCTATGCACATACCACATTTTGTTTATCCGTTCTTATGTTGATGGACATTTGGGTTGTTTTCCTCACTTGGATATCAATAACTATGTCTGCACCTCTCTATAACTATAATTTAATTACAGTGACATGAAGAGAAAATTGTTACCATTGCCTTTTAGCCTCTATTTTTTTTTTGGCAGTACTGGAGTTTGAATTCAGGGTCTATACCTTGAGCCATGCAACCAGCCCATTTTTGTGATGAATTTTTTTGAGATTTAGTCTCATGAACTATTTGCCCAGGCTGGCTTTGAACTGTGATCCTCCTGATCTCTGCTTCCTGAGTAGCTAGGATTATAGGTGTAAGCTGCTGGTGCCTGGTGACCTTTTAACCTCTTAAATAGGGCTAGATTAAACACGTGGCAGATGGGCACATAAACCTTAAGTAGTGTGGAATGGGTTTAAGTTGATGTCTGTCTGGCACCAAACTGAGCATAATCTTCAGATACACTTTTTGTTTCCACATTTTTTATTGTTGTGCTGGGTGGAGGCTCCATTGAGATACACTGTTTTTTTGACTTGAAGCTGTAGAGTGAGAGGTAAGGAAAACCTGCTTTGTAGAGCACTATGCCATTCTAATAAATTTTGTCATTTTGTTCATTAAATTACTCTTTGTCTCTTCTTTCTGACTAGACTAGTTCCTAGAACCATGAGATTACATAGTCTTAATTATTTGGGGAGTTTTGCACTTTAATCATTTCTGGGTGTAGTTAATAAGATACAGTAAGAGTGTTGTGCGAGTACTGCTGGCTTGGCTCCCAGGACACATCTTCTTCTTTTGCCTGTGTGGACTGCTCACATTTCAGCAGGAGAATGAAAGGTGTTTGAATGCATGTGTGTGTATACATGTGTGTGCATACATGACATCATATGTTTAATTAGCTGTTCTGTCCTATGGAAATTCTACTGAGGAAGGAATTAACACTGTATTTTCTGTTGTTCTCCAGAGCTAGGACAGTGGCAGTCAAGCTGTAGATACAGAACACATCTTTATTGAATTTTGAATTGATTAAACAGTTAATTTATACTACAGGGATTGTTGGAAGAAAAATGGCTTTGTGAAGCAAGAATATGTTTTCCTTTAAAAATGAAAACTTGTTATTCTGAGCACATGATTGGAAGTGAACAAAATGAATTCAACAAACAGGTGGAGATGTTAGATTTCCTTCATCTGCCGGAAGATGAGGATAAGAGATACTCTTTAAGTGACTCATTTCTTGGGGAAAGTGAAAGAGAAAATGACAGATGGAAAAATGCCACAAGGAAGATAGAAAATCCTAAGTGTCAAGGAAAAAAACAGATTTCAACAAAGAAAACTGAAGAGAGGGCTGGTTAGTTACTAGTTGAGCAATTAATCAAAAGCACATATAGAAAAGAAAAACTGCTGCTGAGACTGCGGCGAGTAGGTGACTCCTGACACCCTCGAGTTTAGGGTTTTAAATTGGTATGGTGTGGTGTCTAAGGGAGAGATTTATCATACTGCCTAATGCAAAGTGATGTGCAGAACCCAAGTGTTGAGACTCATGCACTGAGTTTAGTTTGTAAGAATATTAAAAAAGAGATGAATGGCAACTTTCCCTATTTCACATGTTTATGATGGTGAAGATGGAATTTATTTAAGGATCCTGCTAATTTAAGCATTTAATAGAATTAAAGGAAAATCACCAGTATGAGGTGCCCTCATTAACTGTTTGAAATATTTAGTAAGGACTGACTGCATGGTGAGTGCTGTACAGGTTCCAAAGGGGAAGCATAATGGTGATCCAGACAGTAGAATTCTTGTTCTAAGGGAAATCCTATTCAAGGGAAATAATCATACACACACACACACACACACACACACACACACACACACACAATTGCTATATTTTATGAGAGAAATAAAGAAAAGGCATTGAGACAGCGTAAGGGATGACCTTGGAATGATGACACAGAATAAGGAATGACCTCAAGTAGGATGGTCAGGGAGGCTCTTGAGACGGAGAATTTAAGGTGATATGTTAAGATGAGAAGGGAATAAATGTACTGAGCTGGAGGAAGAGGGTTCCTGGTAGTGGGATGAGAATGTGTGCAGGTTCTAGAGACAGAAAGAGATTTTGTTGAGAATTGCAGAAAGTTTGGGGATCTGACTTAGGGCAAATAATGAGGAAGATGGGGAAGGGTGAGCTTGTAGCACATAAAGGTTAGATCATCAAGGTGAGCTTTCCATTCCAGAATTTGCAGGTCAGCTTTGTTCTAAGGCAGTAGCAAGGCACTGGAAGAGAGCAAAAGTAGGGCATCGAGCCCTTGTGCTCTCTCAGCTGGGAATCAGTATCAGGAAAAAATGAAAATATGGTCACTTGTTCAGCAGCACATCCACCTATGTGGTCAGACTTAGAAAAATGCCTCCTGGAAATGTGCTCCTGTTTTTGGCAAGCCAGCCTAAGGCATGTGTTTCCTCATTCTGCTGTCTCCTGGGAGCAAAACTTACAGCAGTTACAGGTAGCTGTGCTTCTCCAGCTCTGACTGCATGAAATTATGTTCTAGGTAATGTGACTCGATCTTTGCTGAATCTAAATTCATGAAGGGCTAACACTCCAACATTTCCATCCTGCAGATTTCACATGCTCTCTGCTTGATCTAGAGCTGAATGTCCTCTAATACTTAGCTTCACAATGACACTAAGAGAAATAAATGACAGGTCAAAATGATACAACTGTAGCAGATCCTTTGTACCCATGGGTCTGTGGTTCCAAGGAGGATGCATGGAGGGAAGACCAGACATGCTCAGGAGGTATAGCTCAGTGCTCTGACATCACTCAGGTTCACCCGAATGGTGCATACTGTAGGGCTGAGCATCTGTAACTTGAAATTGCATGGAGTAGGCTACACGGCTGTCCCAAGAATTACTATTGTACACATGAATACCGCCCACCAAAGACAAGATCTTATTTCATGCTGTTTATCTCAAATACTGCAGGTGCTTGATTCATTTTCCCAAAATGCTGCCCAATTTCCACTAAAGACATGCCACCTTTCAACAAATCTAAGAAATTTTCTTTATCACTTAAACCAACCACATTCACTTTTACCTTGCTTTTAGGACATTATTCACTTTTGCAGAGGCATACTGTATTTTCACAAAATTAAAGGTAGAGTGACTCTCAGCATATCAAACAAATATTTAAACACAACTGGCGATCACATGGGACTAAAAGCTTCTCTGCATCTATTGAACTGTGTAATGTGCACAGGAATTTAAAATTTTTGTTTTAGAAATTTTGTATTTATATTTATTACAAGGTTTGTAATAAATTTGATTAGGTTAGATTTACTATACTCAGTTTAAGTGTGTTATTTGTGTCCTGTTTTTTTTTTTGTGTGTGTGTGTCCTGTTTTTTAAGGAATAAAATTTTGTAATAAAGTAGTGTATCTCCAAATTTGTAATTTGTGTATTACAGACATAATTTTATCATTTCTAAGTATTTTTATTTGCCTTGTTTTGACTAGTGATACAAGAAAACATGAGTATGTTGTGCTGGTTATGTATTTTTAATGCATATTCAAATAAGCCCACAACAATTTGTTTATTATGTATTAGGTAAACTTATAAAATATACTGTAGAAAGTATATTTTATAAGAAAGAAACTGGCATAAAGATAGGATCAGGGCTGTGCACAGTGACTCATGCCAGTAATCCTAGATACTTGGGAGGCTGAGATAGGGAGGATCACCATTCAAGGCCAGCCTGGGTAAATACTTCACGAGACTCCATCTCAACTAATGGCTGGGTGCAGTGGTATGCATCTATATCCCAGCCGTTGCAGTGAAGCACGAATAGTAGGAACACAGTCTAGGCTGGCCAGGCATAAAGTGAGACCCTATCTCAAAAATAACCAATGCAAAATGGGTTGGTGGAGTGGCTCAAGTTGTACAGCACCTGCCTAGCAAGTGTTGACTCCCAGTACTGCTAAAAAAATTCAATTAAAAAATTTAAAAATTAGAGCCATGCACCATTGGCTCATGCCTGTAATCCTAGCTACTCAGGACGCAGAGATCAGGATGATCTTGGTTCTAAGCAAGACCTGGGAAATAAGATAGGGTCTTGAAAAAACCCATTACAAAAAAGGACTGGTGGAAAGGCTCAAGTGGTAAGAGCACCTGCCTAGCAAGCATGAGGCCCTGGTTTCAAACCCCAGTGCTGCTCCCCCAAAATTTTAACATTAACCAAAAAAGGTAATTCCTTTACAATGTTTTACCAGGCATCAAAACTATCACTTGGGTAAACATACAGAGATTCTGGTTCTCCTAAAAAAATGAGTCATGACCAAACAAGGCACCATGACTCTGTTCTAGTCATCTGAGCACCCTGTAAACTACTGAGCCTGGGTCCCTGGGTAGCCTGAGCTCAGCATGTGAGTCACAGGGACCTCCAGCCCTCACTTTGCCCTGGGTCTCCAGAAATGATCCATTGATGGGAGCTGGTGATTGGAAGAGGTCAGGAAGTCTCACATGTCAGCCTTTCTCACCTCAGCTCCTCCATGTGAAGCATGTACTGTTGTTACTCAGAAGTCTTGTCCTGACAAGCAATTAAGAAATTAGAACAATTATGAAAGCAGGAAATAAGCTCACAATTAAAGGCAAAATTAACACTGAACTGAATTTGGATGAAAAGAGTCTTGGCCATCTGAAAGACAAGCCAGATGATAAACAGTGGTGCAAATTTATCATGAGGCTCTTTTTAACTCCCTTGTCAAGGAACAGGTATATAGTTTGTCATGTTAAAAGAGAGAAATTCACTTGTTAAGTATAATCCAACCTTTGGAAACACGCTTTAAAACAAACTGCTCTGGAGATCGATAGTATTACAAATGGAGACAGAGCTAAAGGTTAAGAGTGGAATTTACCATGATAAATTCTAATGGGGCTTTCTAATTTGCTGTTCTCTCCTTTCAGCTAGAATCATACTTCAAAGTCCCCCTTGCATTTAGATGATGTTTTAAACTAGTGTATAGGGAATTTTAAAGATCCACTACTAATGCAGAAAGAATGTCAGATCATCACAAAGTGTCATAGAACCTCAAATTGTGTCTTCTCTGGGTTCATTTTAACTTCGGAAACATTTGTTGACTTCTGAGCGTGTACTACAACAGTTCCTTTTATTTTCAGGGTAGAAAAATAACTGATTTTCAATCCTTAGTCTCCAGGAACTTGCAGTACAGTGGAATGTTGACATTGGTCACCATCCATAAAGAGCCTCAGCACATGGAGGAATGTGACATAGGTCTTGAGAAATTTAAAAGGGATGCTGGGACTGTTAGTTCTGGCTGGGACACAGCTCTATGGAACAGATGACATGCATGGTGCACACTTTTTTTTATTCATATGTGCATACAATGCTTGGGTCATTTCTCCCCATTGCCCCCACCCCTTTCCTTACCACCCTCCCCCTGCCATCCCTCTCCCCCCTACCCCCTTAATACCCAGCAGAAACTATTTTGCCCTTATTTCTAATTTTGTTGTAGAGAGAGTATAAGCAATAATAGGAAGGAACAAGGGTTTTTGCTGGTTGAGATAAGGATAGCTATACAGGGCATTGACTCACATTGATTTCCTGTGTGTGTGTGTTACCTTCTGGGTTAATTCTTTTTGATCTAACCTTTTCTAGTTCCTGGTCCCCTTTTCCTATTGGCCTCAGTTGCTTTTAAGGTATCTGCTCTAGTTTCTCTGCATTAAGGGCAACAAATGCTATCTAGCTTTTTGGGTGTCTTATCTATCCTCATACCTCCATTGTGTGCTCTTGCTTTTATCATGAGATCAAAGTCCAATCCCCTTATTGTGTTTGCCCTTGATCTGATGTCCACATATGAGGTAGAACATATGATTTTTGGTCTTTTGGGCCAGGCTAACCTCACTCAGAATGATGTTCTCCAATTCCATCCATTTACCAGTAAATGATAACATTTCGTTCTTCTTCATGGCTGCATAGAATTCCATTATGTATAGATACCACATTTTCTTAATCCATTCATCAGTAGTGGGGCATCTTGGCTGTTTCCATAACTTGGCTATTGTGAATAGTGCCGCAATAAACATGGGTGTGCAGGTGCCTCTGGAGTAACCTGTGTCACAGACTTTTGGGTATATCCCCAAGAGTGGTATTGCTGGATCAAATGGTAGATCAATGTTTAGCTTTTTAAGTAGCCTCCAAATTTTTTCCAGAGTGGTTGTACTAGTTTACATTCCCACTAACAGTGTAAGAGGGTTCCTTTATCCCCGCATCCTCGTCAACACCTGTTGTTGGTGGTGTTGCTAGTGATGGCTATTCTAACAGGGGTGAGGTGGAATCTTAGTGTGGTTTTAATTTGCATTTCTTTATTGCTAGAGATGGTGAGCATTTTTTCATGTGTTTTTTAGCCATTTGAATTTCTTCTTTTGAGAAAGTTCTGTTTAGTTCACTTGCCCATTTCTTTATTGGTTCATTAATTTTGGGAGAATTTATTTTTTTAAGTTCCCTATATATTCTGGTTATCAGTCCTTTGTCTGATGTATAGCTGGCAAATATTTTCTCCCACTCTGTGGGTGTTCTCTTCAGTTTAGAGACTATTTCTATTGATGAACAGAAGCTTTTTAGTTTTATGAAGTCCCATTTATCTATGCTATCTCTCAGTTGCTGAGCTGCTGGGGTTTCATTGAGAAAGTTCTTACCTATACCTACTAACTCCAGAGTAGTTCCTACTCTTTCCTATATCAACTTAAGAGTTTGAGGTCTGATATTAAGATCCTTGATCCATTTTGAGTTAATATTGGTATAGGGTGATATACATGGATCTAGTTTCAGTTTTTTACAGACTGCTAACCAGTTTTCCCAGCAGTTTTTGTTGAAGAGGCTGTCTTTTCTCCATCGTATATTTTTAGCACCTTTGTCAAAGACAAGTTGGTTATAGCTGTGGCTTCATATCTGAGCCTTGGCAATTCATGGCCTCTTGTGTTTCCATATAAATTTCATGGTAGATTTTTCAATCTCTTTAGTGAATGTTATTGGAATTTTGATGGGAATTGCATTAAATATGTAGATTACTTTTGGGAGTATAGACATTTTTACTATGTTGATTCTACCAATCCATGAGGATGGCAGATCTTTCCACTTTCTATAGTCTTCCTTAATCTCTTTCTTCAGAAGTTTATAGTTTTCCTTGTAGAGGTGGTTCACATCCTTTGTTGGGTTTACACCTAGGTATTTGATTTTTTTTGAGGCTATTGTAAATGGAATTGTTTTCATATATTCTTTCTCAGTTTGTTCATTATTAGAGTGTAGAAATGCTAATGATTTTTCTATGTTGATTTTATATCCTGCTACCTTGCTATAGCTATTGATGGTGTCTAGGAGCTTTTGAGTAGATTTTTTTGGGTCTTTAAGATATAGGATCATGTCATCTGCAAATAGGGATATTTTGACAGTTTCTTTACCTATTTGTATTCCTTTTATTCCTTTGAAGTCTACTTTTCAGAGATAAGTAT
Organism: Castor canadensis; assembly: GCF_047511655.1. Lineage (NCBI taxonomy): Eukaryota > Metazoa > Chordata > Mammalia > Rodentia > Castoridae > Castor > Castor canadensis. The sequence goes on along the minus strand of NC_133401.1, from coordinate 50,277,407 downwards.
TGCTACTCCTGCCTGTTTTCGGGGGCCATTGGCTTGGTATATCTTCTTCCAGCCTTTCATCCTAAGCCTATTCTTATTTCTGTCTTTGAGATGGGTCTCCTGTAAGCAACAAATTGTTGGATGTTCCTTTTTAATCCATTTTGTCAAACGGTGCCTTTTGATGGGGGAATTAAGTCCATTAACATGAAGTGTTAGTACTGATAGGTATGCGGTGATTCCTGTCATTTAGTTGTCTTGGTTGTTTGAAGGTTTGATTGTGTGTAACTAAGTTGAGTTTACTCTCTACTTTCTTGCTTTTTCTTTTCCTGTGGTTCGTTGCTGCCTGTCCTTTCATGGTTTTGTTGGGTTTCACTTTCTGTGTGCAGAATCCCTTGAAGAATCTTTTGTAGTGGTGGCTTTGTGGTGACATAGTGTTTTAGTTTCTGCTTATCATGGAAGACTTTTATTGCTCCATCTATTTTGAATGTTAGTTTTGCTGGATAGAGTATCCTGGGGTTGAAGTTATTTTCATTCAGTGCCCAGAAGATCTCACCCCAAGCTCTTCTTGCTTTTAATGTTTCTGTTGAGAAGTCTGCTGTGATTTTGATGGGTTTACCTTTGTATGTTACTTGTTTTTTCTCTCTTACAGCCTTCAATATTCTTTCTCTAGTTTCTGAACTTGTTGTTTTAATGATGATATGCCGTGGGGTAGTTCTATGTTGATCTGGTCTGTTTGGTGTCCTGGAGGCCTCTTGCATCTGTATGGGTGTAGCTTTCTCTAGATTTGGGAAATTTTCTGTTATTATTTTGTTGAATATATTACACATTCCCTTTGCTTGTACCTCTTCTCCTTCTTCTATGCCCATGATTGTCAGGTTTGGTCTTTTGATGGAGTCAGTGAGTTCTTGCATTTTCTTTTCACAGGTCTTGAGTTGTTTAACTAATAGTTCTTCGGTTTTTCCTTTAATTACCATTTCATCTTCGAGTTCTGAGATTCTGTCTTCTGTTTGTTCTGTTCTGCTGGATTGGCCTTCTGTTTTGTTCTGCAATTCTGTTTCGTTCTTTTTTCTGAGGTTTTCCATATCCTGGGTCGTTTCCTCTTTGATGTTGTCTATTTTTGTCCTGAGTTCATTTATCTCTTTATTAATCGTGTTCTTTGTTTCACTTTGGTGTTTATACAGTGTTTCTATGGTTTCCTTTATTTCTTCTTTTGCTTTTTCAAGTTCTCTATTTTTGTTGTCTTGCAATTTCTTGAATGTCTCCTGTACATTTTGGTTGACCATATCCAGTATCATCTTTATAAAATTCTCATTGAGTACCTGTTGTATTTCTTCTTTTAGATTATTCTTGTGGGCTTCATTGGGTTCTTTGGCATAGTTTATCTTCATTTTGTTGGAGTCTGGATCTGAGTATCTGTTTTCTTCATTTCCCTCTGGTTCCTGTACTAGTTTTTTGCTGTGGGGAAACTGGTTTCCCTGTTTTTTCTGTGTTCCCATCATTGCCCTTGATGTTGTTATTGTCCCTGTACTGTGTGCAATTAAGCATTTTCTAGCTTGTAATAATAGCACTGGTGATATTTAGAATGGAAGGGTGAGAGGAGATGGAAAGGAAAGAAGATAAAGGAAAAGGGAAAAACAAATAAGTAGAAAAAACGAAACAAAGAAACAAAAAAGTTTCAAAGATATAAACAGGGAGAGACAGTGTACTAAGCAATTAATGCTGAAAAGGCATTAGAGAGACAGAGAGAGGATTGAAAATACAAAAAATAAATCAAATAAAAAAAATCTCCAAGTTCAAATGCAATAAAGTTTCAGTCTTAATAATTTTGGTGTTCATCCCTCAGCCTCCAATCTTGGAGATGGTGCCTCAGAAGTAGTTCTGTGGTTGTCTCATCAAAGGGGAAAAAGACAGGAAAAATCAAAATAAAACAAAACTACACAAAACAAAATAAAACCCCACTAAGTGTCCCAAGTTCAAATGCAATACAGTTTCAGTAACTTTTTCATCAGGCAGGTGTAGTTCGGTTGTTGTCTCATCAAAGGTATGGAGACAGAAAAGAAAAAAAAAAGAGTCTGGAGACAGTTCTGTGATTGGCTATCGGTGGCTGTGGCTTGCCTTCCTGCTGCTGTCAGCCTGCTGTTGCTGGAGGCATTATTTATGCAGTTCTCTGGGGTGAGCTTAGCACTCCCCTGGCCCTGCAGGCTTTGTTTACTCAGAGTTCCTCTGTGCGTGAGCCACTGCTACAAGCTTTCCTCTTTCCAAGCACACTGGGGGAGGTGACACTGCACCCACTTTCTCAGGCTGGCGTGTTTGTTTACAGCTCATGTGGGAAGTGGGTCTTCCCCGCTCTCCTGTGGAGTTTTCTTCCCACCGCTGCTTTTACAAGCTTTTCCACTCCTGATTGCTGGGTGTGTGCTGCTGCTTCTGCCTACTCTGGCCCAGCTTGTTTATTTACAGTTCTGTGAGGGATTTCCCCTCCCCCACTCTTTGGTGCTCAGGGTGCCCCACCCTCTTTGCTGTGTGTCTTTTTTGTTGTTATTGCTTATTACTCAGTTTCTCTTTTTTTCTCTGGGTGGGGGTCGGTCTGTCCAGGGGGCTATGCTGATCTGGCCCAGGGTTGTCTGTGGAAGTACCGCATACCGCTTAGCTCACCTTGTCCGTGTCTTCCCAAGCTGTCTTGGCACTGGCATCTGGTGGCAGCATGGGGGTCCTCCTGGTTTCTCCGTTTAACATGAAGTAGAGATGCTATGCATAGGGGAGGTGTGGAGAATTCAAAGTTTTACCTCTTCTTGGTGGTTTTTCCTGTAAGGTGTGTCTCCAGCGTCTCTCCAAGATTTTACTTTAGGAGGCATGCTTTCTGCTTCCTCCCTCTAGCCGCCGTCTTGGAATCCCCTCCACATACTTCTAACTAAACTCAAAATTTGGTTCTCATTTCATTTATATACACACCTTTGGGGAACTATGGAAATAGCAACAGTCCAGACCTGACCTCAGAAGAATGCACACATGATATGTACATTTGTCCACAGTGTGCAAGATCTCTCCTGTACGTGAGCCTCTGTCTCACTGTTTGCAAGCTTCTCTCCCATTTGGTTACTGATATATTTCCCCATTACTACCACCTGGTTCAGTATTTAGAACCATCACACATAATGATTTTTTCCAGTCAGAGGATAACTAAGAATCTGAAACACAGGATATATGGGGAAAAGCCTGACCATCATGCTAAGAGGAAGAACAAGACCAATTCTGAGAACTCATTTCATGGAATTCATTATACATGGCCTACTAGTTTTGTTACCTGTCATCAAGAAATTAAGGATATTACAATGTTCCTGGAATCATATTTTTTTTATTATTGTTGTACTGGGAGTGCATTGTGACATTTACATTCTTATAATATACTATAGTTGAATCCAGCCTTCCACCATTCTCTTTTATCCTCCTCCCCGCATTCCTAGAATACTCTTTTGTTCTATGGTCTTTTTAGTAAAACCACAAAAAATCTTTATGATGTTTCTACCAATGAAATTTAAGTCCTTCCAAGACTGGCCTTTTTCTGCTTAGACAAGACAAACACACCATGTAAGAACATGCATCAGTGCAGAGCTTATGAAGACATTCTTTTTGACCACGATACTATGGGGTTTGAGTGATTCATTTGATTAATTAGAAAGCTGCTGAGTCGGCCACCTTCCATTGACTCTACTTGACTGCCTTTTTTGCTGTGGTCTGAGATCTATTTTCATTGATTGTGCTTCTGAAAATGTCACTATTACATTGTCACAGATTGTCATATTAAGTGGTTTGGTTTCACGCTGCGATTTAAGCTGCTCTGAGAAGAACAGTGTTAGTCAGAAATTTGTCATGATTAGAAGAAAAGCTGAAATGCTGAACTGTTGTCACGAACAACCTCTACAGTTATACAGAGGCTCTGGTCTTCAGCAGTGGAGAACATGCTCCACCACATGTGGCCTTTCCTCTGCAACAGTAGTATGCCTGTGTTTATGTGTGTATTACGCATGTGTGCACAGGTGACATCACCTTTGTGGATAAGAGATGAAATACAGGCAACACTTTCTTCTTGTGGGAACCAAAAAAGCCTCACTCTTTTATCATGTGTAAAGTATAGATGTACAGAGAGTATGACACCAGATATATAGGGCATCTGTTAAAATTTCACACAGCGTGGGAGGATGAGTGGGAAAAGATGTCTACAAAGACTTCTTAGAGGAGAATAATGAAAAGAAATGGCTGAGAACCACATGTGAGGCATGTGATCTTTAAGATCTACAATGCCACTTTTCTAGGACTGTATATCATGTGTGTTACTTTTTTTTTACATGATTGCTGTGACTTGGACGTGGTTTGTCCTTGGAGGCTTAAGTTCAGCATGTCAATATTAAGAGGTGGTGAGAACTTTAAGAGGTGGGACCTAGTGGGAGGTCATTAGGTCATTGAGGGTGCTGCCTTTGGGAAAAATTAAGGTAGTTCTCATGAGACCTAGTCGCTCTTGCAAGAGCAAGTTGCTATAAAAAAAGCAAGGCTGACACCTACCATCTTATGGCTTCCTGTCTCCACATGTGACATCTCCCTTCTGCATGTGCTCTGCCATGATGCCAACTGTCATCAAGTCCCACCAGATGCAGAACAAATAGGGCCACTTGATCTGGACTTTCAGTCTCCAAAGACATGATCTTTAGACTGGGCTGTAGCTCAGAGTACTTGCCTAACATGCTTGAAGCCCTAGGTTGAGTCCCAGAAATGGAAATAAAAATAAAAAAGACCTGATTTGCATGGTACCTGGGATCTGGATCTAGAATCACCTTTTGGAGTGGAGTGTGGAGGAAAGCATTAGTGAAGAGACGGGGAAGAATTTGTGGTGGAATTAATTGGGAAACAGGCAAACTTCTGAGCAAATGGGCACAATCAGAAATCCTTAGTGTCAAGTTGCTAAATGTTTATACAGTTATTCTTACTTGTTTCTTTGATACATAAGTGACTTATTTATTTTTTTATTTCATCATAATGTTTCTTTTTTATGATTGTTGTGCTGAGGGTACACTGTGACATTTATAAAATTTCTTACAATTTATCATAGTCATAATTCACCCTCTCTGTCATTCTCCTTTTTCCCACCATATAGAAATGATTTTAAAAGAAAATAAAATTGTAAAGACTGAAAATGACAAATTCAATGTATATTGCCCCTGTTATTACGTGGTGCTTTGTGCAAATATCTATATACTATGAATGGCCATTGATTTCCATTTATAATTTGTAGTGCAGGTCAATTTGAAGAAGTTCAAATGAATTTCAGGGGCATCTTTTTGGCCTTTTTATGGGGCTGGCAAATACCACTATGTCCTCAGGACTCTTAGGTATAAAACTATATAGCTACAACTCTTATGTTGACACTCTTTCATAATTTATAGGTGCTTTCAAAAATATAACTTACACTGTTAATGCACTTAGAAAAGGCTAGTAAAACAAAATGCCCACACCATAAAATACAAAACTTCATCACCCAATGCAGAGGGTGATGACTGTCTCTCTACTTCCAAACACAACTCTTCCAGTCAAACACCAGTCATGGGTAAGTTATAATATTATAATGACATAATATTAGGGAAAGATGGAAGCAAGCAATTTTTAATCAGCCAATTTAGTTAAAAAATTTGCACAACCAGTTTTGAAATGTATTGGTTTTATTTATTTTAATAGAGAAAGGGGCTCAATTACTAAACAAAATTTATGCCATCCTTGAGATGGGAATAATAAAAACAGAAGATTGAGTGAATATTATCCTTTTCAAATGCTGTGTTTTATAATTGTTAATAAAATTGTAAGATACAATTCTGAAACTGGAATAACAGGTATAAATTGATAGATGGTATGGAATGAATTGAAGTCTATGTTCCACTGTTGAAATTCAGTTCTTTATAACAATGTCTGTGCTTCATGGTTAATTATGTCATTCTGTTCTTCTTGGGGTAAAATTTAATACATTTAATGCATACACATATAAATTTCATGTGCATATGTAATTTCATTTTGTAAGACTGTTAATATAAATAGTGTCAAAGTAATATTTGTATTTAGCATTTTTCCAGAGGCATAGAGAATAGCCAGAATTAATAAAGTGTCATTTTCCAATCTCATTGTGAGCTATTGTATCTTTGTGTTTGTGTTTTTGGTTGTCTAACCTGGGGAAGGACATACAACTTCAAGAATAAAGTGCATTTGCAAAGAGTCAACTCTATGGGTACATGCACATATACAGGAGTAGCAGTATTTATGGCATGATTGAATTTGCTGTTTCCTTTCATTCACATTATTCATCTTGCATGTATTGCAATGAAACCTGATCCTCAACTTGACCCAAATTAATTTTTTTAGGGTTGAGATTTAATCCCAATCCTATGACTCTAGATGCTTTACATGTTATCTTTAAAACAAGCTATGCTATCCCAACTGAAGGACCTCAGTTGAGGTCCTTTATATTTATTTATATTCTTTTAAGATCTTTTCAAAGCTGCAAAACTCAATTGACCAGATGGAGCATATAAATTAGTATTCAGTACTTCATCATCCTTACCTCCTGAGTTGAGCTAGCTTCTTTCAGGCCCTGCGTCATTCCTGAGGAGAGCACTGCCACCCTGTAAGGTGGTTCTGTGTGTAAGTGTTCACTGTGGGCAGGGGATGGTGGGTGGTGGTGATGGAATGTGTTTTGAGCCAAGCAATGAAAGGAAGACAATGGACAAAGGGGCACTTGGGCACTTGCCTCTGATCAAGTTTTTCAATTAAGTATCGAATTCCCTTATGTGCTGTTTTCATAGTCTTCATTTCTTCCCTGTGATGCTGGGGGCAGACCCAGAGAATTTCCTGGGGTGTTGGAAGTGGAACATGCACAGTGGTAGCATTGTTCTAAGGAAAGCAGAAAAAGACTGAGGGAGAGGGGGAGAAAGAAAAATTACCCTCTGGTAAAGGCATGTTATTTTTAATCTTTGAAGTCTGTTTTAAAATGAAGGATTGTTAAGACTGTAGCAACCATGACTTGCCATATTATTTTATATCCGAACTTACTTTAGGCTGAATCTGTAATTGGACCACCTGGGCTAGAGAGTTGAGGGGTTTCAGCTGTGAACCTGTTTGCCAGCTTAATTTTCTTTGAGAACTTTCTAGCAGAAAGTCTTAGGGGTCCTTCAGGGACAAAAACAGTGGCTTAGGCCTGCAATGGCAAGAATTTCTTATCTTAGATTTGAATATTTCTCCTCATTTTCCTTCTTTGTACTCATTTGTAAGATATGAATTGAAGAATTATTTTGCCTCTCAAGGTAATATTGATGGAACCAAGAAAAATGGTTGCATAACATTTTGAAATATAAAGACCTATGTAAATGTCAGATTATAATGATAAACTGGGTAGCCCAATTATCCTTCATAATATTTCCACTGTTTGATTAACCAAACAAAAATTAACCATTTTTCCTTAAATAACATCCTTCAAATGTGTGCAGCTTACTCTGGCAGGCAGGCAGGCTTTTTATTTTCTTCCCATTTTCCTCCCTCCCTCCATTCCTCCCTTCCTTACTTCTTTCTTTCCTCCCTCCCTCTCTACTTTCTTTCCTCCCTCCCTCTCTTCTTCCCTCACTCTTTCCCTTCCCTACTCTTTCCCTTCCTTTCCCTCATTCCCTTTCCTTATTCTTTCTTTCTTTCTTTCTCTCTCTCTCTCTCTCTCTCTCTCTCTCTCTCCCCCCCCTTCCTTCCTTCCTTCCCTCCTCCCTCCCTCCCTCTCTCCCTTCCTCCCTTCTGTCCTTCTTCACTGAAGCTTCAGTGTCAAAAGGTGGCACATCTTAATGATGTTAGAAAGTTGTCCATGTGAATTACATTTTAAAAATTCATGTAATTCAAATCACAGCTTCTAAGTCTATCTAATTTTTTATTCAAGGCTAAAGTCTATATACTTTGTAGTGCATTTTCCTCAATTTAGTGAGTGGGAATGGAACTCAGGTGTAAGTTGGAAAAAACTTAATTAGTTAAACCTTTAAAATGCCAAATCCCATTCACTTTTAGGAATGAGATTTTTATAATACTTTTGTTGTTACTTTTCCTCATTGTAACTTAAGGAATAAATTTGTTTCTTTCTGTCTTTTTTTAAACCCATGGAGACTTTGTCAAATTAATAGAAGTACTGAGTCTCCATGTCACAAGATATTTTAGTTTATGATTTACCCAGCTTTCTAAAACAAACTTTAGTCATGACCAGAAGTAAATAGTGAAAGGATACATGAAACTTCCAAGGTCACACAAGTGAAATTGGTGTTCAAAGAGCCAACATCTTAAAGACACAGTTCACAGCATGCTCACTATTAAAGTACTTACTTAGTAAATCCAAATTCAAGGCCCTGGTAACCTTTCAACTCATGTACCTACAACTAAACCAGTAGTGGTTTAACATCTTTTTATTATTATTCCCATTTGATTTACTTAATTTTGTTAGCATATGTTAATTGTAAAAGGGGATTTCATTATGATATTTGCATAGATGTGTAAAATGTATATGTTGGTAAGATTTACTCCTCTGTTGTACTTCCTTAACTGTCCCATACTCCTCTTCCATTTTTAAATAGTATTTAGTGTGTTCTATCATGCTGTCTTTATATGTATATGTGTGTATGCGTGCTTTGATCATGTTTGCCTTCTCCTCCCACCACTGACTCTCACACTCAGTCCCTCATGTCCCGTCACCATCATCTGTCATCCGGATTTTGCATATGAGTGAAAACATGGTATTTGTCTTTCTCATCTTGGCTTATCTCACACAGCATGTTCTCTAGTTCCATCAGTTTTTCTGTGAATGACATAATTTCATTCTTCTTTATGGCTGAATAACATTCTATTGTATATATACCACATTTTTTATCCATTCATCAGCTGATTCTATAGCTTGGCTATTGTGAATAGTGTTGTGATAAATATGGGTGTGCAGGTATCTCTACTATCTGTTCACTTACATTCCTTTGAATGTGAAAGAGTGATATAGCAAGATCACATGATAGTTCTGTTTTTGGGGTTTTTTTTTGATGCGGTTCAACAATTTCCAACTTTCCTGAGAAGAGAGACATATAAGGATGCTCTAAACACAAATTTCTTACTGTTCTTGAAAAAAGTGTTTTCTATGACTGTATATCCTGTAGCTATGGGGTGTTTTGGATACTTCAGATGGCAAAGAGGGAGAAGAGATATTTAAGGTCTTATCCACTTCAGTCTTTTAACCCACTTCAATCTTTTGCTCTGTGCTCAACCCTGAATCTATAGCTAAAGCCAGTTCAAAAATAAATAGATGTGGGATGGTGGAGTGGCTCAAGTGGTAGAGCACCTGCCTAGCAAGCCTAGCAAGCATGAGGCTCTGAGTTCAAGCCCCAATACCACCAAAAACAAATAGATAGGATGAGAGGTACGGGTGAAATTGGTACAAGTGGATGTATTTGTCAAAACTCATAGAATGTACACTATGAAAAGTAAAATACGATGTAAGCTATGGATTTTAGTCAATAATAATTTATGAAATTTGGTTCATCGATGGTTACAAAAATGCTATGCTATTGCTAGTGTTCACAGTAGAGGAAATGGGTGAGAGCAGGAAGACTGAGGGCCTATTCCTAAGTGCTCTGAAATATGTTAGTTAAAAGTGGAAAAATTTTAAATAAATTATATAAAACTATCATCATCACTCCCCTTTTAAGTTCCTCTTGTTATATTATTAACAAAAACCTCTGGAATGTGCTAAAATCTGTTAATACTTGTATCTTCTGGCTGTCCTAACCAGAAACATTATCACTCCACAATGTTAAAAATAAATAAATGAAAATTTTATAAAAGGGAAACACTTGGTGGTAGATTTTATTAAAATTTCCCTGTTTAGGAAAAGAGGGACAATGGTAGTTGTGGCCTATTTGGTCATAGTGCTGATCGGTCTTCATGACTTAGTCCTGAGTCATGGCACAAAAGCAGAATAGCAAACAGGAGCCTACTCACATAACACAGTCCCAGGAAAAATTCTAGCAAGTTTTGAATGATTTATGTGGAGAGACAATAAATATTTTAGTTAATATTATGAAAACATAAGTAAGATGAACTGAATCCAGTTAAGGTGGCAGACTGACACATGCTATCATCTCAACCCTCTTCAGACCAAAGAAATAAAGGTCTACATATGCACATATATGTGTAAGTTATTATATATGTGCAATTAAATGTAGTTCATAAGCAAAGTGCGTGTGAGAATCTTACCAATGACATAATTGGAAAATACTAATATGTTCATACTATACACACCATTGTTTACCTCATTTTTTTAAACAATGCATTAGGAGATCTTACCATACTAATGCCATATTAACCTAACTAATATGTAGGCTTCCAGGTAATTTTACTAGAAATTTAGGTTCTTTTTCTTCTAATAATTCATCCTATAAATATTATTCTAGCCATACACAAAGATATGATGAAGCTAATTCAAATGTTTTACTTGAAAAAAAAGTGAATGTTGGAATTAAGAATGTATGCATTTTAAGTTCTGACAGATACAGTCAATGCTACAATGTCAAGTTTTTGAAAATCTAAGGAAATATTTTATGGGTTTAAATGACAGAAGTCCATGATTAGTAAATCCAATTAATAGAGAAACCCATCTTAAGACTGTATACTGCTGGAACTCATCAAACACATTCTTAATGTATAGTTAAGATGTAAACAGCTTTAACAAAATATCACAGCATTACAGACCTTCCATCATGATTTCAGGAAGCCGAATCTGTTGGGTCGTTGTGATCACAATCTTGAAAGTTAGGCTTGAGGTTTGAAATCCTCTTGTAGACTCATGGTGTTGTTTCCAGCTCATCCCTATCCCTAAACATAACTAGAGTTTGATCCCCAGTTGGTTTACTTTATCTTACCTACTTTTATTTTTATCCTACTTGAGAAGTTCCTTCTTTATTATAGTAAAATCTAATTGCAAATCATTTAATAAAGAATCAAATAATATATTAATTTCCACTGGCATGGTAAAATGAATTTGAGAGAAAAAAATATATAATTAAAAAGAAGTTGGCCTTGGTCTGAGAAATTCCTGTAGGTACCAGTTTTTGCCCTTGGGCCACGCATTTGCTAATGTGGATTGGGGTATCTCATTGCACACGTCATTTTGATTTCTATTGAGGGTAATGGTTGGTGCACTTACAGCCCGAAATAACAGCAGGGAGCCCCTTCCCTTGTTGGCTCTGCTTTACAAAGCTTTGAAGTAAGGAGACTGTGATCACAACACAAACTTCCTAGAGGACATGGTGAGATGAAGTTAGAAGCCACCATCTGGATTCTTTAAGTGCTGTGCACAGGCATGCCTAATGATGGTAGCTCTGGTAACATGCCCCATACTGTCTGGCAGCAGCGTAATAGTTGCGTTTAATGCATGCTTTATTCAAGTGAACTGTAAAAGTTTGCATTCTCTCACTTTATTAAAAAACATTGAAATTGCTACATTTTGCTGGAATATTGACCCTGAAAGCACACATGGCCAAAGAGTTAAGCTAAAAAACATGCTTGTTGTATATATTAATGCACTCTCCACTATAAAGAACCAACCCTTATAAAGTTTTAAGTGAACTGTGAAAAGTTTATGCCGTTATTCAAATGCACTGCAGCCCAAGATTAACCATAGTAATGTGAGAAGAGGCGCCACCGAGCCCTAAGGGAAGCAGCAAGGCTCTGTTGGCACAGAGTGGCTTGACAGGCCTCTTCCGAATATGGCAGTGTGAACTTGCTCACGCAGCTCAGAGCCCTGGTTTGGAGGCAGACCTCCAAGGCCTTTGATGTAAAAAGCTGAAAACATTCTGGAGACGTTTGGTGTTTCCCAACTTTTGGCTACTTGACTTACTCCATAATGTTTAATGGACCAAGTTCTCATCTTGTCTTCATGGGCTAACGGCGTAACCCAAGTGTAAGGTTTGAATTCTGCTTGAGTTGTAGCCTTAGATAAGCTTTGTAAAACAGCAGAGCAAGACAGGAATTTGATGCACTGTGTGCATACACACACACCAACATTTAGCTTCAGTTTTTTTAAGTTCGATTTTTCAGGGGTGGGAGTTGAGGGCAGCAAGAATTTTATTCTCTCTGTGAGCACAGCTGGGTTGCTAGAAGGAGTTCTGTAAAAATTCATAATTCATTGAGTAGAATTCCTCTCAGATTTCTGTGGTGTTTTGTGGTTTTTGAGGAGCTCATAGGCAGTGGGCTTCCCAATTGTACTAAGGGCTCAACCACACTACCTCCTCACATCCACTGACTCTGTTCCTAGACCCCAGGACTGACTTCAGTCTAAAATCTTTGAGATGGAAGCTTTGCCTACGGCTGAATCATCATCCGTCCATTTGTTATCCTGTACTGGAAGGAGAGGACAGGAGAGGAGTTAAGGTCGTTTGGGCCATGGGTTTTCCAATACTAACTGTGTGCCCGGGATGGTGTGTACTGCTTTGACACTGTCATTTAGTCTTTACTGCCGTCTTACAAGGTAGTATTGCCATGTTTGTTTTGAAGATGAGGATAGTGAGTTGACTCCTATGTTCAGAATATACACTCTGATCTAGAAAGTGACTCCAGTGACACAACCTCTAACTCCTCTGCATCATTGTGGAAGACTGAGTGATGATGAAGAAAACCAAAAGCATTATTTTCTATTAATGATAATATTCTAGATATGCACATAAACACAGAATGAAAACCTTAAATTACACATTAAATCTGGTAATGTAATTACCTGTAGATGCTGAGATCACAGGGCTTTCTTTCCTTTATAATTTTTATACATTTCAAACCTGTCGTGTATTAAAAGGTATATTTTTTATAATTTGCAAAAAACAGAAAAATATATAAAATATGATCCACACTTAAATTTAGACTATTCTGTGACAACAAAAATTTCATGATATAGCTACCCCAATATATTCTTTTTAGGAATGATTTTCTATTATATTTATAGTTAGAATGATATGATAAACTTTGTTTCATGAGTTTAATATTTAAGACTTCAATGCAGCAGTGTTATATACATTTACTTTAAGTAATCACTTTCTGACATAAATATAGGAGGTTACATGAAAGAGTGCTCCATGTCACGTGTCACTGTTCCTGAGGTCCCGGTACTGAGACCAAATGTCTCAGAGACAAAAGAAGCCTAGCAAGAGTCCTACTGCTTCCCCACTTAGCATGCTAGAACCCCAAAGCCTTTTTTCCATGTTTTTTAGAGGAGAAAATATTGCACATATGCCTCAGGTGGAGAGAAACCAGTGTCCCGAACCTGTGTAATCACAAAGAAGACTTTCTTACCGGGTGGGGCTTAAGAACAGCTTTCATGAAAAAGTACATTTTTTTGTTGGTGGTGGTGGATCAAAAATACTAAGACCTGGAAGTGTTTCACAGGGCATCAAAATTTCCTAATTTTTAAAAATATAATTATATAAAATCATCTCAGCCAGGGTTAGAAAGCCAGGCTGGCTGGGTAGTGGATTAAGGGTTCAGAGCTACTTCCTAAGCCATAATGGATTGGAACCATTGGGTACTTTGGGGTACTTTGGGATAGTTCTCAGACCATCACTGAGAACTGATAGTTCTCAATCCCATCTGGATGACATTTTGACCTGCTTGTCCCATGTTTTCTGGCATCTGCAGAGATTTCACTTGGTTCCCAGTTGAGGTGCAGCTCAACTTCCCCAAGCTTGAGTTTGTGTGTGTCAATTCTTGGTAGGCTGAGTTGCTACCTGGCAGATGTCAGTGTCTTCTCAGAGCTGAGAGGACCAAATTCAGCCTGCCCCACATGGTAGTGTGATGACTTCATACTAAGATGGAACTAAGTTTAGCTGTATTAACATGAGGATGACTACTTATGAATTGCTGTCACATAGAACTATCCCTAAAGGAATCTACATTCTACACTGAATGCTAAAGCTGACTGATGGGCAGGCTGTCTGATTAGAGCTTGTTAAAATGATCTCAGGGGTTTAGCTACAGGATGTCATCACCTGCAAGGAAATTAAAATAGCCAGGAACATACCTGAGTGACTACCTATTCTCCATTGCATCATTGGGACTCTTCCTCTGGGGAGTCATTGGGACCTGTCTCCTGGGATTTCATTTTTAAAATTTTTTTCTGTCTTTTACCCTTTAGTCTCATACCTTCATTAATGCATCGTTAGATCCTTGTTGCTTTCTCTGCAATTGGTCTGATTGCTGTACCATGGAGTCTGAATTACAAGATCATTCTAGTCATTTCCCCATGGCTATTTAGAAGGCAAGCACAAAATGACTTCATCAGACAGACACAGTTCTTTTGGGATACAGATATGTCCCAAAGAATGTTGATCAAAACATTAATCCAGTGGCCCTATAGAGGTAAAATCAAAACAAGGTTAGAAAGAGAGTTATAAAGTTTGTGGGATCTGGACACTTTTCTTCTTGAATACATTTTGACTAACATTGATTATCCTGCCTCCTGCTCTGTTTGACATTGCTTCTTTGTTTGTATTGTGAATAATCTCTGACTTCAAGTCTTCAGAACACTTGTAAAAAGGTTGGCAAAATTTGCATCATGAGAAGAACTGAGGCGTGTTCATTAATTTAAGTAGGGAAAAATGTCTTACAGTTGGACTGCAAATATTTGATGCTTACCTAGGAAATAAAATTATAGCATTGCTCTTGGTATTTAGAAAAATAAACGAGTAATCCTGCTGTTACTTGAAGTGTGGCTCAGACATGAACACTTTTACTTTTCAAAGCATTCCTGTTCTATAGAGTCTAATTTAAATTTTATTTATTTTAAAATACTCCTTAGTTATATTATAGCTTTTTCATAAATATGTCTTCTATAAGCAATATGAAAGCTACTTATTAAAAATGTAAGAATGTGTATAATTTTTCTCCAAGGGCTCATAATTCATATTTTAATATCACTGAACTATGGAAGGTAGGGTACATGAATATTGGTTTTACCATCAAGTAGATCTTAAGTTCTCTTCTCAGTTGCACCCTTTAGTTTGACTTTTTCATATTTTTATTTATTAAATTTAAATTTATTTTAACTGATAAATAAAAACTTATTTACAATTTTTATTGTTTATATTTATGGGGTAATGCAATGTTTCAGTGCATGTATATATTGTTTCATGTTTAAATCAAGTTACACCTACCTAGTAAAACATTTATCATTTCTTTATGGCAAAAGCATTCAAAACATTTTCTTCTAGTGTTTTGAAGTATACAGATCATTATCATTATTGGAGTTTCTGATTTAATTTGATCCTTTTTTCAGATCTTGATGTGTAAATGCTTGAAAGTTTTTAATTATCTTTAAATTGTTTCTTTTATTTTTTTGGTGGGACCTCCACTCCATTTTTCTCTGGTTATTTTGGAGATGGGGGTCTCCTGAACTATTTGGCCAGGTTGGCCTTGAACCACAATCCTCTGGATCTTAACGTCTCAAGTAGCTAGGATTATAGGCATGAGCCACCAGTACCCAGCTAATTATCTGTCAGTTTTTAATTCTACTTGATTCACTGGTTGGTTATAAATTTGAGGCCATGTTTGTTGTTTTCTTTGATTTCTTCAGCCTCTACCCATGCAGACATGGCTGTTCTACGTTCATTGTTTTCCTTTTTTTCCTACTGACTACTGTCTTCAACACCATCTCTTTGCTGCTTTTCTATGACCAGGTTTTTTCCTGCTCAGCTCCCATGCTATGCATAAGTTGAAGACTGATTTTTCTCGTGATAACACTACTTTCAAAAACCACTTGATTGCTGCAGCTGTGTCCCTGGGTTATTTGTACCCACTTTCTACTGAAGAGATGGTCTTAACTGCAGGCTTCATCACAGAGGCATTTAATTTTCTCATCGTGTGGGATTCAGAGCTCAGAGTTGAGAAGATAGGGTAACTAAAAGACAGATATTTAAATATAATTATCCTTTAAAGCCTCCTCTTTATTTGAATTCATGATTTTTAATGTCTTCCCTGCACTGTATTCAGTCTTCATTTATCTTATTATCTTTCAGGTACTCTTACATTTTAGAATAGGTTATATTAAATTCTTGACATTTAAATCTTTGTCCTCCATTTCTTTTTCTAAATTTGATGCATGACTATATGTATTTATTTCTTTATTTTAAACTGAGGACAAATGGTTTATTTTTTTATTTTCTCTCAATGTGAATGTTTTTCCTTGTTCAGTGAATGAACCTTAATTAAACATCATTTGTTTAAGGTGTTGTTTCATTTAACAAAGCTGTACTGACATAGAGTCTTCTGTGCTGGGTGTTGAGTTTTCTAACTCAGTGCTACCCAAAATGTGGTCCATTGCTTCTTCCTGTCTGAATAGTGATCACTACGGATCCAGAGGGCAATGAAGAAAGAAATTGAAAGGAAGTCTGACAAACTTTTTCTTTAAATCACGATGATTATTTTATGCCTGTTGAATGTAATAGTTAATATTTTAAAATATTGTCTGATATTATGCATGGTGAATTTTAGTTAGTTTTATACTTGTTTTCTTTTTATAGGTTCAGTCTGTAATAGATTGGAAAGTTAGGAAAAAAAGGAATTAAATGAAACCTAGCCTTTCACAAAAGATAATTTGAGGAGAGAGGGTCTGCAGCAGGATACTCGGTAGTTAGTGTTTAACTCATGAATTTAGAGTACAACACTCCTGTGTGCAGGTTTCCTAATGTGGTGATAGTTTTTCAGTGGCAGAAGGAAAAGTGGGGCCCAAAGAGGTCAGGAGAAGGAGGAATGGTTTAGTAGATAAATTACATGGGTTTGAGGAATAACTGCTTTTATTTATTTATTTTTTTGGCTACACTGGAATTTGAACTCAGGGCCTCACAGTTGCTAGGCAGGCACTCTACCACTTGAGCCATGCTTATAGCCCTTTTTGTTTTAGAATTTTCCAGGTAGGGGCTCCCACATTTTGCATGGGCTGTCCTGGGACCATGATCCTCCTGCTTATGCCACCTGTGTAGCCAGAATGATAGACACATACTACCATGCTCAGCTGGTTCATTTGTTGAGGTATTTTTTTGCTAAATTTTTGTTCAGTCTGGCCTTGAATTACAATCCTCTCGATCTCTGCCTCCAGAGTAGCTGGGATTATAGGCATGAGCCAGCTTGCCTGGCCCAGTTGCTGCCTTTTTAAAATGTGTCAGTCTAGGTCCTGCCTGGAAGATCTAGAATTCAACTACAGTATCTGTGTTGTGGTCCTTTCACAGGGCATGTAGAGTGTGCTTGGTCAGTGTCCTTCAGACTCAGTAATGGACTTCTGCATCTTTCTGCACTGAAGGTGCACTTGGCACGAGCTATCATCCTACCTCCATCTAGGACTTCTGGGAAATCACCTACTCTTATTTCTGCTTCCAGGCATTTTCTCAGTATTTTAACATGCATTTGGACTCATGAATATTTTTCGAGGACATTAGAGGGTCCTATTACAAAATAGTAACCTGTGACCTGAGTTTCATGGTAAGCTTCCCAGTGCAGCTTGAAACCGACAAACCCTTTTCTTTCCTTTAGTCACAAAGAAAGCAGTGCACCTTGTGTGCTTTATTTATGGACACATTCCAAGAGATATATTGAAGTTTCAGAGAGGGGGATCCTTTTTGCCAGAGATTTCTACCACCAAGACAGCTCTGTTAAGAGCAACTAATGATATATTGATTAATGTGAATTGAGCCTGGGGTTATCTTTTCATTCTTCTTTAATGTACCATCTAATTCTGACACTTCTGCTCCTCTGGTATTGAATTTCTGCTTTGGAGCAAAATTCTACCCTATAATAGCCATCTCAGTTATATTTATCTGACACAGATAAGCCCCAGCCCCTGTTGGATCATGATCTCTGTCATCCATGGTAATACCTGGAATCAGCTTTAGCCAGAGATAACCTTATCCATTATGATTTACCTTGGGAAACATGAGAAATACTCTGTTACTTTATACAAAAAAAATGAACCTTTACTGAGTAAAAATAAAGCTTTCTCTGAAGACATACAAATAGGCATAAAAATATATTAGGTAAATGCTCTCACCCAGGCTAGAGTAGTGACAAGGAAACATTGTAAAAGGACAAGTGCACAAGTCTTTCCTGTGTGGAAGCTGAATCCCCGACCTGCCCAGGAATTTCCAGGGAAACAGATAGATCCTCCTGTATTTGAACATTCGTTCAGGATACCTGCCATGTCGTGCTCCTAAACACAGATGTGAATAAATATTAAACAAAAACCAGTCAAATGAAAATGAATTTAATATTAATAGATTTCTTGTTTTTTGAACAATTCTTCAACATTTTAGAAACCAAATATTTCTTCCAGCTGATATCCAAAGATGCTTTTCAATGTGTCACTGAGGTGGTAACGCCAGTCTCTATTCAACATGAAGAAGGGGGAATTTTTTAAAATGATGTAACACAAAAGTGATTGATGGCCAAAGGAAAATGGTAAGTTAAATTAAGGGTAAATCCCCTCTAGGTTGAAAATAGTTACTGACTGTGTGTTTGTACAAACTTACTAAAACCTGAAGAAATAAATGAAAACTAACTTCTGAAAGGCTTCCAGCTGATCTAGTCCTCATTTGAACATCACTTATGTCTGTATTTGCATGTTCTTAGAATAAAGCATGATTTACAAGCAAACAGAATAATGAGATCAAAATGCTCTTACTTGAATCATATCAATGGATATGGAGTTCAGGTTTGTAAGACACTTTTGCTTAAGTCATTTCAGCTTTTTTCCCAAATTCATAACATAAAACTCTCATTCCATCTAAACAGAATTATAGTAAAGAAAGAAATAAAGAACGATGGGAGTCATCTTGCACTGTGGTCAAAACAGTCTTATTTCAGCTGAAGTGGGCTGGTGTTATAGGGTGGACTGGCTATATAAAAACTGCTGGTGCAGAATCCCAACATGAATGAACAACCATGAGGCCTGTGTGGTCTGAACCAAGAGGAAGGGAAGCTTCAGTCTTGCCAAGATATTTCCTTGGGTGTTTTCATTGGAAAAGGCGTGCTTCCTGCAAGTAAATGAAAGGAGCACAGTCCCCGCACCAGGGTCCTGGCAGGCACTGGCTTTGTCAGTAGGAAACTTCTCTGTCAGTGGAAGCTGTGGCCCAAACTCACAGAAAACAATGGGGTCACATAGTGAAACCTCATAGCTGTGTTTCTGTGGCTCAGCAGGGCTTTACAGGCTGCTCAGAGTCTCTGTGACTTTCCTATTCCACCTATGTAAGTATATCCCTCCTGCCTCTCACTCCAAATTAAACATTTTCTCACCACTGCCAGCTGACAAGTTTTCAGAGCCTTGATGATTCTTGTAAATTCTACAAAATGCAAGTCTCAAGAGAACTTGTGTTTCTCCCCTCCCCTCAAATGTGGTCTTGTGAATTTTATGGCAGTCTGGTCTCAGAGGACTAGCCTTACCTCCAAGATTATTTTAATTGCCATGACAGGTCAGCTTTTCAGATCCTGGCACTAGTTTTACATCCTCAAGAATGTATTTTTTAGGGGATTGGTCTTCGTTTAAACTCATCTTAGCATATCTCTAATTATTTCCTTTTGTACTCCTGATCAACATGATGGTCAAAGGTTTACTATAATGTCTGCAAATACCTTCTCAGCAGTAAATTACTATGCAATTATTTCACCCAGGCAAAATGCATTCTTCTGACATGAGCCCCATTAGCACCCATCTTACATGATTTTCAATATCATTTGAATGAGTGGATGTGTGGAGTCACAAAACTTATCTTAGCCTTCTACTTCCATTTTGAAAGCACGTTGAACTTTTTATTTTAAATTAAACTCATAGAGTAAGACCAGAGATTAGTTCCTTTCTTGAAATGCATAAGTTCAAAAGAGCAGAGTATCTAAAAATGTACATTCTATCATAAAATGTGTACAAATAATCCTAGGAATAAAAGCCTAGAAGAAATTATAGTTTACTGCTTGATTATAATTTCTTGAGTTGAGACTTAACCTCTTTTAACTAAATCAAACTAAAATCTCTTAAAAGTACTACTATTATTTGCCCATTTTTCCCTAAAACAGTTAAAATGCTTACTAAATATGTATTAAGTTTGTACACTTAGCCTGGGGTTATACTTTTACAGTGTTAAGTGATCAACTAAGAAAAGAAAATCTTTTTGGTAGTTGGAATCTAGAAAGAAGGTAAAGTTTTAGTTGGTGGCGTAACTAATGTTTAGGAGATTATTTTATAACTTTTGGCTTCTTTAGTCATAAATTTTACCAATAACACACAAACACACAGACACATAGACACACACACAAACACATATTTCCAAAATAAGTATTGTATTTATAGATTTTAGGTTGTAATTTTGAACACATATTTTTTTCCCCATACAGACTAAGTCATACATAGTTTTTGGTTATTTTGACATCTTGAGAGCCATACTGAATTTACAAGGTACTTAAAATTACTTGAGATACTAATAGCAACACTTGTACCAAACTGTCACTTTTGACAGTGTTTTATTGTGAAATGGTCTAGTTTCTCTGGGGTTATTAGGAGATAATTCCCTTTGTGGAAAGTGCAGTCCCATGCATCATAGGAGAAGGACCTCCACCCTGAGAAGGCTTAGGAATGGCTCCAAAGCATGATGTTGTGGACGACACGTATGCTGTGTAATGGTTGAAGACAAGTTTCTCTCTATGAGATGGAGAATGGGCCTGATGGGACTTTGAGATGTAAGTTTAGAATTGGTGGAAAGAGGCAGGAGAGAGTTGTAAAATGAACTTTGAAGATCAAACAGTTGTTGACATACCCAATTCAAGCAATGTATTTTTCTTCAAAGGAGCTGATGTCCCGATGAGGCCTTGTTGAGTAGGCCGAGATAGGAGGATTGTGGTTTGAGGCTTGCCCAGGTAGTTAGTGAGACTCTTTCTCAAAAAAAAAAGCTAGATGTGGTGGACAATGCCTATGGTCCCATATGTTCTAAAGGTGGGGGTAGGAGGATCCCAACTCAAGGCCAGTTTGGGCAAAGAGTGAAACCCTATCTGAAAACAAGCTAAAAAGCAAAAAGACTGGAGGTGTGACTCAGGTAGAGCACTTGCTTAGCAAGTGTGAGGCCCTGTGTTCAAAATCTCCAGGAGAGAGCGAGAGAATATGAAATATCCTTCATAGCTTAAAAATTGATTTTTCTCTTCCCCAGCCTGAAAAGGTAGACAAGTGGACAGGTGGACAGCAGGATAGAAGCAGGTCTTTTGTTTTGGGCAGAGAGCGGCAGCACTTGTTTGACTTTACTTACTGCACTACTTGTAGCAGCTTGGAGCGTGCTTGCCCAAAGCTGATAGATGGCTATGACCCCTTTTCTTTCCTTTCTCTGCTCATAGTTAGAGTGATGTATTGGGTTCTCCTTGGCATAGCAAAGCTTTCAAAACCTGAGTTGCATTTTTTGTGGTCAGAGTTTGAATGCCTTTCAAACAAAACAAAAAGTCTCTCCTGGCCATTTATCTTTCCTGCAGTTTGAATTGTACTGTTCCTTTTCAATTTCTTTCCCTGGCTTCCTACTGACAACACAGGAGGGGAGAGCATATTTCTCCCAAATGTTCTTTATATTTTTTCCTACATTTTCTTGTGTATATAACTAGAGTATACCAGCAATTTAAATGTATAAGTTATACTTATCCACAGAAAATGAGTTGAAAATTTGAGGGAATATTTTAGATTAAATAATATAAGCCAACATGTGTTTCCTATCCCCTGCCATGTATGGCCCTCCTTTGTGCATTTGGAGTGTAGCAGTTTCAACTTTTCACTGGGCCTGTGGGGTAATCATGTTCTAACTTCAAGCATTGATTTCCAAAAATAATGCTAAGTGTAGGAAAATTTATGGTATGGGAAAAAGTGAATTACCTGCACCCTTCATTCATTCATTCAAAATTCTGTAGCAAAGTAAAAAGCACTGTTATATTATTAGAAAAAACAGGAAGTAGAACTTAGTATAAAAATAGATTCATAATAAAAAGAGGAGCTTTATTCCATTACCTGATCAAAAACCTCATTCAGCGTTAGTGGTATAGAGAGCCTAGCTGCCATCCAAAAACTTCACTTACCCATGTTTTACATAATGGAAATGTTTGCATTTCTTTGTACTGTATGGCATTGTTCTTGGTATCTTTAGTAAAAACAGTTTGTGCAAGAATGGAAGCAGCTTTTAGCCAGGTTGCAAGAACACAAGGTTCAAAGATGTGAATTGTGATACCAGCTCTGTCACTTACCAGATAACAGGACGGAAGCTGCTTGAAGCTCCCATTTTTTCATCTGGGAATTTGGAATCAAGGGATCTGTTTTCAGGGTGGTTGTGAGTCAAATGATTCCTTGCACCTGGTCCATCTGTCCAGTAGCACCCCAGCGGGCACATAGTAGGCACTCAGTGAAGGTTGAACTGACCGAAAAATTGAGGCCTGTGACTACCAGACTTGGAAGTTCTCCCATGACAGATGGGTCAGATATTAAAGGAACGAAGAGGATTTCAGAGTTTGTGACACTGACATCCAGCACAATCAAGATCTCATCTTGAATAAACCACTTGGTCAGTGGCAGACCTAGAACCAGAACTTGTCTGTTGATGCTTCATTGGTACCTTTACATTAAGCCATGGCTCTGCCCGTGAAAGCTGCATTTTGTTTTGGAAGTCATATAATGCAAGGAAAATATCATTCAAAACAAGTATTTCTCTAACCATTTGTAAATTCAAACTGGGCTAACATCCATTCTAAGGTACCACAAGTTAACAGTCAAAAAATCTCAAATAACAAAGGGTCCTCTTACACATTGTTGTGACTCACATGCACTTACTGAGTGCCAGCTCTGAGTCTTCTGCATCATGGTAGGACCAGGATACCCTGAAGAAAACACAGCCCCTTCATGACAAGGACAGAAACTATCCTAACAGTAGAGTCTCCGCAGGATGGTCCACCCTCCAGATAACCCCTTGGAACCTCTCCTGGAACAAGGACTGACACAATGACCAGACCAAACCTGTGACTGGGACTGTTTGACTATGTATATCTTTGTCACCTGTCCCCAGTTTTTTTGTCTATTTAAGCCTATTGCTCATGTCTGTACCCCAAAGATGGCTGAAGATAAGCTGAGTGCTCACTGTGCCTCTTCCCACAGTGTGTCCTGAGCTGTGTAACAGATCTCCTTTCTTTGCCCTTCATTGTGTCTCTTTATTGAGCATACAGGGGTGAGTGAGTGGACCTGGCGTGTAGAATCCCATGAGTTTGGGCCTTGGGTCCAAAATTCTGGTTTCATAATCAAGAAATATTTATTGTATATGATATGATTTGAATCAAATTTTTCCACAAGCCACAGGACTAACAGGGAACATTCTGTAGGTAGGAAAAGCTATTGAGGAATTAGTTTTTGACCTAAGGTGCCATTATGAGTGATTGTTAGGAAAACTGTTGTCAGACAAGCACTAAATATGGTTGAGGTATGCCTCGTTCAATAGAATATAACTGTGTAGGAGTCAGCTTTTAAACTGGGAAGACACAGTAGTAGCACAATTACTGTATTCCTTTTGGAGTGAGGAAAGGGGATATATTCTCTACAAATATTATGCCCTCAGTGTAAACTAGTGGTGATCCAGCAAGAGCAAACAGGACTAGCAAAGGGACTCTGTAAAGTGGCACAGAAACAGTGGGGCTTCCAGAGTCCACAATGCAGTGGGTTTTCCACTCTGCAGAACCAATTTCCTGTCATTATTTAAATTAATATTCTCTTCTGGTATGTGGCTAAAGTGGCACCCAGGAGTTTTCTGCCTAAGGAAAGAAGAAAAGACATTTGAAAATTAATGACATCTTTGTCTAGCATAAAGGTAACTGAGAGGCAGAGCTGTTTACATAAAAATGGGCATTTTCGGGGAGAAAAAAACCATTAAGCTTAGTAAAAACAGAGATGCATCTGTTCTTTATTTTTCTTTTTGAATATGTTCTCCCCACCAATTTTAACAAAGAAGAGATGTTTTTCAAGTATGTTTTTCCTCCCACAATAAGACTTTAAACTGACAATTTGTAGCAACACTAACAATGAGGGAAAAAAATTATCTGGGCTTCAGAAATGCTCCGAAACCTGAAATGTTTGCCTAAATGTTCAGATTTTTAAAGTCTGGTTTTAAATTAATGGTAAGTAGATAAAGTCCAATGAGCACTGCTGAGTTCCACCTGTGCTTTAAAGCAGTCCACATGAGGAGGAGGAGTAAGAATTTGCATTTTCAGTTTGAACTCAGGGACTTGTGCTTTTAGGCAGGCATGCTACAACTTGAGCCACACCCCCAGACCCTCTTTTCCTTTAGATTATTTTTGAGTTAGGGTCTTGTGCTTTTTTGCCTGGGCCAGCCTGGGACTGTAGTCTTCCTACCTATGCCTCCCGTGTAGTTGGGATCTCAAGCAAGAATCCACCACTCCCATCTTGTTTGTTGAGATGGGGGGGTCTTACTAACCCCTTGCCTAGGTAGCCTAAACTGTAATCCTCCCCATATGTACCTCAGGAATAGTTGGGATTACAGAGATGAGCATGGTCCAAGTTTTACCTCTCGTTTCAGACTCATGCTGGGTAAACCTCCCTAACAGAGTTACCATAAGGAGGACATGAGATAGTATTGTGAAAGCACTCTTTAAAATTACATGTCTATATATCACATTATGACCAAGGGTGAAAGAAAGGCAGCCATGGTTTTTCCCAAATGTAAGAGGTCCTTTGGGGATTATGAGTGGGAAGGTTTAACAGTTACGTATAAACAAAAGAAGAACCAAGTTACTTCTTTCTCAAGGACAGAACATAAACTAGTGAAAGGCATATAAGAGCCAGAGTCAGAGCTTTGATTTTTTTCTTTACATCAGATGAACAGAATGACTTTCAGAGGAACAGTTGGTCCACCAGACTTCTGCATTCCAGAAAAGAGTCTGGATTTGAACAGGAGTCCCCTCTCCAGCTGACACCTTTCTTTATTTCATGAGTCCTAGGTTCCAGTCACACTTCAGCACAGGAACTTCAGAGTTGTGGGAAATGATTTCATACCTTCTTGGAACAAGAAACATTTATGATTTGGCTAAATGTGACCCTTCATCCCTCCACATATCAGTCAGTAGCTGAATGCTAGTGGGATTTAGATGATTAAGATTTTGTAGACACACCTCTTCCTTGGAACACCTGTCTGAGCCAGGCAGGGCCTATTCAGACTTTCTGAAGCATGGTCTCCTGCCACCTTTGATCTAGACTCTTAATACTTGCAGTTTTATGTAAAAAATTCTCCAACTTTGTGTATTTTGAATGCAAGGTGGGAAATAGAAGAGTCACTTGTTATTTTGATTCCTGCCAGTTTGGCTAATGTCTCAACTTTTGAAAGACACTCAGTGGAAAGTTTTTTTTTTTTTTTTTAAACAGTCATGAAAATGAAAGAAGAGGAAATGGTTATCTACCAAGTGTAAAAGCACATTTTTCTTGGTGCTGAATTTTAGCCTGGAATGAATTTTTATGACCATATTATAAACCTCTGAAAATAGAGTTTAGTGGAGTGCTGAAAGTGTCTTAAATATATTTTACAGGCAAATGTGCTCCTGGAATGATTTTTGTGAAGGTAAAGATATTAATTTTATGCAATCCATATGTATGTGTGTTTTAAAACATTAGAGGGCTTACTTGCTTTCAGCATAATGAGCACATAATCAAAGATAGAACAGAATGATTTGAAGAGTTTTTAAAGAAGAAATTACACATGCTGTCTGTCAAAGGTTCTGCATAATTCATTTCATTCTAATGCTGTGATACATTTAGCCACTCATGGTCTAAGATGGATCAGTCTTGTGTGATTCCAGAATTTCTTCCTCAGAGCCCAATACCTGTTTCATTTCTGATGAGAGTTTTCAGTCAAAGAGTGAACAAAAAGTCTCTTTTCCCATCAAGAAATGTGTCGTCCTAAGTCTAGCAATTGGTTAGAGAATTTAGAAACAACAAAATTGATTTTTCCATTAAACATTGTCATCTTTGCTGAGTGATGTTTGAAAGAATAATAAAAAAGATACATTCTGCATATGCTGCATTTCAACACAGGAGTCTTAGTTTGCAGATATATACTTATAACAAAGTTCAATTAAAGTTTGAAGACAGTATTTCCATAATAGGCACCCTATTTTCCTCAATTTTGAGGTAGTTTAGACTGATTTGACTATGTCACCATGGGGTAAAGTCTCTTTGCTTGTTTTAAGCTTTCATTTCTTTTGCTACTAAGCCAAAAAAAAATACCAACTGAGAAAAATACTGGCTAGGATAAAATCATAAACAATTCTTCTAGAAATTTTTAAGGAAAATTTTGATTTTGTACTTTTCTGAATTTGGATGCAAAGGGAAAGGAGGGAAGCAAGGAAAGAAGGAAGGATAGACTAGAAGAGAGGAAGGGAAGAATGGAGGTGAGGAGGAACAGAGGGAGGGGGAGGAGAGAGGAAGAAATTCACTAATTGAGCAGAAGATGGGAAAAGTGTGCTTTCATAGAAACTCCTTGGAAAAAGAGTTTCCTCCTGGGTGGCTGTGAGGAGGAAGCCTGGAAACCAATGAGTCTAGTTAGGCCAGGTAGATTGACTCTCAACCTAAGTAGGAACATAGAGCTTTCTGAAGAGAGGATATGTTTCTTCAGGAACTAAATGCTTTACTTTCCCATCACTGGAGACTTCAAGGAAAAGTGAGTGATTTACCAAGAATCAATTAATCATGTGGAGGACAGAACTGGATTCTACCTTAATGTGTGTCTGAACGTGATGACCAACATCTCAGGGATATAGATGTGTTTGTAGAATCATTCTGTACTGGGAAGGTGGCAGCAGTGGAATATGAAGTATTGACATGGCTGAGTCACTGACTCTCCCTGCTAAATGCTCCAGATTTGTGTGGAGGTGACATGTCCCTGGAGTGTAAGAATGTGGGCATTTTGCCCTTTGCAGAAAAGCACTCAGAGAAACTTAGAGTGTTTCTACCCATCTTTTTACTCTATACTACTTTGGGAGGAAAGCGAACATTAAGCAAAATAGAAAGGAAATGTTGTGATGAGAATAAGGGATCTTTGAACACTAGGATTGGGCCACCAGCTCTCACAAGTGCCAAGCACACTGCTGTAAACCTGAGCTCAGTAGGTCAGCCAGCTTTGGCCTGGCCTTGTTTGCTCTCTCAAGTGCGGGCAATTCATTTGCAAAAACCGTTTACCCTGGAGGGTAAGCTAGTTGCTTAGCAATTTCTGTTTCTGATGTTATAAAAGCCGCTATTATTATTCAGTCACACAAGCAGTTAGCAAATATCCCTTTCTTACAATGGATCTTACCACCAACGGTACCTCCTTTCTAATTTGGGTGCTTTTAAAATGTTTTGATGCACATTAAACCTACCCTAAACCATAAGTCAGAGTCCACGAAGTTGGTGTTGCAGGGTTTGGTATTGGCTCTCCACATTGATTCCATCATTTAGTATCAAGATTTGCTCTTCTAGTCTATTGGATGTATTATAAGTAAAGCCAAATACCTCCTTATAGAAAAACATAATTATTTGACTTAATGTGAAATTACCTAAAAATAGCTGATAACTAACTAGTTTAGGTCATTGTAGGAGCTGGATATGAAGAAAGAACAAGAAGAATGATTTCATAGTTTCCCACTGTCTCTGAGATATGTGTAATTAGAAATGCATCCCAGTAGAGAGCTTTGTGCTGTGAACATAATGTGGTAAATCAGAATGTCCCAGTAGATGTGACCAATGTCATTAGGATCAGTGATATATTTGCGAGTAGGACCAAGAGAAGACGCTTCATTCTGGAAGGTATTCTCCCAGAGGATACACAAAGCAGACCCCCAAAATATCAACCCAGATCATTTGTTAGTGTGTGATGAGAAGGAATCCATGGAGGGTGACAACCTCTCAAGTGATTGCAACTTAGTCACGTATATTGGCCCCCAAAATTTCGAATTGTTTATTGTATTACAAAATGTGCTAGTTCATTCAAAAGCAATGATTTTATGAAGATAGAGGTGCTTTGAATATGGAAAGCCAGGCATTTGCATATCTGATATCTAATTGAAAGCTAATACAGCATTTTAAATAATCAACGAGAACATCAGTAGTGAAACAGTTATTAGAAATAAAGATGATAATGTGTGATTTTGTGATATTTAAGATAACATAATTTTATCATGTGTATTAATATGTCAGAATTGTGAAATGTTTTGTTTTTCATATTTTATATATTTTTATTTCTCTTTCTTTGGATATTCTTTTAAAAGTAAGAAAGCGTCCTTCTGAGCCCACATCAATATGTACCCCTGTCCTCCCCTAGGCCAAATAGTGAGCTTGCTACTAGACATGGGTAATGAGGGGTAGGGATTTTGTGGTTTGAAGCAGGCTCCCTGTGGAATGTCTTTGAACTTCAGAAACCCTGCTACTTGCCGTGTCTTTCTTGTTTTTACCAGTTTAGCACAAACATTGCCTTTCAGTGCAACTGTAGGTTCAAAGCAAAATATAAAATTGTGTTAGTTTAAAGGACTCATTAATTTCCTTTGTACTGCAAATCCTTGGCATTAACAAATGCAATATGCTGATTCTGTATTCCAACTTATTCCATTTTGGTTGCTATTAACTTCAAAGGAAACCTGAGAAAAGAGTGTCAGAGAATTAAGTTATTGTGTTGAAAAATTAATATATCACTGAAAACTGACCCACTTTTTAGTTTCTCTGTTTTATGAAATTTTAAAGTTTTTCTATTTGTTAGACAGATATATGGTTAAACTTCTTCTGGGGTATTACTCCTTTAAAGATTAAACTGCCTGCACCATGTAGTCAGTCTAGTCCTCCGAAATCTGGGTAGAATGATAATATCCCCTCATGACGTCCACTACCATCCTGGGCTGTGTGTGTGTGTGGTGTGTGTGTGTGTGTGTGTTTAGGCATTAAGCATACAGATATTTGATGTCTAAAATGATAGACTAGAAGCAAAAACTGATTTATTTAAGGAATAGAATTTTAATTTATGTTGCTACTTGAAAATTATTCATTACTTTAAATAATTTGTTCCATTTTACTTTATCAGGAATTGTTAATGTATTCAAGTATTAAACCTAAATGTCTGTGACTTAAATGTTAATTATATATGTAATTATATATATATATAAAATAAATAATTCAATGTTATCTCTTACTGATAGAAATAACCAGGAAAAAATTTAAGAAAATAAATACACATCACTTCTCCCAAATTAGTATAACCCTTGTGAATAACTATACTAGCATTTTTTTCCCTTTCTTTAATCATTAAACTAAGTTTTTTTGTTGTGACAAATGCTAAGTAAGAAAAAAGGAAATGTAGTTGCTAGGTGATAACAATAACTCTTTCATTTAATACTAGGAAAATTTTAATCTGAAGACAAAATGACTTTTTGAAGAATACCCATCTCTCACATAAAGTCAGCACCAATTTCTTAGGATGTTTTCCTTCTTCATATATGTAAAATAAACATTTTCCCATAACAGTTTTAGAAAACCTGTCTTTCTACTTTCCTCCCTCCCTCTCTTCCTTCCAGTTTTGGAGATTGACACCAGAGCCTCACACATGCTAGACAAGTGCTGAGACCCTGAGCTACATCCCCAGCCCATTTGTCTTTTTAGTTTCCTCATTTAATTTGCTATTGCAGGTCTACATTTGTATAAACAAAGAAAATACTTGTAAATAAACATTCAGATTTTCCTGGTTTTCTTTATTATTTCTGTCTCTTAATTATACTTGTTCACTCATAAGAGCTGAGGATAGCTGGATTTCATGTGGAGCAAATGTCCCCTAACATAATTTTTAGTGTGGTGGCAATTCAGTCAGCGGGTGACATGGCTAAGGCCACCACTGCAGCCCTGCTCAGAGTTTTCCCAGATATTTTAAAGTCTTTTTTTAAAAGGAAACATTAGAAATTGACTTATTTTCATTTCCATTTTAAAGTGGACCTCATTCCCCACACCTATGATCATTCTTTGTGTCCCCTAAATCTTTATCTCATGACTTTGATCATTTTTATTCCTCTTATTCTGCCATTTTTTGATTTCTTGCCATCTTAATAATTGATGAGAAAGTAAAACAAAGACTTGCTCTCAATTTAGAAACAATCCTAGAGGACTGTTAAACACTATAGAACTTGGGTGAAAACTTGACTTGTCTAAATGTGGTAGGTGGAAGTACCATCACACGGAATAAGTCACAATGTAGAGGGTAGATAACCTGGGTCCTAGCAGAAGATAGAGAAAAAGCCTGGTCTCCTCTCCTGTTCATCAGCAGGGCAGTAAAGGGAGGAGGTCATCATCCTCTTGGTTTCTCAAATCTTGGATTGGATTGGCATAATTTCAGAACACTGACTCACCAATGTTTGCCAGCAGGGGACACCTGTCATTTAAAGATTTAGACACTTGACTCCTTCATCTACCTTCCAACAGAATAACTCCTGTGACATAAGTGGCTTTGGAGTTATAGATAACATCTAGTTTATTCAAGTAAAGGATGATTATTACCCATACTAAAGCAGCAGTAAATGAGGCTATACTGATGGGAAAAAATGGGAAAACATTCAGGAGGTGAGGTGTACTTAAATATAGGGAGGAGAAGGATGAGTTAAATCTGAGTACAAAGTATGGCTCCAGGGTGTCTGTCTTCAGGGACTGGGCTGTTGGTTAGGACTGTCTAGAAATGGTAGACTGGGTTTAGGGAGAAAAAAGTGAGTTGAGTTGAGATATGTCTCCATCTATGTAGATGCATGCGGGAATCAGCGTAGTTCATAACTTTAGCATTAGAAAGGAGCTTAGTGGGACACAGAGTGTAGAATTACCAGAAGACAGAAGAAAACTGAAGCCATGGTTGGGCATGTGCATGGAGAACTGAATCTAAGGAATGTCAAAATTAAAGGAGTGAAAAGAGGCACATGTATGGAAATTGAGCAATAGCCAATGAGATTAAAAAAGTCATCACTAGAGAATGCCATTCTAGAGACCAAGGGTAGTGTGTGACATTGAAGAATACTGTGACAGAGAGAGAGAGAGAGAGAGAGAGAGAGAGAGAGAGAGAGAGAGAAAAGAATATCCAATCAATGGATTGGTCAAAGAGTGAATGAGTGAATGACTGTAATTAGAGACTTGTTAAGAGAAACATTTTAGGGAGAAATGAAGATATAATTTACAATTTCAGGGACTTGAGAAAGTGTGAAATGTCAAGTGTTTCTGCAAGAGAGAATACTGGTTTCTATGATTTGTATGTTATTTGTGTTATTAGCTGGGAAAAGCTTGCACATACTTGCAGTTTGTGGGGATAAGATGCAAGGAAAACAGCAAATAAAGAAAGCCTGAAAGTATAGGTGATGGAAGAAATAACCAAGAACAAGCCTCGAGCATATGGACAGGGGAAGCAATGGGTTCTGGAGTGTAGAAGGACTGACAGGAGGTTCAGGAAAGACATTATGACCTCATATTTGTAAAGGAGAAAGAATTTGGGGCAATCTGCGCCTTGATTTCTTTTCTATTTTTTTCATAAATAGGAAGGAATATTTCCTGATTGGATGGGCATGAGAAGATGGAGGAAGATTTGGAACAGCCATGGTGGGAGGTGGGAGAAGCTACTAAATGGGCTTCTAGGACAGGAATTGTGAGTGATACTGGGTACTGAGCATTTCTCTTAGTGGTGTAATTTAGGGAAGTGATTGAGAAAAAAAACCCTTAAAAGAGGTTAGGAGCTGTTTGGTGTTGGGTACCACAGGGAGACATGCTCATTAGCCATGTTCAGGCCAAGGCCTGGGCTCCTAATCCCCGGTTCACAGGATCCTGAATTTCTCATGTGACGTGCAGCTCAATTCCAGGGCTCTGTTTGGAATGGTGATTTCCTATGGAGGTCAGACCTTTTTGAGCTCTGGGTACAATTTGAAAAGTTCACAAGGAATAAAGTAAATCCTTCTGCAAGGGAGGAAATGGGAAAATTGTTTATATCAACAAATTGGTAACATTGCCTTCTAACACATCCATTAAGTAATGAGACCCAATTTCCACAAGCACGAACAGTTTGTCTCAGTGTTGGTTGCTCACTTGGAACCCATGCAAAATGCTTTCACTTCCGCAAGTCACCTTTGTCCTGGTGCTCAGCCAGTCTCTCCAGCTCACTCGTCTGTGGCCGAATTAACTGAGACTGACATCTTGCTGTGAAGTAGGTTGTGGAAATTATTGTAATGATTATTAAATCATTTTTTCAAGTCTCTTTAATCTTTGAAATGTTTAATTTCCCAAATCCCAAGCCATACAGTAAAATGAAAAGAATACAAAAGCCACAGCGCTCCCTCCCCCCATATTTTCCCTTCCATCTTCTTGATATTTACTAACAGCCATTATGGAAATTAAAGGTCCCACACTGTGAGGTTCTTGCTATTTGTCTGGAGCTCCGAGTTTAGAACTTGGAAAAGAGAACTAGCATGTACTACAAAATTTGTCAAAGAGAAATATGCTTAGGTGAGATGGAGTACAAGGCAGATACTTTCAAAGTCTACCATCTTAATATTTGAAAATGCATGTATGAGGAATATGGTCTCTTTTTGCTCAAGCCTGAAGCCCTTTATTTAGGAGTACATTATCAATGGACCATGATAAAAGTGTTGGAAAGATGTTTTTGAAAACTGAGGCCTGTCAGTTAGTTAGTTGATGTGACCCTACAAGCAGGTTGTTCAGGGCTGTCTGAGTTTATACAAGTGCTCTAGTATGACAATTAATGGTGTTCCCCTTTCCTTTGGTCTGGGGAGATTGATTTTATGTTCACCAAAGGTATAGAAAAGGAACACTGTATTTGATGTAGAATTGCCAATGACAATATGAATCCTACTCATGAATTTGAGTAGTTCATCAAGTTTAATTTTCCTCAAAGGAAAAGTTGAGAAGTGATTCCTGATACAAACCTTTGCTCTCTTAGAACTGGTGAGAATGTTTGCATTTAGTCAGCTTCTCAAAACATAGAGAAATGTGAATGTTACTCCAGTTGTGTGAGTTTCACAAGTCACTGCTAAATTTATATCTTACTTAGATGTAAGACTTGAAAACATTGTCAAAAGTCAATCTTGAAAATGTTACATATTTCTTTCCATAAGTAATGCTATGTGAGGAATGATTCATTTCTACATGTAAAGTTCTGAAAAATAAATATCTGATACAATTACATTCACCTTTGAAAAAGAGGTTGCTTTTGAGAATTGCATTAGATTCTTTTTATCATTTTCGAGAATATTGAAATTGCTTATGAAATAATCAATGTGTACTTCCCAGGGAAAGGGGATTATATCAATATGAAACCAAAGTGCAATGAAGGTGTGGGAGTGTGTACATAATTTAACAAAGTTTCCTTGGCTTTTAAAAAAAACTCAGTCATTACCATGCTAAATTCTGAGGGATTAGGAAAGTATAATAAAGTGATTTTTATTATTAAGAAGTTTGCCCATACGCTTCTTTATTGAACAAAGCAGAACTGATAGTATATAAGCAGAAAATGATTTTATTTTTATCTATCACTCTCCATTTAAATCTAACCATAACCAAATAAACTTTCTCAGGAAAAGAATTCTTTCCTTGCTTCTGGGGGAAACTAGATATATCAGATTGCTTTTCTGGTTCTTCTTAGATAAATGTTCTCTAGTTCCTTTTAGACTCAAAAAAAATGTTTTTTTAGAATTAAGTTGTCTTTGCCAGTGAGATGATCACATAATTCCAAAGGGCTTTGGTTATGATACCTGGAAAGGGAAAAACCAATAATACTTTCCTTCCTTCCTTCTTCCCTCCCCTCTTCCCCTCCTTTCTTCCTCCCCTCTTTATTTCCTCCTTCCTCCCCTCCTCCCTCCACTCCTCCTCTCCTTCCTCCCCTGCCCCTCTCCTTCACTCCCCTCCTCTCCCTTCCCCCGCTTCCCCTTCAGGCTATTTGATGATTTCAGAGCACAGCCTTCATTTTGCATTCTTTGTGCATTTGTTGAGAATGTTTCCTTGGGCAAGAATGACATTAGCCACCCTTGTTTTAGTTTGATGAACTCTATCTGGCCTTCTAGACATTAAATCCAGTTTACTTCTGTGGAGGCATTAATTTCACTTTCTTGTATTATTGTGATGGTCACATTTTGGTTTGCCTTATTATCATTTGCATTTGTATCTCTCTACTTTTGAGGGCAGGAATGAGATCTTCAGTGATTTGTTTGTACTACAATGCAAACAAAGTTAGTAGATTTCACAAAAACTAGTATTGAGAAAAGGCAGAATTCTAAGCTTTGTCAATTTAAGTTTAATAAAATTTAATGTTAAGTTTAAAATGTGACTGCTCATGTATCTTTTTCAAAGTTTCGATGTTTTATCTTCATTTATGTCTAGAAAAATCATA
The DNA here is from genome assembly GCF_047511655.1 of Castor canadensis. Classification (NCBI taxonomy): domain Eukaryota; kingdom Metazoa; phylum Chordata; class Mammalia; order Rodentia; family Castoridae; genus Castor; species Castor canadensis. Next base: position 50,242,911 of record NC_133401.1, on the reverse strand, counting down.
TACAACTAGGTTTTAAATTATATACTTGCTGTGCAATGAGACCCTTATTACTCTGAAGGTTTTCTCAGTTATTATTATTTATTTATTTTTAATTTTAGAAGATGTAGTCTAAGGGACAATCTTGAATGTCAAAGGTTTTTGAGATAAAATAGCATCCTGCATGCATCTATATATGACCAATAGAGTCAGAGTTTACAAATTAATTTATATAGATAAACAAGCAGAGAGTTTGGTAAGAGAAGACATGGTTTCTATGAACAACAATGTGACCGTCTACTTTCAGTGATCTTGGTCTTGTTGATGGAATTGAGTAGTTTAGCCTTTTTAGAACACTCTGAGACCTTGGGATTTTCCATGGTGAAGTTCTTCCAAGTTTTGGGTATCTATAATTTTGATTAGAATGGTTTCGGCTCTATGGTCTTACATATAAGTTGTAGAACTGGTCAAGTAGGTGGTAATTTAATTCCACAAAGTAAGTTGTTGTAATTCTGACTTGATTTTTTCATCTTTGTTAAAAAATTAGCTCTGTTAAAGTGGTACCATGTTATTGTATAAAGAAACTGATTCTACAAGAATTAAGAGAATTTTTAGACTAGGAATTTTTAGATCAGGCCTTTAGGGAGTATTTTCTTGACTACTTTAATGCTACTTGAATAGGCAAAATGACAACATCAGACAGAAATAAGAAAGAACAGCCTTGTACAAGTTCACAGTGTGCCAAAATCCACTCATTTGTATCTATTCATACTATGTTCCCAAGAGGCTTCCCTGGAGGCATTTTACAAAATAAAAACAAATAAATTTTTTAAAAGTAGAACTGTTATTACTATCCTTTGTTTATTTCAGTTGGGTATAGGTATTACTCAGACTTATTTTTGAGCTTGTATATCTCACACTCCATGAACAGCCAATTGATTAATTCAAAGGTTCCTGAGGTATTAATAGTCACTGATTAGAAATTTTCTTCTTTTTTTTTATTTATATGTGAATACAATGTTTGGATCATTTCTCCCCACTTCCCCCAACTTCTCTCTTACCTCCCCCAGCCCTCTCCCTCTCCCCCCATCCCCTTGATACCCGGCAGAAACTATTTTGTCCTTATTTCTAATTTTGTTGAAGAGAGAGTATAAGCAATAATAGGAAGGAACAAGGGTTTTTGCTAGTTGAGGTAAGGATAGCTATACAGGGAGTTGACTCGCATTGATTTCCTGTGCATGTGTGTTATCTTCTGGGTTAATTATTCTTGATCTAACCTTTTCTCTAGTTCCTGGTCCCCTTCTCCTATTGACCTCAGTTGCTTTAAAGTATCTGCTTTAGTTTCTCTGCATTGAGGGCAACAAATGTTATCGAGTTTTTTAGGTGTCTTACCTATCCTCATACCTCCCTTGTGTGCTCTTGCTTTTATCATGTGATCAAAGTCCAGTCCCCTTGTTGTGTTTGCCCTTGATCTAATGTCCACATATGAGGGAGAACATATGATTTTTGGGCCAGGCTAACCTCACTCAGAATGATGTTCTCCAATTCCATCCATTTACCAGCGAAGGATAACATTTCGTTCTTCTTCATGGCTGCATAAAATTCCATTGTGTATAAATACCACATTTTCTTAATCCATTCATCAGTAGTGGGGCATCTTGGCTGTTTCCATAACTTGGCTATTGTGAATAGTGCTGCAATAAACATGGGTGTGCAGGTGCCTCTAGAGTAACCTGTGTCACAGTCTTTTGGGTATATCCCCAAGAGTGGTATTGCTTGATCAAATGGTAGATCAATGTTTAGTGTTTTAAGTAGTCTCCAAATTTTTTTTCAAAGTGGTTGTACTAGTTTACATTCCCACCAACAGTGTAAGAGGGTTCATTTTTCCCCGCATCCTCCCAACGCCTGTTGTTAGTGGTGTTGCTAATGATGGCTATTCTAACAGGGGTGAGGTGGAAAATCTTAGTGTGGTTTTAATTCGCATTTCTTTTATTGCTAGAGATGGTGGGCATTTTTTCATGTGTTTTTTGGCCATTTCAATTTCTTCTTTTGAGAAAGTTCTGTTTAGTTCACGTTCCCATTTCTTTATTAGTTCATTAGTTTGGGAGAATTTAGTTTTTTAAGTTCCCAATATATTCTGGTTATCAGTCCTTTGTCTGATGTATAGTTGGCAAATATTTTCTCCCACTCTGTGGGTATTCTCTTTAGTTTAGAGATCATTTCTTTTGTTGAGCAGAAACTTTTTAGTTTTATGAAGTCCCATTTATCTATGCTATCTCCTAGTTGCTATGCTGCTGGGGTTCCATTGAGAAAGTTCTTACCTATATCTACTAATACCAGAGTATTTCCTACTCTTTCCTGTATCAACTTTAGGGTTTGGAATCTGATATTAAGATCCTTGATCCATTTTGAGTTAATCTTGGTATAGGGTGATATACATGGATCTAGTTTCAGTTTTTTGCAGACTGCTAACCAGTTTTCCAGCAGTTTTTGTTGAAGAGGCTGCTATTTCTCCATCGTATATTTTTAGTACCTTTGTCAAAGACAAGTTGATTATAGTTGTGTGGCTTCATATCTGGGTCTTCTGTTCTACTGGTCTTCATGTCTGTTTTTGTGCCAGTACCATGCTGTTTTTATTGTTATTGCTTTGTAATATAGTTTGAAGTCAGGTATTGTGATCCCTCCTGCATTGATCTTTTGACTGAGTATTGCCTTGGCTATTCGTGGCCTCTTGTTTCCATATAAATTTCACAGTAGACTTTTAAATCTCTTTAATGAATGTCATTGGAATTTTGATGGGAATTGCATTAAACATGTAAATTACTTTTGGGAGTATAGAAATTTTTACTATGTTGTTTCTACCAATCCATGAACATGGGAGATCTCTCCACTTTCTATAGTCTTCCTCAATCTCGTTCTGAAGTTTACAGTTTTCCTTGTAGAGGTCATTCACATCCTTTGTTAGGTTTACACCAAGGTATTTGATTTTTTTTGAGGCTGTTGTAAATGGAATTGTTGTCATATATTCTTTCTCAGTTTGTTCATTATTAGTGTATAGAAATGCTAATGATTTTTCTATGTTGATTTTATATCCTGCTACCTTGCTATAGCTAATGATGGTGTTTAGGAGCTTTTGAGTAGAGTTTTTTGGGTCTTTAAGATATAGGATCATGTCATCTGCAAATAGGGATGTTTTGACAGTTTCTTTACCTATTTGTATTCCTTTTATTCCTTCTTCTTGCCTAATTGCACTGGCTAGGAGTTCCAGTACTGTGTTGAATAGGAGTGTAGATAGTGGGCATCCTTGTCTAGTTCCTGATTTTAGAGGGATGGTTTCAGTTTTTCTCCGTTAAGTATAATGCTGGCTGTAGGTTTGTCATATATAGCTTTTATAATGTTGAAGTACTTTCCTTCTATTCCTAGTTTTCTTAGAGCTTTTATCATGAAATGGTGTTGGATCTTATCAAAGGCTTTTTCTGCATCTATTGAGATGATCAAGTGGTTTTTGTCTTTGCTTCTGTTAATGTGGTTTATTACATTTATTGATTTTCGTATGTTGAACCACCTCTGCATTCCTGTGATGAAGCCTATTGGTTGTGGTCAATGATCTTTATAATGTGTTGTTGAATTCAGTTTGCCATTATTTTATTGAGGAGTTTTGCATGATTGTTCATTAAGGAGATTGGCCTATACTTCTCCTTTTTGGAGGTGTCTTTGCCTTGTTTTGGGATAAGTGTAATACTGGCTTCATAAAGTGTGTTAGGCAGTTTTCCTTCCCTTTCTATTTTGTGGAACAGTAAGGAGGGTTGGTATCTGTTCCTCTGTAAAGGTCTGATAGAATTCAGCAGAGAATCCATCAGGTCCTGGAGTTTTCTTTTTGGGGAGATTCTTTTTTTTTTTTTTTCAAGTGACTGGAGAAAGATTTATTATCTGTATCAGATAAAGAGAGCACAGAGTTATTTCCAAACTAACGCCTTCTTCCAACAAAGGAATTGTGGGAATTTTATTGGAGGAACCTATACATGTAGGAAAGCACTTTAGGGCTAGGCACATTCCTGAGCATGCTCAGTTTGAGGTCAGCAGAAAGATAGCAGACACATTTTGGGGCATGCTTAACTTGGGGTCCTGGAGCACATGTTTGCACAGTCAAATGGCCATCAGGAACACTTTTGGGCTTGCCCAGCTCTGAAGCTGCATTAAGATGGGAGTTTGTCCCTAAAGGTGCCTGCCTCACTTGGCAGCTAACACCTTGGCAGGATTTGATTGCAAAGTCCTCCAACTGAAATTATAAGGCAGAGTAGAGTAGAACAAAAAGAAGATATTCATTTTCTTCCATCCAGGTGCTTGATCACATACAATGTGACTATCGCAGTAAGAATGGAATCAATGAGGAACTCAATAACAGAGACTTGCCTGAACAATGCTGACCCACCTACAGCCACTGCTGAGCATCCAACCTGCCAACAGCAAGAACCAATGCTAAGTCACTAATGTGGTGTCATTCTTGTGGTGGAGGGTGGCTACCAGTCAGCTACTTAGTGGCAGGTAGACTGTAGTGAGCCCCTTCCATTACAGAAAGAAAAAATTAGAAACACATTCAATATACATATTTGTCCTTCCATGCTGGTAATGAAGTCTCCCAACAACACGACCTGTGGGATCATAGAAGGCCTTATTTTTTTTTATTTTTATATTTTTATTTTATTATTCATATGTGCATACAAGGCTTGGGTCATTTCTCTCCCCTGCCTCCACCCCCTCCCTTACCACCCACTCCACCCCCTCCCTCTCCCCCTTACCCCCTCAATACTCAGCAGAAACTATTTTGCCATTATTTCTACTTTTGTTGTAGAGAGAGTATAAGCCATAATAGGAAGGTACAAGGGTTTTTGCTGGTTGAGATAAGGATAGCTATACAGGGAGTTGACTCACATTAATTTCCTGTGCATGTGTGTTACCTTCTAGGTTAATTCTTTTTAATCTAACCTTTTCTTTAGTTCCTGGTCCCCTTTTCCTATTGGCCTCAGTTGCTTTTAAGGTATCTGCTTTAGTTTCTCTGCATTAAGGGCAACAAATGCTAGCTAATTTTTTAGATGTCTTACCTATCCTCACCCCTCCCTTGTGTGCTCTCGCTTTTATCACGTGCTCAAAGTCCAATCCCATTGTTCTGTTTGCCCTTGATCTAATGTCCACATATGAGGGAGAACATACAATTTTTGGTCTTTTGGGCCAGGCTAACCTCACTCAGAATGATGTTCTCCAATTCCATCCATTTACCAGCGAATGATAACATTTTGTTCTTCATGGCTGCATAAAATTCCATTGTGTATAGATACCACATTTTCTTAATCCATTTGTCGGTGGTGGGGCATCTTGACTGTTTCCATAACTTGGCTATTGTGAATAGTGCCGCAATAAACATGGGTGTGCAGGTGCCTCTAGAGTAACCTGTGTCACAGTCTTTTGGGTATATCTCCAAGAGTGGTATTGCTGGATCAAATGGTAGATAAATGTCTAGCTTTTTATGTAGCCTCCAAATTTTTTTCCAGAGTGGTTGTACTAGTTTACATTCCCAACAACAGTGTAAGAGGGTTCCTTTTGCCCCACATCCTCGCCAACACCTGTTGGTGGTGGTGTTGCTAATGATGGCTATTCTAACAGGGGTGAGGTGGAATCTTAGCGTGGTTTTAATTTGCATTTCCATTATTGCTAGAGATGGTGGGCATTTTTTCATGTGTTTTTTGGCCATTTGAATTTCTTCTTTTGAGAAAGTTCTGTTTAGTTCACGTTCCCATTTTTTTATTGGTTCATTAGTTTTGGCAGAATTTAGTTTTTTAAGTTCCCTATATGTTCTGGTTATCAATCCTTTGTCTGATGTATACCTGGCAAATATTTTCTCCCACTCTATGGGTGCTCTGTTCAGTTTAGAGACCATTTCTTTTGATGAACAGAAGATTTTTAGTTTTATGAAGTCCCATTTATCTATGCTATCTCTTGTTTGCTGTGCTGCTGGGGTTTGGTTGAGAAAGTTCTTACCTATACCTACTAACTCCAGAGTATTTCCTACTCTTTCCTGTATCAACTTTAGAGTTTGAGGTCTGATACTAAGATCCTGGATCTAGTTTGAGTTAATATTGGTATAGGGTGATATACATGAATCTAGTTTCAGTTTTTTGCAGACTGCTAACCAGTTTTCCCAGCATTTTTTGTTGAAGAGGCTGCTATTTCTCCATCGTATATTTTTAGCTCCTTTGTCAAAGACAAGTTGGTTATAGATGTTTGGCTTCAAATCTAGGTCCTCTATTCTGTTCCACTTGTCTTCATGTCTGTTTTTGTGCCAGTACCATGCTGTTTTTATTGTTATTGCTTTGTAATATAGTTTGAAGTCAGGTATTATGATCCCTCCTGCATTGATCTTTTGACTGAGTATTGCCTTGGCTATTCATGGCCTCTTGTGTTTCCATATAAATTTCACTGTAGATTTTTCGATCTCTTTAATGAATGTCATTGGAATTTTGATGTGATTTGCATTAAACATGTAGATTACTTTTGGGAGTATCGACATTTTTACTATGTTGATTCCACCAATCCATGAACATGGGAGATCTCTCCGCTTTCTATAGTCTTCCTCAATCTCTTTCTTCAGAAGTGTATAGTTTTCCTTGTAGAGGTCATTCACATCTTTTGTTAGGTTTATACCTAGGTATTTGATTTTTTTTTAAGGCTATTGTAAATGGAATTGTTTTCATACATTCTTTTTCAGTTTGTTCATTGTTAGTGTATAGAAATGCTAATGATTTTTCTATGTTGATTTTATATCCTGCTACCTTGCTATAGCTATTGATGATGTCTAGAAGCTTCTGAGTAGATTTTTTTGCGTCTTTAAGGTATAGGATCATGTCATCTGCAAATAGGGATATTTTGACAATTTCTTTACCTATTTGTATTCCTTTTATTCCTCCTTCTTGCCTAATTGCTCTGGCTAGGAGTTCCAGTACTATGTTGAATAGGAGTGGAGATAGTGGGCATCCTTGTCTGGTTCCTGATTTTAGAGGGAATGGTTTTAATTTTTCTCCATTAAGTATAATGCTGGCTGTAGATTTGTCATATATAGCTTTTATAATGTTGAGGTACTTTCCTTCTATTCCTAGTTTTCTTAGAGCTTTTATCATGAAATGATGTTGGATCTTATCAAAGGCTTTTTCTGCATCTATTGAGATGATCAAGTGGTTTTTGTCTTTGCTTCTGTTAATGTGGTTTATTACGTTTATTGATTTTCGTATGTTGAACCACCCCTGCATTCCTGGGATAAAGCTTACTTGGTCATGGTGAATGATGTTCTTGATGTGTTGTTGAATTCGGTTTTCCATTATTTTGTTGAGGATTTTTGCATCAATGTTCATTTGGAGATTGGCCTATATTTCTCCTTTTTGAAGGTGTCTTTGTTTTGGGATAAGGGTAATACTGGCTTCATAGAATGTGTTTGGCACTTTTCCTTCTCTTTCTATTTCGTGGAACAGTTTAAAGAGGGTTGCTATCAGTTCTTCTTTAAAGGTCTGATAGAATTCAGCAGAGAATCCATCAGGTCCTGGACTTTTATTTTTGGGGAGATCTTGATTGCTGCTTCAATTGCATTTTGTGTTATAGGTCTATTCAGGTGATTAATTTCCTTTGGTTCAGTTTTGGGTGATCATATGTATCTAGAAATCTGTCCATTTGCTTAAGATTTTCAAATTTATTTGAATATAGGTTCTCAAAGTAGTCTCTGATGATTTCTTGGACTTCCATGGTGTTTGTTGTTATCTCCCCTTTTGCATTCCTGATTCTACTAATTTGGGTTTTTTCTCTCCTCATTTTAGTCAGGTTTGCCAGGGGTCTATCGATCTTGTTTATTTTTTCAAAGAACCAACTTTTTGTTTCATTAATTCTTTGTATGGTTTTTTTGGTTTCTGATTTCAGCTCTTATTGTTATTATTTCTCTCCTTGTATTTGTTTTGGGATTTACTTGTTCTTGTTTTTCTAGGAGTTTGAGATGTATCATTAGGTCATTGATTTGGGATCTTTCAGTCTTTTTAATATATGCACTCATGGCTATAAACTTTCCTCTCAAGACTGCCTTAGCTGTGTCCCATACGTTCCAGTAGGTTGCGTTTTCATTTTCATTGACTTTCAGGAACTTTTTAATTTCCTCTTTTATTTCATTGATGATCCATTGTTCATTAAGTAGTGAGTTATTTAGTTTCCAGCTGTTTGCATGTTTTTTGTCTTTGCTTTTGTTGTTGAGTCCTACTTTTACTGCATTGTAATCAGATAGTATGCACAGTATAATTTCTATTTTCTGATATTTGCTGAGGCTTGCTTTGTGCCCTAGGGTATGATCTATTTTGGAGAAGGTTCCATCAGCTGCTGAGAAGAATGTATATTGTGTAGAGGTTGGATGAAATGTTCTGTAGACATCAACTAGGTCCATTTGATCTATTGCATATTTTAGATCTTGGATTTCTTTATTGATTTTTTTGTTTGGATGGGGTGTTAAAGTCTCCCATAACCACTGTGTTGGTGTTTATATATGCTTTTAGATCTTTCAGGGTATGTTTGATGAAATTGGGTGCATTGACATTGGGTGCATACAGGTTGATAATTATTATTTCCTTTTGGTCTATTTCCCCTTTTATTAGTATGGAATGTCCTTCTTTATCTCATTTGGTCTATGTGGGTTTTAAGTCTACTTTGACAGAGATAAAGTATTGCTACTCCTGCCCGTTTTCAGGGGCCATTGGCTTGGTAAATCTTCTTCCAGCCTTTCATCCTAAGCCTATGCTTATTTCTGTCTTTGAGATGGATCTCCTGTAAGCAACAAATTGTTGGATCTTCCTTTTTAATCCATTTCGTCAAGTGGTACCTTTTGATGGGTGAATTAAGACCATTAATAGTTCTTCGGTTTTTCCTTTAATTACCATTTCATCTTCAGGTTCTGAGATTCTGTCTTCTGTTTGTTCTTTTCTGCTGGATTGGCCTTCCGTTTTGTTTTGCAGTTGTGTTTCATTCTTTTTTCTGAGGTTTTCCATATCCTGGGTGGTTTCCTCTTTAATGTTGTCTGTTTTTGTCCTGAGTTCATTTATCTGTTTATTCATCATGTTCTCTCTTTCACTTTGGTGTTTATACAGTGCTTCTATGGTTTCCGTTATTTCTTCTTTTGTTTTTTCAAATTCTCTATTTTTGTTGTCTTGGAATTTCTTGAGTTTCTCCTGTACATTTTGGTTAACCCTATCCAGTATCATCTCTATAAAATTCTCATTGAGTACCTGTAGTATGTCTTCTTTTAAATTATTCTTGTGGGCTTCATTGGGTCCTTTGGCATAGTTTATCTTCATTTTGTTTGAGTCTGGATCTGAGTATTTGTTTTCTTCATTTCTCTCTGTTTCCTGTACTAATTTTTTGCTGTGGGGAAACTGGTTTCCCTGTTTTTTCTGTCTTCCCATCATTGTCTTTGGTGTTGTTACTGTCCCTGTATGGTGTGCAATTAAGTATTTTCTAGCTTGTAATAATAACAATGGTAATATTTAGAATGGAAGGGTGAGTTGAGATGGAAAGCAAGAAGTTAAAGAAAAGGGAAAAACGAATACACAGACTAGAAGGAGAAAACAGAACAAGGTATCAGACATGAAAGTTTGAAAGGTTTAAACAGGGAGCATTAGTGTATTAATTGACATTAAGCTGAACAGGCATTAGAGAGACAGAGGATTGAAAATCAAAAATAAAAAAAAAGATAAGAATAAAAATAAAAAATAAGTAAATGAAAGAAAAATCTCTATATAAAAATGAATTAAAATAAAATGGAAAATAGAAAATTAAAAAAAAAAACCCAAAAAACCAAAAAACCTCCAAGTTCAAATGCAATGAAGTTTCAGTCTTAATAATTTGGGTGTCCGTCTCAGTCTCCAATCCTGGAGATGGTGCCTCAGATGTTGTTCTCTAGTTGTCTCATCAAAGGGGACGTATAAAGTAGAACAAAACTACACACACACACACACACACACACACACACAAATAAAAGCCCCACCAAGTGTCCCAAGTTCAAATGCAATACAGTTTATGTAAGTTTTTCAGCATGCAGGTGTAATTTCGTTGTTCTCTCATCAAAGGTAGAGAGAAAAAGAAAAAAAAAGAGTCTGGAGACAGATCTGACAAATGGTCTCTGCGGCTGTGGCTTGCCTGCCCGCTGCAGTCAGCCTGCTGTTGCTGGAGGCATTATTTATGCAGATCTCTGGGGTGAGCTTAGTACTCACCTGACCCCGAAGGCTTTGTTTGCTCAGAGTTCTACTGTGCGGGAGCCTCTGCTATAAGCTTTCTCCTTTCCAAGTACACTGGGAAAAGTGCCACTGAACCCGCGTTCTCAGGCCTACGTGTTTATTTACAGTTCATGTGGGAGGTGGGTCTTCCTCCCTTTCCTGTGCAGTTTTCCTCCCACCGCCACTTTCACAAGCTTTCCTGCTCCTGATTACTGGGCGGTGCTGCTGCTTCTGCCAGCCGCCATGTTTGTTTACAGTTCATGTGAGAAGTGGGTCTTCCCCTCTCTCCTGTGGAGTTTTCCTCCCTCCATCACTCTCACAAGCTTTCCTGCTCCTGGTTGCTGGGCGTGCACCCCCGCTCCCGCCAGAGGCTCTCCGGCCTGCCCAGCTTGTTTATTTACAGTCCCAGGAAGGATTCCCTTCCCCCAATCTTTGGCGCTCAATTCGCCTAACCCTCTTTCCCGTGTGTCTTTATTGTTCTTATTGCGTTTTAGTCAATTTCTCTTTTTTCCCCGGTGGGGGTCAGTCTGTCTAGGGGGCTATGCTGCTCTGGCCCACACTTGTCTGTGGGAGTATCGTAGTACTGCAAAGCTCATCTGGTCAGTGTCTTCCCAAGCCATCTGGGCACGGGAGACTGGCGGCTGGTGGGCCCTCCTGGTTTCTCCATTTAACGTGAAGTGGAGATTCTCTGCACTGGCTGGAGATGTGGAGGGGTCAAAGTTATGCCTCTTCTCAGTGAATATGCCTGCAAAGTGTGTCTCCAGCGTCTCTCCAAGATTTCACTATAGGAGGCTCGCTTTCTGCTTCCTCCCTCTAGCCGCCACCTTGGAATCTCTGGGGAGATTCTTGATTGCTGCTTCAATTTCGTTTGTGTTATAGACCTATTCAGATTATTAATATCCTCTTGGTTCAATTTTGGATGATAATATGTATCTAGAAATCTGTCTATTTCTTTAAGATTTTCAAATTTATTTGTATATAGGTTCTCGAAGAAGTCTCTGATGATTTCCTGGACTTCCATGGTGTTTGTTGTTATCTCCCCTTTTGCATTCCTGATTCTACTAATTTGGGTTTTTTCTCTCCTCATTTTAGTCAGGTTTGCCAGGGGTCTGTCAATCTTGTTTATTTTTTCAAAGAACCAACTTTTTGTTTCATTAATTCTTTGTATGGTTTTTTTGGTTTCTATTTCATTGATTTCAGCTCTTATTTTTATTATTTCTCTCCTTCTGTTTGTTTTGGGATTTACTTGTTCTTGTTTTTCTAGGAGTTTGAGATGTATCATTAGCTATCATTGGGATCTTTCAGTCTTTTTAATATATGCACTCATGGCTATAAACTTTCCTCTCAGGACTGCCTTTGCTGTGTCCCATAGGTTCCAGTAGGTTGTGTTTTCATTTTCATTGACTTTCAGGAACTTTTTAATTTCCTCTTTTATTTCATCAATCACCCATGTTCATTGAGCCATGAGTTATTTAGTTTCCAGCTGTTTTCATGTTTTTTGTCTTTACTTTTGTTGTTGAGTTCTAGTTTTACTGCATTGTGAACAATTGAATGCATAGTATAATTTCTATTTTCTTATATTTGTTGAGGCTTGCTTTGTGCCCTAGGATATGATCTATTTTGGAGAAGGTTCCATCAGCTGCTGAGAAGAATGTATACTGTGTAGAGGTTGGATGAAATGTTTTGTAGACATCAACTAGGTCCATTTGATCTATTGCATATTTTAGATCTTGGATTTCTTTATTGATTTTTTGTTTGGATGAACTATCTATTGATGATAATGGGGTGTTAAAGTCTCCCACATCACTGTGTTGGCGTTAATATATGCTTTTAGGTCTTTCAGGGTATGTTTGATGAAATTGGGTGCATTGACATTGGGTTCATTTAGGTTGATAATTATTATTTCCTTTTGGTCTATTTCCCCTTTTATTAGTATGGAATGTCCTTCTTTATCTTGTTTGATCAATGTAAGTTTGAAGTCTTCTTTGTCAGAGATAAGTATTGCTACTCCTGCCCATTTTCAGGGGCCATTGGCTTGGTAAATCTTCTTCCAGCCTTTCATCCTAAGCCTATGCTTATTTCTGTCTTTGAGATTGGTCTCCTGTAAGCAAATTGTTGGATCTTTCTTTTTAATCCATTTCGTCAAATGGTGCCTTTTGATGGGGGAATTAAGTCCTTTAACATTAAGTGTTAGTACTGATAGGTATGTGGTGATTCCTGTCATTTAGTTGTCTTAGTTGTTTGAAGGTTTGATTGTGTGTACGTAAGTTGAGGTTACTCTCTACATTCTTGCTTTTTCTCTTCCTGTAGTTTGTTGCTGCCCGCCCTTTCATGGTTATGTTGGGTTTCACTTTCTGTGTGCAGAATCCCTTGAAGAATCCTTTGTAGTGGTGGCTTTGTGGTGACATAGTGTTTTAGTTTCTACTTATCATGGAATACTTTTATTGCTCCATCTATTTTGAATGATTTTGCTGGGTAGAGTATCCTGGGGTTGAAGTCATTTTCATTTAGTGCCCAGAAGATCTCACCCCAAGCTCTTCTTGCTTTTAATGTTTCTGTTGAGAAGTCTGCTGTGATTTTAATGGGTTTACCTTTGTATGTTATTTGTTTTTTCTCTCTTACAGCCGTCAATATTCTTTCTCTAGTTTCTGTACTTCTTGTTTTAATGATGATATGTCATGGGGTAGTTCTATTTTGATCAGTCTGTTTGGTGTCCTGGAGGCCTCTTGCATCTGTATGGGAATAGATTTTTCTAGATTTGGGAAATTTTCTGTTATTATTTTGTTGAATATGTTATGTGCATTCCCTTTCTTGCACCTCTTCTCCTTCTTCAATGCCCATGATTTTCAGGTTTGGTCTTTTGATGGAGTTGGCAATTCTTGCATTTTTTCCCACAGGTCTTGAATTGTTTAACTAACAGTTCTTCAGTTTTTCCTTTAATTACCATTTCATTTTCGAGTTCTGAGATTCTGTCTTCTGTTTGTTCTATTCTGCTAGATTGGTCTTCCATTTTGTTTTGCAATTCTGGTTCATTCTTTTTGCTGAGGTTTTCCATATCCTAAGTCCCTTCCTTTTTAATGTTGTCTATTTTTGTCCTGAGTTCATATTTCTCTTAATTAATCATGTTCTTTGTTTTACTTTGGTGTTTATACAGTGCTTCTATGGTTTCCTTTATTTTTTCTTGTGCTTTTTCAAATTCTCTATTTTTGTTGTCTGGGAAGTTCTTGAATGTCTCCTGTACATTTTGGTTGACCATATCCAGTATCATCTCTATAAAATTCTTAGTGATTACCTGTAGTATTTCTTCTTTTAGATTGTTCTTGTGGGCTTCATTGGGTTCTTTGGCATAGCTTATGTTCACTTTTTGGAGTCTGCATCTGAGTATCTGTTTTCTTCATTTCTCTCTGGTTCCTGTACTAGTTTTTTGCTGTGGGGAAACTGGTTTTCCTGTTTTTTCTGTCTTCCCATCATTGCCCTTGATGTTGTTATTGTCCCTGTACTGTGTGCAATTAAGCATTTTCTAGCTTGTAATAATAGCACTGGTGCTCTTTAGAATGGAAGGGTGAGAGGAGAACGAAAGCAAAGAAGTTAAAGAAAAAGGGGAAAACAAATAAGTAGAAAAAACAAAACAAATAAACAAACAAAAAAGTTTCAAAAATATAAACAGGGAGAGATAGTGTAGTAATCAACAATAAACTGAACAGGCATTAGAGAGACAGAGAGAGGATTGAAAATAAAACTACAAAAAAAAAAATAAAGGAAAAAAAATCTCCAAGTTCAAAGCAATAAAGTTTCAGTCTTAATAATTTTGGTATTCATCACTCAGCCTCCAATCCTGAGATGGTTTCTCAGAAGTAGTTCTGTCATTGTCTCATCTAAGGGGAAACAAAACAAAACAAAACAAAACAAAAAAAACCCCACAAAGTGTCCCAAGTTCAAATGAAATACAATTTCATTAAGTTTTTCAGCATGCAGATTTAGTTCGCTTGTTGTCTCATGAAAGGTAAGGAGGAAAAAAAAAGAGTCTGGAGACAGTTCTGTGAATGGCTATCTGAGCCTGTGGCTCGCCTGTCCACTGCTGTGAGCCTGCTTTTGCTGGAGGCTTTATTTATGCAGATCTCAGGAGTGAGCTTAACACTCACCTAGCCCCTCAGGCTTTGTTTCCTTAGTGTTCTCCTGGGCCTGACGCCGCTGCTACAAGCTTTCCCCTTTCCAAGCACACTGGAGGAGGTGACACTGCACCAGCTTTCTCAGGCTGGTGTGTTTGTTTACAGTTCCCATGGGAAGTGGGTCTTCCCCCCTCTCCTGTGCAGTTTTCCTCCCGCCACCACTTTTACAAGCTTTCCTGGTCCTGGTTGCTGGGCGTTGCAGCCACTCCTGCCTTCTCCAGCTGACTTTTTGTGAGGGATTTTCCCCTCCCCACTCTTCAGTGCTCAGGGCACCCCACCCTCTTTGCTATGTGTCTTTTTTGTTGTTATTGTTTATTATTCAGTTTTTTTTCTTTTTCCCTGGGTGGGGGTTGGTCTGTTCAGGGGGCTGTGCTGATCTGGCCCAGGGTTGTCTGTGGGAGAACTGCGTGCCGCTTAGCTCACCTTGTGGTCCACGTCTTCCCAAGCCATCTGGGCACTGGCGTCTGGTGGCAGCGCGGGAACCCCCCTGGTTTCTCTGTTTAACGTGAAGTGGAGATGCTCTGCGCAGGCTGGAAGTGTGGAGGAGTCAAAGTTTTGCCTCTTTTCAGTGGTTTTTCCTGTAAGGTGTGTCTCCAGTGTCTCTCCCAGATTTTACTTTAGGAGGCATGCTTTCTGCTTCCTTTCTCTAGCCGCCATCTTGGAATCTCTCTGAAATTTTATTTTCAACACTTCTCTAACAAGTCATTTAATTTTACATTTATTCATATGTGTATACATTGTTTGGATCACCTCTCTCCCACCCACTCTCCCACCCCTCTTGCTTCCAGAAAGAACCTGTTCTGCCTTCTTGTTCTCTAATTTTGTTGAAGAGAAAACATAAGAGACAATTTTTTTTGAATAACCTCCATGGTGCTTTCCACAGTGGCTGCACTGATTTACATTTCCACCAGCCTGAGTAAGAGCTCTTTTCCCTGTATTCCCTGGCAAGCCAGCATTCATTAGTACATCTTTTGTTGTGGTTGTTGACATTCTGTTTTGTCCCTTGACCCTTCCCATTCCAGATGTCACACACAAGCAACTCTTTTAAGGAAGCTGGTTACTGTATGCCTGGAAAACAAAGTGTCTTAATTTTTGACTTTTAGTGTTGTCCAAGTGTGAGACTGAAGATCCTCTGATTCAGGAGGGGATGAGAGTTGCACAAGAAGAAGAAGTAAGACCAAGGGAAAGGTGTCTGGGCAGAAAATGCCAAAGAGACTGTCTTTTCCCATAGTGAGGCTGGCAGAATCACTCAAGTGCTAGAGCATCTGCCTAGCAAGTATGAAGCCCTGAGTTCCCATAGTGGGAGCCAAGGTCTTCCTTAAGGCATCACATCCAGAAGCAACCAAAACCAGAGAGTGCTGCCCTGGGAAGAGGGTGAGGAAGGATATGAAATCTGCACACATGGAGTTTACTCTGAAGGGTTCGAATCCAGTTTTAATTGGAAAGACAATATTTCACATTTTTAGAATGTGGGGCTTCTAGCTAGAAGGTAATTTTGGCTCTTTAAAAATGTAGAAGGTTAATTTTCTTGCACATTTATTGGGCTTCATTAGCTATTGAGATTTAACTGCCAGACAGTTAAAAGACTGAATGCACGATTGTCCTCAATGTTTCCTTGAATTTCCTTTGAGCAAACCCCTTTTAGACCATTGAGCTGCTGTATTGAACTGAACATGCCTCTTACACCTTAATCATCTTTATAATGCTACCTCCACCCTCTACAGGGTCTTTTTCCATTAGCTTTTCCTCCTTGGTACGCAAAATGTGTTTACCTTTCTCATATGTCACCCCCACAGGTATTAAGAGACTCTATTCTAAACCACTGAGAGGAAAAGCCTGGTTTTTTCTTTGACATACATGAAGTATATGATACTTTTCTTTGTCATAATATCTCACAAAGCTATGATTCTTAATTTGGGTTTGAGGGCAGGGTATCATGGGGTGAGTAGGGGATGTAATTTTGAGGAAAAATTGTTCATCTTTAATGTTCACGTTGTATACCACTGCTTGTAACCTATAGCACATACCCCAAATCATTAGCAAATCATTTCTTGCTGTGCAATAAATAGTGAACAATTACATTCTAGAGGAAATTCTTTTAGCATTTGCATCTTAGTATGAGCTCTTTTAAAATATTGCACAATTCATGTAAAAATAAAGGTTTGATTATATAATAATAAAAAATCTTTGAACAATAAGGAGAACTTTAGATATAGTTAACACATGGATAAACAAATGAAAGTTTGTAATATCTAAAATAGATGAGAATACTCCTTTGGGGTTTAACATGTTGAAAATTTGCAACCTCATTTTATACTTAAGTTATATATGCTGAGGTAATGTATCTTAGTAAGTTAAAATTTAAGTAAATGATTCAGACATAGGTGTGTGTGCATATTATATATGCAACACATATAAATATACACAAATATATTTATATTTAAATATAAATAAATCTTATATAAATACATTATATATAATATATATAGAAATATAAATATGCATACACTATATATGTAGGTTGTTTTTTTTCTCTCTGTCTCTGTGAAAAGTCATTACTTACTATAATTTCCTTGTCTGTTTTCATCAGTGGGATAGTTTCTGTTTTTGATTCATTTGATTGTTGGTTAGAACCCTGTCTTGATTGTCTGCAGTATATTTTCCCAGATAAGGGAATGATATATTGACTGACTATGAAGTTCTTGTAGCCTTTTGAAATGATCATTAGATATTTTTCCTCCTAACTTCATGGGCTGCAAAGAATAGTTTGATACCAAGTCTTAAGGCAGTGTAAGCCCAAATGATTCTTCAAGTATGATTTTGACATGTTGGAGGCTAAGGATGTGGGCTTATTAAGGTT
Organism: Castor canadensis; assembly: GCF_047511655.1. Classification (NCBI taxonomy): domain Eukaryota; kingdom Metazoa; phylum Chordata; class Mammalia; order Rodentia; family Castoridae; genus Castor; species Castor canadensis. The sequence continues at coordinate 50,225,614 of NC_133401.1, read as the reverse complement.
TGTCACAGGAAAGTCAATTTCATATATCCCGTAGGTGTGCACAGACCTCACACTACCCAATGCTCTCCTGTGTTCATGATTCAAGGTTCTATGCTGGGGAGGGGCAAGCTTGGTCTCAGGTAAACATTCATAGAACCAAGGCTGCTCTTATGCCTTAGCAAGTATTGACTCAAGAAAAGTGTTAGTGGAGAGAGATGGAACTATATATTGCTATTTTTCTAGGTCCTCATGCTCTATCTCTACCTTTACTAATTCTGTCCTATAAATTTAAATGGCCTGAACTGTTTTATGTATGGTTGCTTTGTCATTGAATAGACTTATTTGCTGGTATCTTTGACTTGTTAGTGTCACATTCAATCAGTTAATCAAACAAACAGGATCTAATCTAGACCACACCATTCCATTGGAATCGTAACTACTTCTAACTTCACTATGGTCATACATCTATTACTACCTTGTTTCACCTATGCAGGTTGTAAGACATTAGTGGACACTTCTCAAAGTAGAAAATAATAATACACTGAAAGTAGAAAGAAATTGTGAAATTTCTATAAAAAGCCCTAAAAAGTAGTTTCACTTGTTGAGTGGGTATGACACTAATGGGCCACATAATAGGTGCCAGAAAAGAACTATTTTCCACTTACCAGTATTTCAAAACCAGTGCAGTGTCCAGGCAAATGGAAGGGCATACCAAAATCTTCTAGTATATTTTCACAACTAGAAACAAGATAGGGCTGTCCATGTAGTTGTCTGGGATAGTTTACACTGGGAAAATAGCCATGCCATTCACTGCTTTTCACTTCTAATATTATTAGATTAAGAGAGAGAGTTTTCTCTCTTGGAGGTTTTCTCCAAGAGAAAAGATTTTTAAGAAGTAAAATCAGGAATTTATTTTGGTACATTACTTATTTAAAAATTCTATTAAAATGCTGACTGTCTGAAAAAATGGAAAGTATGCGAGGAAGGAAATACTTAAGACCCATGGGATGCTAAAATACTAAATTATATTACCTCTCACTTTAGCACGGGAAAGCGTTACCCTGTTTAGTGGATTGACTCCAGATGCTGTGAAATGCTCAATTCATTACGAGAGCTCAGATTTCCTGCGAAATGGTGCATGGTTCCACTCTGTATCTGATACACATGCCTGCACTCTAATAACTACAGCATGTATATCTGAAATAGTACTTCTACTTTTGTCTCCAGGTAGGTACCACTCAAGCTACCAGGGACTAATATGTATAAAATCTCAATGGCTGAAAACTGGAAATAGTACACTGAAATATTTGAGCCACACCCTAGAAAAATATATTTTTTTGGTGATAAAGAATGCTATTTATTCTCACTTTCATTTTGAGAAATGAAATAAAACATTTGTTGGGGTAGCTATGGCATAGTGGCTATTTATATATTTATATGGTAACAATAGCAGCCAACTTTTGTGTGCTGTAATGTATTCTGAGCTCATTTATCCTTCTGGATAAACCTATAAGTTTTCCTACTACCTGTCACATACTTAAGATTTCATGGCAGGTGGTAGATCTGGGAGTGAAGCACTGCTCTTCACTGCCTCCTGGGCTTTGCTAGCTTCTCTGTAATCACTCTGTTCCTCAGTTTCTTCAAGTTTGAAACAAGGACAGAGCTAATAAAGCATTTAGCACTTCTTACATATTAAGACTTCAAGAAGTAGCTATTGTTATGATTGTAATAGTAATGATTATCAAGTATATATTATATGTCAGATGTGAGGTTCCTTATTTCTTGTGTCTTAAACCCAGAGGATGGCAAATATTACAAGTTACAGGACTGAAGTGTGCTGCCAGGAAGCATCAGGTACCTTGGAAAAGGGCTCAGAAGAGTCTTTAGTTCAGTTAAAGTTCTCTTGTGGAAGTGACACTTAAGCTGTTTTCTGAAAAGTGAACAGGAATCAGCAGACTGGAGGACACAAGGGAGAAAAGTAATATAAAAATTCTGTATACTTAGTCCGGGCTGGAAGACCCAGTGCCTCCCAGCCCAAATTAATGCTTTTCGGTTTACTTGAAGATCAACTGGAGATAGTTAAAGGATTTAAGCAGGAAAGTCATATGATGAGATTTGAGTTTTAAGGTCACTCTGAGCTGTATAAAGAATGGATTAGAGTGAGGCAAGCTTCGGTGTGTACAGATCAATTAGGAGGTCATTTCAGCAGCCTATGGTACCTGAATGAAGGTGCACATGCTAGGAAAGGAGGTTCTGCGTGATGGCATCAAGACCTGTCTAGGATTAGGTGAAAGAATGGTACAGAAATTACATCCTTATTTCCTCTTTTCTTTTTTGTTCTCTTTTTTTCCCACTTGCCACTAAAATAGGACTGTAGTTACTAATCCTCAGTTCTGTTACCTAGGTTCCAACCTAACCTCTGTGCTGTCTCCTCTTGCAAACTCAGGTTTAAACCTCCTTACACTGCTAATTTCCTTCCCAATTCCTATACTCACTATTTTGCTATGCAAGGATACTCTAGAACTATCTTAAGCGAATTCGAATTCTGAACATTAACATCTTCAGATGAATACAGATTCTGCTTCCTAACACTAAAATTTTGGACTTTTCAAATAAACTAATATCCTCTCTAGTCTTTTCAATCCAGGTAGCTCAGTGATGATCTACTCCCATTCATAGACTGAATAAGTAGGAGTTATTCTACTCATTTGTCATGGACTGTTTTTACATGTAAAACTAGAGTGTAAGGTTGAGATCATGTTTAGGAGAGGTTTGGTTGCCAGACTAATACCTTTCCATTCAGAATGGTTTTAGAGTGAAGAGTAATGATTAGTTTACCTTTCAGAAAGGTCAGCCTGAAGTGGTAGGTGATGATTTGGAGTCGGAAATAGATTGAAAGTCTATACCATAGAGAAATAGAAAATGGTGAATAGAATAGCCATGAAGTCAAGATTATATAAATTCATATTTGAATCTTGACTGAATTATTAATTTAAAAGATATTTAAGTTTATTACCTATCTCATGATAATGAGATTGAATGAATTTGGACAATGTTATAGTGTGAATATTTGTGCTACCCTAAAATTCATATGTTGAAACATAATCTCCAATGTGAGGGGGTTTGAAGCTGGGGCCTTTGGCAGGAGGTTAAGTTATGAGAATGGAACCTCACGAATGGTACGGTACCTTTATCAAAGGGGTCCCATAGAGGTGCCACACTTCCTTTTTTCACGTAAGCTTACATTGAGGAAGTGGGTGCTTACCTCACACAGTCTGCTGGACCCTTGATATTGGGCTTTCCAGGATACAGAAGTTTGAGAAATACCTTTTAACTTTTATAAGCCACCTAGTCTATAATTTGGTTTAATAGGAGTCCAACAGATAAGGATAGAGGTATAGTCAACAAATAAATTATTTTTTACCTTCTAGCCTATTATAGGAAACCTAGACTTTATTATAAGTACAGTAAGATAATACATTAATGTCTTAACAAGAAATAAAAGCATTATTTGTGCTTTTACAAAGATCATATCAACCCTTATAGTTAAAAGGGGTGGATTGGTAGAAGATGACATTATGGAAGGAGAGAAAAACCTGAAGAAATAATATCCCCAGTTAGATAATAGAAAGTACTATACCAACAAAATAGATTTTCCCGTATTCAAGTATGACACTAGGGTAGAATGCTGACTAAAAAGATTGGATAATCATGTTGAGGAAGCTCCCTAAAGGACAGGACAAGAAGAAAAAGAGATTAAAAGTAGGAGATAAAATACAGAAAAACCATACGGCTACCTTAGTGGTAAACTCTCTAAGTACTAGGAATGCCAGAAGAGAAAAGAAGGGAAACACCATGAATTGCCAGATTAAAGGATTAACCAGTAACTAGCATGGTAGAAGGTAGCAAATGAAGGTATACTATTGTAAAATTCATGTTTTTTTTTTTTTTAGAAAAATCTTCCAGAATTACTAAACAAAAAGTTTCTTGCAAATTATCAGAATCACAATGGCTTCAGATGTTTTAGCAGCAATATTGGAAGCCAGAGACAATGAAGCTATCCCTTAAAACTTCTGAGCAAAATTTTTCCAGGTAGAATCTAAAATATTATGCTTGACTAAATGGCAACAAGAATAAGTATACATGGACATTTTGAGATATGTACCCTGCCAAAAAACTTAACTGTCATTTCTTCTTCTTTAGAAAGCTACCAGAGGATCTAGTCCACAAAGTGAGGAATCAATCAAGAAAGAAAAAGCAGTGAGTCCATGAAACAACACACATACTCAAGAGCCACCAAAAGAGTCTTCAGGATGAGGTAAGGAAATATGATAGAATGATAGCTGAGAAACTGTGTGATATACATTTGTGTATATTTAAGGGAGAATCACGTAGGTGTGGGGAGGAGAGGTTAAATTCTTTATAAGTACCTAAAATGACTAAATGTGCCTGGGTCAGCTCTAAGTAGCATCTATACAGCCATGATTATGTATCTATTGCATACTTACATACACAAAATTATAAACGATGTCATAGGGAAAAAGACATGCAGTGTGAGTGTGGTTTCTGGAGGATAACGATAAAAGAACCAGCACCTGTTTTTCCATAGATAGAAGTCAATAAATAATGACTCAAAATAAGAAGTGAAGAAGCAGTATTTCTGTAAATATCATGTGTTTTACAAACACACAAATACACATATCAAGGTAAATGTTATAAGAACTGAATGAAAGTGATTAACCTCTGAAGAGCGTGACATGTCTATGAACAAAAGAACTTCTTTTGTAGTGAAACTGGTTGAATTGGTTTTATTTTTAAGCCATTTACATGTATAACCAGTAGAAATTTAGTGGAGAAAAAGTTAAAACTGAAGTTTTCAAATTATTCGTCTTCCTGCTTTGTTAAGTGTAGCATGTGATTCACAGAGACTAAGAATGGGAAGAGAAGTGATATTGCAATCACCAGGGCAGTGATGATGTCATGAATCCTGTAATGCCAGAGCATGACATAAATAGGTATTGGAAAGTTCTTCATTATGTCTGATTACCAGACTGTGAGAATGAAAGGTGGCAATCTGGGCTCAAGGGGGATCAGTGAATGGAGTGGAAGTATATCTACTTGGGTAGGTCCTGAAGGTAGAGACAACAGAATTCACAGATGAAGGAAGTGGGGAAAAGAAAAATAACAACAGCTGCCAATTTTGATGTGTGGTCAACTAGGTGGATCATAGTGCTGTTAATACCAGGAAAAGAAGTAACTTTAGAGAAAATTAAGGATACTTCTGCACAAGTATCCAGAGCAGATGACTCTGCGATAGACCATCCCACTGGAGAATGTAAGTTGGCATTCCACAGATATTTGTATACCTGCCTTGGTTCCCTGTGCAATTCTAATCCCTGAGGAACAGTTTCAGTCCTGTCATTTCTCTAGTTCACCAAGTTGGGAAGGTAACAGCACTTCGTGTGAAGCTCCTGGTTCACATCTAGTGTGGCCCACTAGTGGTAATGGATTCTTGTTGCTTCAAGCTCTTCTCCCCCAAGTAAAACACATCATAATTCTTGTCACCTAAGTTCCCTGAAAGAATATTGTGAACATCAAGGATATATCTGTAAAGCAATTTGAGCTTTGGGGCAAAGAAAGCTGTTTTATAAAGTATGAAGTATTGGAGTGTTGACAGGCTGAGAAATATTCTGTGCCTGACCAACACTAGGTGAAAAGGTAGACCTCTCTTGGAAAAAGAGAGGGAAAAAGTTGGGAAAGTTGTATTTCAATTTGTCTTGTTCTCCCCATCCTGGTGTCTTCAAATCCAGGGGTAGCACTCCTAGATCATATGTTAATGTAAAGTGTCTGGTATGAGGTGGGCAGGAGGGATTTAGTTTATGGAGTGACTTGATTGAAGATAGTATAAAATGTTAGAGATAGCAAAGGTGCAGAGCTGAAAAAAACTGAACAGGGAAAGTGAAGCATAAGAATTTGATGGGTAGGCTATTTTCTGCCTTTCCTCTTCTATTCTGTCTCCTCAGACTCTCTGCTTTGCCCTGTTTCTGTCTTCTCTTTCTGCTGTGCTTTTTACTCATTCAGCAAGACACATACAGATTCAGAAGTCTGTTACTCAGGTCAACGAGTCTAGCATTTCCTGGTATTTCATACTCTGTAAATACTCCCTGAAAAAAGCTCATGTGGTTTCAGCTTCTATATAAACTTGGAATATGACAAATCAGAATCTGCTAGATTAATACGTCAGTGGGTTAAGAATATATTTCTCTAGGTGCTGAAGGGGACTGTTCAGTGGTAAATGCTGGCCTTGATCTCCAGCAATGCCAAAAAAATTAGATTTGTGTGTATGTGTGTACTAAATTACCTAATCTATCTAGAAGTTTTAAAAAATCACTTAATGGTAAAAAAGCTAAAACTTAGAATGTTATTTTTTAATTTTATAGCTGTGACAAAAATAAAAAGCATTTTCAACTCTCAGCCTAAAACAACCCCTACCCTGTTTGCTTGTTTCACCAAGTTACCTAAGCTCCTTAAACATAATTTGCTCACTCATGCAATGCCAAGATAAGCTTTGCATAAATTTATTATGGATGCTACAAAATAATTATTATAATGTGTTAAATACTGCCACTCATTGCTTTTACTACTCTTATTATTAGTCTTAAACATGTTTTCTGCTTACATGTTCATTGGATATTTTTAAGAGTTAAGAGTAAATCATGTTATACAGTATATGTATATAATTAATCAGAGGAAGAACATAAGCTATTTGCACTTGTACACATGGAATGAGGTTGGTTAACCTCATTCCCTAAAACTAAAACATGGCCAAGGTGCTATATGAAAATAAAACTAGACATCAGTATACTTCATGATGCAAAAATTCCCTGTATGAATTTATTGCTTAGTATGTTAGTATACTGTAGTTTCCAGCAATGTATGAAAAATAGTATTGTAAAATGACCTCTGTCCCAGGATGTAAGGTTGATTTAACATTTAGAAATCAACGTGTTCCTCAAATATTAAAAACTACAGCAGAAAACCTATATGATCATCTCAGTTGTTTTAGATAAAGCATTTGGCAAAATTTAATATATACAGAAAAATTATCAGCCATTTGAATGAGGGAATCTTAATCCAGTGAGGAATGTTTAAGAGAAATCCCCTTGCTAACATCAGCCTTAAGAATGAAATCCTAAGATAGGGGAAAGGCCAGGCCCTGGGTCATGTTTTCTATGCAGTTTCTTTTTGAAGTACTCGTTGATGCAATCATACAGGAAAAGGAGATAAAATATGAAAGACAATGTATAGAAAATATAAAATAAAGCTATGATTATATTCAGACAACTTGGTAAATTATATAAAAATCCTAAGGAACTGATAAAAATGCTATAAGAAATAAATGAGTTTAGTAAGGTTTCAAGATATTGGTCAATAAACAGAAGAACCATTGTGTTTCTATATTTTAATGACAAAAATTGAAATTTAACATAACATTTTACAATGTCATAAAATATGAAACAGGAATAAACTTGTGAAAGGATGAGCTAGCTCTGTGTACTGAAATCTGCAAAACATGGGCGATAGAATTTAAAGAACATCTAAATAATTAGACAGTTATACTATGCTCATGGATATGAAAATTTAATATTGCTAAGATATTAGTTTTCCCAAAGTGATCTATACCTACCACAATTCCAATTAAGCACACATTTGTTTTCTTATAGAAATTGACTTGATGGAGCCTGGTGTGGTGATTAATGTCTATAATTTCAGATTCTTGGGAAGTGGAGACATGAGAATCATGTGTTTGAGGTGGCCTGGGAAAAGTTAATGAGACTCTATCTTTCAAACAAAATACAAAACAAAAGGGCTGAGGGATGGCCCTAGCTTTAATGCCCACTATCTCTCTCTCTCTCTCTCTCTCTCTCACACACACACACACACACACACACACACACACACACACACAATTGTCAAGATTGTCAAGACTATAAAATGTCAACCAAAAATATCCAAAATAATTTTGAGAAAAAAGACGAGTAAATGAACAGAGGGTTGACTTCATACTTTCTGATCTGAAGAGTTATTATGAAGCAAGCCACTAAGGCAGTGTGGTATTTATATAAAGTTAATTTCTAGATGAATGGAAAGGAATAGAATACAAAAACAGATGGTATTTACCAATTTTCAACAAAGAAAAAGCAAGAAAATTCAACACAGGAAAAGATGGTCTCCTTAACAAGTGGTGCTAGAAAAATTGAATGTCCACATGTTTAAGTTCTTTAATTTTTTTTTGGTAGTATTGGGGTTTGAATGCACCGCATTGCACTTGCTAAGTAGGTGCTCTTCCACTTAAGCCACACTCCCAACTGTGGATTTTCATTTCAGATGTGCACCTTCTCCCTTACCTCACATCATACACATATTCTATTTGAAATAGAGCATAGACCCACCTGTTAAGAGCAAAATTAGAAAACTTCCAAAAGAAAACAGGAGAAAATCACAGTGACCAAGGGCAGGTAAAGATTTCTTAATACAAAAGCTAAAGAATGATCATCTACCACCCACAGGCCAGCAGTCCAGGCTGTAAGCCAGTGAAGTCTGTTCTCCTGTCTCTGCAGTCTGGTACATGGTGTGTACATGTGGCCTGTGGCCAGCTGATGTACTCAGGTTAATGTCAGTGTTTTCTTCTCTCCCTGTCCCCCAGCATACACACATCCTGCTCTGGGAGCCCCTCAAAGGCATGGCTGGTGCAGTATGTATGTCCATATTGCTGAGCCCTACAGATAGCAGTGCTCAGCATACCACTGAAGGGTCAATGAGAGGAGATGGAGAGCAAATGGCTCTGCTGTGGAAGTAGGTAAACAGAGCTGTCATCCATAGCATACAATAGAAGTTGGCTGAATGAAAGCCCAGAATACCCTGGTAGAAGCCCAGATGGGCAGCCATAGCCCCAGTCACTCAGCAGACAAGGTGACCCTCCCTGAGACCCTCAGCAGACAAAGTGTTGAATCCTCCACCCTCCAAACCATCCCTGACTGCACTGAGCTTACCTTTCTGTAGGAAAGAAAATTAGTCAAAAACAACAAATGTAACTTCACAGCTGGATAAATATTTTGAATGCTTAGTGAAATGGGTATGGCATGGAATGGAGGACAAAGAGATGGTTTCTCAGAAGTATGACATGTGGACTGACCCTGTGGAGACTGGGGACTCAGGGAGTAGGAAGGGCAGAGTTTACATAGCGTTCCTCATAAGGTGTAGGACCCTAATGCACCAGAGTCTTATCCACTTCTGGTATGTAAAATGGGCTTCCATTCATATCAGCCTATAAATCAGGCCAGATCGTTCCTAAAAAATAAAAAAAGAAAGAAAGAAAAGCAATAACTAGGAAAGAAAAAATTCAATATTAGAATTTATCAAAATTAAAAATATTTACTTTCTAAAAGAGTCCATGTAGAAAATGAAAATGCAAGGTACAGACTGGAAGAAAACACTGACAGACATAATTCCAATGCAGGACTTGAATTCATAAAGAACTTTTGTAATTGATTAACAATAAGGTAAACAACCCAATAAAAAAGGAAAGACATTTTGACAGACACTTGAAAAAAAGATATATAGACAGCAGATAAGCACAGTGAAAATGCTCAATATCATTAGTGATTAGGAAAACAAAAGTAAAATCCAAGTGAGATACTACTGCCCGTGGTCCAAAATGACCACAATGTGAAACCATTAACACTTTTACTAAAATAGGTAAAATTAAACTAAGTACACCAAGAGTTGGCAAGAATGTGGAGTGATTATAGTCTCACATACTGCTGGTAGGAATACAAAATGCTAAAGCCTTTTTGGTAATGAGTCCAGTAGCTTCTTAAAATTTATCCAGGGAAGAGCTAGACATAGTGACTCATACCTATAATCCCACCTATTTGGGAGGCAGAGATCAGTAGGAGCACGGTTCAAGTCCAGCCCAGACAAAAAGTTATGGAGACTCCTCTTCAATCAGTAAGTGGTGGTGCACGTCTGTAATCCCAACTATGCAGGAAGTCCTCTGTAAAAAGATGCAAGGATGGCTCTGAGCAAAAATGTGAGATCCATTCTGAAAAATAACTAAAGCAAAAAGGGCTTGGGCATGGCTCAAGTGGTAGAGTGCCTACCTTGCAAGCTGGAGGTCCTGAGTTCAACCCTAGAACCACCAAAAACAACAACAAAAAATTTGTATCCCACGAAGATGAAGGTATATGTCCAACAAAGACTTCTGTGAAAATGGTAATAGAATTTTATTGTCAATTTCCCAAAGCTAGAAAAAATCCAGGTGTCTATCATATAAATGGACAAAAATTATAACAACAATTAAACTGAATATTACTTATCAATAAAAGGGAATGAATTATTGATTATTGAAACAATATGAATGAATTTCAAAAGCCTTTTACTGAATGAAAGAGACCTGACTAAAAAGAAGTGTGCATGTTGACTGACTCTGTTTATATAAAATTCTAGAACTGCATGTAGATGTAAATGCTCTAAAGCAGGTCTGTATGTTTGTCTGTGGGGCTGAGCCAGAGATGCTTTACAGAGCAGAAGGAGGAGACCCTTGGTTCTGGTTAAAATGTCCATTTCTTTGGATGTGCTGATGGATCCGTGGGTTTATACACAGGTGAAAACTTAGTTCGTATCTAGTCATGGTGGTGCACACCTGTAATCCTAGCACTGGGGAGGCTGAGGAGGGGGATCATGAGTTTTAGGCTAGCCTGGCTATAGAGAAAATTCAAGGTCAGCCTTGGATAAAAAGTGAGACCAGGCATCAAACAAACAAAAGCCTCAGTTTGTACACTATAAATGTGTCCAGATCATTTACATTATTTATGCCTCAATAAATCTATGAGAAAAAGAATAAAGATATTTGGTCTTAATAAAAGGGAGTGAATACCACATTCTTGAATAGCAATTGGATTCAGCAGTGGGAAGATGCTAGTTTCCTCCCTATGAGTCTAGAATTTTAATGCAATCTAACCAAACCCCAATAGTTCTACAAATACATGAAAAGCTAGAGGATGAGAATATTTTGAAGTTAGCTTTGACAAGTCAAGTATAAGATTATGATACATTAAAAGAATATAGTGTTTTATCAAAGGAAAAACCCAATCCATGGAAGAAAATAAGATAAAATAAATCCATTGAGTTTTTTTTTTTACAACTTGATATATGGTATTAAAGCACTAAAACCTACTAAACATAAATAATAACAAGGAGATGTTATTATGTACTTAGAAATAATAAACTTTCTTACCTGGGCTACATATTGGTGTCTTTTAGAAGTTGGTTTGTTTGCACACTATCATTTCTAAGATGGCTTATACCACCCTAAAAATGAAATTTAAAATTTCATTTAAATTTTTCACCCTGAGTGCCTCAGTTTACCTAGTCACTGCTCTCACTAATCTTGGCTTTGAGCTGGACTCCCTATGGCCACATTACCCATATGATAGTCAACTATTAGTTTAGTAGCTTACAGGAGAAATTCAAGTCCAGTTTCTTATCATCTGCTCTTCAGGGGACCTCAGACCTGGTGATGAAATGACATGACTCTTTATTAGTAGCACTTCTACAAGAAGGGCACCAGGCAGCAAAGGTGCTTTCTGCAAGATGACAGGATGATTCTGTTTTCTTAAGTTATCCCTGCAAATACTGTTTGTAGATACAGTGTGTCTAAGTTAATCAGGAACAGATGGAAACAGGCTACATGTGATTAAATAGTAATTTTAAAGCAAGGAAATGTTAAATATACAAAAAAGTGAGGCAGTAGCTGGCTTTGGAGAGGAGAATGGGCCATAGGAGAGAGGAAAAGGATGCAGGTACTGAAGGTGTTCTTGGGAAATTATAAGTAATTATTATGCTATGTTATGTCCAAACTCTAACATATACTCTACATATAATATAAGTGTGTATTTTAAAAAGTAAAAAGGAAATTGAAAATGGTGAAGTTGAATAATAACTAAAGAACAATCTATGATATGCTAGTTATTCAAAGCACAGACAAGTAATCGTATACTAATTAATAAATGTGTTTACAAATCAATAAGAAAGGCAACTGGAATAAGAAAGGCAATAAGAATTGCAACTGGAAGTAGTTAGCAAATAATATAGATAAGTCCATTCAAATTCCAACAATAAATAAACCTTAGTGTTGAGACATATGCAAATTAAAATACAGAAATAGATATAACTTCAAACCCACCAGGTTGGCACACTTTAAGTGGTGATTACAATACCAAGGTTTGGTGAGTACATGGGAGACAAGGACTGTCTCATACTGGTGACAGAACAATGAACAGGCCATTTGAGAGACAAAATTGTCATTACCAATGTCAGAGATGTAAACATGTTCTGAGATTCTGTATCTTAAAATCTCATGTGAAAAAATGTTTACTTCAAAATCAGCAAAAAACAGTAAATAACTTGTGAAGAAGTACTTGAATGGAATGCTATATAAATATTAAAATAAATAAATCAAATTTGCATATTAATAAGGATAGATCTCAAAATGAGTTTTAAAGTAAGTTACAGCATTATATAAACAGCATATAATATATGAGCATTTGAAAAAATGATGAATATACATATATATGTATCCATACTTATTTTTGGATCCATACATATTAAATGTTCCTAAACCAAAGGACATTTTGATTTTATCCATAATCTTGCATTCATTATAACAAATCTTAAACAAATACAACAAACCTTAGTATTTAAGTGTGGAGTAAAGTTTATGCTTCCTTTCAAAATCTCTTTATTGTTTGAAAATGTTTTCAAAATGTTATAAAGATATTTAAAATGCTTTGTGTATATTTAAGACGCTCTGGAGGAAACTGGTGAAATCTTCAAATACATGTTCCAAGAGTGCTCCTCTTTATGCTGTGAAAGTCAAATATTATGTGAAAGATAGTCTCCTGAATGTACTCACAGTTTTACTGGGGAGTGTACATGTGGAAGAACAGTGGAGTTGAGATTTTCTTTGAATAAGGACATAGGTACAAGCATAACCTAAAGTTTGCTCAGTAGCAACAAAATATAATGTTTTATGTCTTCTAATTTTTGAGATCTAATCCCAGTTTTAATTTAAAGACTTTAAAGTTTATACCAGGGCTGTTTTTCAGTCTGTCACACTTCCATGTGCAATTTGATGAAACACATGTGCACTCTTTCTAAAGAGACTACATGGCAAATGTTCATGTGAAAAATGCAAAAGTGGTGAACTTTAAATAAGTTGACAGAAGCAAACACGATCCCTTTTCATTTCATTTTTAGGAAAACACAATTAAGATTAGTAAAAAGCAACTCAGCAAAATTGTGGCCTGAATATCGCCAGTGCAGAGGTCAGATGTACACAGCTCTAGAACGGTAACATATAATTTATTTCCTTGCCATGCTGCTCTCCTGGGCTCAAACTTCCTCTTCAGGCGCAGAAACAAATCTCTGATTTCCATGGAGCAGCAGTGTCTGACCAAATGTGATATTTTCTACCTTTAGTTTTTCTGATAGTGATGAATGAGAAGCGAAAACCATGGGGTCAGGCTCCCAGAGTAGCTCTTTACAAGGCTCCATCTTTGTTGGGAGGACTGCTTGCCCCTTACCTTTTCCTTTGCCTTCCTGGGAAGTGGATTCAATACCTGGAAACTAGCAGCCATTGTGTGATCCTGAAAGCAGAAGAAACATGCTTGAGATTGGAAAGAAAGACCTCAGAAACTTGGTTCCCTGATGACATGCCAAGATGGGAATACATGATCTTATTTGAAATTTGGAAATCATTTGAATTTCTCAAATAACTGCCGTCAGTATTTGATGTTACTACTCAGGGGTGTGCAATGACTAATTAATACATAGCCTAGAAAATTCAAACTAGTTAATGAAGGGATAACCCTCCTATGGCTGAATATTCATTTGTGAGAAAGCTGTGGGAAGAGGAGAAAGAATTTGGATTTGATCAGGGAGTTAAAAGTGTTCCAGAAGAAAATCAGGTGGTTCTTAATAAAATATAAATGGCTCCGTCAGTTGATGTGATGAGAATTAAGAAATCAGAGAAGCTGATGAAGGCAGCTGAAGCTATAGACGTTAGAATTTTCAAAGGATAAAGACATTGTTACTTAAAAAAAAATCCAATTTAGGGGCATTTTAGAAGATGGGGGAAAAGAGCAAAATGAGCAAAAGCCAGAGAAGGGAAATGTCAGTGATAAGCTTAAGAGCAGTCTTGAAATACAGTTTAGATAACTTGGCAAAGCAATTTTCAGCATCTGGGATTTGCGAACAGAATTCTGAAGGGTGTCAGCTTTCACTCATGTTAACAGAAGAATAATTTATTTAGGGAATACAATGGCCATATATCCTTAGGCAAACATGCTGTAGTATGTGGTGAACAGGGAAGAGCATAGAATTGTTACACTAATGAGAGAATTGAGGCTCCATGACTGCACAGGCAGAATTCACTTCTAATAGACATGTGACATTGAAGTTATAAAATGCATTTTCTACAACACATAAAATATATTCCGAAAAACAATCATTTTACTATTAGGTATATTGTAATCAAATAAAAATTTGGGTTTAAAAAGTCTAAAGACTGTAGACTAAATATTAAGGGAGTGCTGATAAAAAGAAAGCTCTTAGCTTTATAACATTCAAGCTTTCTGATGCTGCTAAGGACAGGACACCTAAACTAACTATTGAGAAACTTCCCATCACTTCATCAAATGATAAAAATCAAAGCGAGAAGAAAAAATTTCTAAAAGTCACTTCAGGTTTTCATGTTTTCTTGAAAAGCATGGTTTCTTTATTATAAGATCTTGTAGCAAGCATTAAATCCATTTAGTTTTAGAATAAGAAAAAAATAGAAATTATAGTCACAGATAAGAAAGTAAATATTATGAGTCAATCTCTCTCTCTCTCTGAAGTTTCACTATGTAGCTCAGATCACTCAAACTTATCATCCTTCTTCCTCAGCCTCCAGAATGCTGGGATTACACATGGATGCCATTGTACCTGGTTAATATTATAAAACTTTAAAATTAAAAAAAAAGTAGTAAATGGGATGGGTTTCAATGACTTCTAAAGAAGAACTGACATATCTGCTAGCACGGGAACGAGTCACTGACATGAATTTTTTTTTTTTTTGGTTGAACTGGGGTTTAAACTCAGGGCACAGGTACTCTACCACTTTAGCCACCCTTCCAGTCCATTTTGTTTGAGTTATTTTGGAGATGGGGTTCTCACAAACTATTTGCCTGGACTGGCCCTCAAACCACGATCTTCCTAATCTCAGTCTCCCAAGTAACTAGAATTACAGGCATGAGTCACCAGCACCTGCTGCAAATTTTTTTGTGGTGAATTTTTCTTTGCTCTTTAAAAATAAAATATTCATTAGATCAAATAAAATAAAATATATAAAATTAGTATGAGAAACAAGATAGTAGAAATACAACCAAAAATCACATAATATGATTGTTTGACCTTATCTATGATACACACATGTTAAGGAAAACCAGAAGACTGCAAAAATATAGCACAACTCATTTGATTAGCAAATGAATTGAAAATAAATGTGAAAATAGTTTAATCTTGAAGTTTGAGTGGTAGGGGAAGCAAGCCCTTCATCTTTCATTACACTCATACTTCCTGTTTTGCTGATGTTTAACTTTTAAAATCCTATATTGGCTATGTTTCATTTGCCTTTATTTTCTTCATTGTATTGAAAGTTCATATTTAGGAACTACAATACCCTTTTTCATTGTAAAATAAAACGCAGAAGATGGAAAGTCACACAAAACAAATGAAAGCTTGAGAAATAATATCAGCTAAACACTCTTATATAACTGCTTAAATCAAGAAAAATATTTGCAAGTCATTCTGTGGTCCTGTGCCAACCACAGCCCTTCCACACACTTTGAAGTGTTCCCACTATAAATACTTATTATTAACTGTTTTTTCACTCAGGGTGCATCTCTGCGTAGCATGTCAAATCTTGCCCATTTAAAATTCTGCTCTTCCTTCTAAGGCTCTTCAATCTATTGATTTTTTTCTCCATTTATTTTGTTCTCCTTTCAGTGCCCTCATTGACAAAGTACATGTGACTTTTGAGAAGACGGCTCTGAATTTAGCTGATTGCACACTAACGGGCAGTTTACGTTTCTTTTGCACTTTCTTTTCTATAAATGGCCAGCTGGATCCACAGGCATTTTCCAGCTCAACTTCCATCCTTTTTGCAGAACCAGAGATGAGGTTCTGTTTAACAAGAGGGACTTAACACGTGGTGGCTTTTCTCTTGTGATGTCAGAGCTGATACATTCAATTCTATGCAATGCCTAGGCCCACTAAGTAATTGAAAATTGCAAAATTCATCATTTTTCTCATTTATTACCAGGAATCATTAACTAAAAGATTCATTGGTTACCTAGTTGTGGATTCATGTAAGGCAAGATAATTTCTTGTTTTCCTTCACATACTAGTTTTCCAGGATAACAAATGATCATATTCAAAGGTGAATAAATTGTTTTTATATCACCATTATTAATTTGTGGGTTTGAACATTTGATTCTACAATGTTAACATTTTCTCATCTTTGGCCTTCTGAGGCTTCTTCAGGCTGGATAGTTTCACCATGACCAAGTAGGCTGAGTTTGTCTCACTGAGATGTCTTAGACTTGTGCATTTCCCATCATTTCCTCAAGATGTCTTGTCTTTTCTTCCCTTTGAAATGGTAATTCCTGCATACTAAGTGTATTCAGTCATGCTGGGTTTGTCCTTTTTAGGCTCCTTCATTTGGTAAAGGGACGACCAATTTGCCCATATATGTATATCCATATACATATGTGTAGCTGTGTTCACATCTGTAGCTATCAACCATGTCTGCCATCTATAGATTTACAACTATGTCTATTTTTTCCATTTTTATGAGTATCTACTCATTGTACAGAGGGGGAGATTCATTGAACAATTCCAAATAGTGTCTGATTGCACATTGGTTAGATCACCCCCACGATCTCTCCCCATTGACCCTCTCCTCTTACAGCAATTGCAAGAGGTTTCTTTGTTCCATTTCATATATGTATATGAAGCCCATCAGCCCATATTCCCTCACCTTCATCTTTTCCATTCACTCTCTCCCCTTCCATAAGTTCCCTCCAACACTGTACCTATTTTACAGTCCTGTCTCTCACTATTAATTCCAAAGTCACAACTATGTCTATTTGTATCATTGGGAATTAATACTTCTCACAGATAATTCTAATTGTTTCTGACTTCAGGGTTTTTATTTAAACTCATCTACATTATATTATTTGTAATATTACATCCTTTTCTCATGGTGCAAATCCTTTTCTTAAGAGCAAAAATGAGTATAGAATCAGAATATTCCATAATTATCCAATTTAAATCCCATAACACACAGAAAGCAGTCACATGCTAACAATTAAATAATAATGCTAATGAACACCACCTGTATTATCACAGTAACTACAAAGCAGATGCCATCTTCTGGTAAAATTTTTTTCCAAACATTTTTAAAAAGCTTTATTAAGATATAATTTACACACCATAAAATCTACCAGTATCAGGTATGTGATTTTTCAGTATTCAATATATTCAGTGTTGTGTAGTGACTATGATCAATTTTAGGATATTTCTTTTGTTCCAGAAAGAAAATCTACCTGTTTTTGGCTATTTGCCATTCCTTTCAACATACTTTCTACTTCTGCATGTTTGTCTTTCCTGGTGTTGTCATTTGATAGTATCATAAAACATGTGTTTTGTCTGTCTTTTTTTTTTAACTTAGCATAATTGTTGTTAGCCCATGTTGTAACATGTAAGAGTGCCTCATTCTTTCTTATGGCTGAATACTATTATATTTTATGGATACAGTATAACTAGTCACCAGTTAATGGACATGTGGACTTTTTGATTACTATGAGCGTTTGTGCATAAATCGTGTGTTTACATTTTCACTTCTTTTGGTTGGTAGTAAGAATGAAATTTGTAGGTCATATGGTGACTCTGTGTTTAACACTTTGAGGACATTTCCAACTATTTTCCAACAGGGATTCCAGTTCACATTCCTCCCAGAAGTATCTGAAAGTTCTGATTTCTAGGCATTGTTGCCAAGAACTGTTATTGTCTGTCTGTCTCTCCTTGTGATTATAGTCATTTGAATGGGGTGGGAAGTGATTTTGCTGCACTGTGGATTTGGGTTCTCATTATGGCATTTTTTCTTCATCTATTCATCTGTGTATACATTGTTTGGGCCATTTCTCTCCCCTGCCCCCTCCCTCTTCCACCCAACCCCTCTCTTCCAGTCAGAACATGTTCTGCCCTTTTCTCAAATTACATTGAAGAGTAGACATAAGCGATAATAAGAAAGACCTAGTGTTTTTGCTAGTTGAGATAAGGACAGCTATACAGAGCGATTCCTAGCATTGCTTCCATGCACAAGTGTATTGCAACCCAAATTGATTCATCTCTACCTAACCTCTTCACTACTTCCCTGTCACCTTCCCATATTGACCTCTGTCGTTTTAAGGTTACTGTATTAGCTCCTCTGCAGTGGTGACATCAAACATTTTCAATTTGGGGTTTCCTACCTATCCCCATTCCTCCTGTATGTGCTCTCCCCTTAGTGTGTGACACAAGTCCAACAAAATTGCTGCATTTGCCATAGATCTAAAGTCCACATATGAGAAAGAACATGTGATTTTTGGTCTTCTGAGCCTGGCTAAACTTGCTCAGAATTATGTTCTCGAGTTCTATCCATTTACTTGATAATGATAAGATTTCATTCTTCTTCATGGCTGAGTAAAATTCCACTGTGTATAAATACCACATTTTCTTAATCCATTCGTCAGTGGTGGGGCATCTTGGCTGTTTCCATAACTTGGCTATTGTGAATAGCGCTGCAATAAATACGGGTGTGGAGGAGCCTCTGAAGTAACCTGTGTTGCATTCCTTTGGGTATATCCCCAGGAATGGGATTCCTGGATCATATGGCAGATCCATGTTTAGAGTTTTAAGAAGCCTCCATATTGTTTGCCAGAGTGGTTGCACTAGCTTGCATTCCCACCAGCAGTGTATGAGGGTTCCTTTTTCCCCACATCCTTGCCAACAACTGTTGTTGGTGGTATTTTTGATGATAGCTATTTTAACAGGGGTGAGGTCGAATTTTAGTGTGGTTTTGATTTGAATTTCCTTTATGGCTAGAGATGGTGAGCATTTTTTCTTGTGTTTTTGGCCATTTGAATTTCTTCTTTTGAGAAAGTTGTTTAGTTCAGTTTCCCATTTCTTTATTGGTTCATTGATTTTGGGGGAGTTTGGTTTTTTGAGCTCCCTGTATATTCTGTTTATCAGTCCTTTGTCTGATGTATATCTGGAAAATATTTTCTCCCACTCTGTGGGTGGTCTCTTCAGTTTAAAGACCATTTCTTTTGTTGTACAAAAGCTTTTTAATTGTATGTAGTCCCATTTGTCTATCCTTTCTCTTAGTTACTGAGCTGCTGGGGTTCAACTGAGGAAGTCCTTGCCTATACCTATTGCTTCTAGAGTATGCTCTGCTCTTTCCTGTACTAACTTCAGAGTTTTGGGTCTGATATTAAAGTCCTTGATCCATTTTGAGTTGATACTAGTACAGGGTGATAAACGTGGATCTAGTTTCAGTTTTTTGCAGGCAGATAACCATTTTTCCCAGCAACATTTGTTGAGGAGGCTGTCTTTTCTCCATTGTATGTTTTTGGCATCTTTACCAAAAATAAGGTGGGCATAGCTATGTGATTCATATCCAGGTTCTCTATTCTGTTCCAGTGGTCTTCATGTCTGTTTTTGTGCCAGTACCATGCTGTGTTTATTGCTATTGCTTTGTAATATAGTTTGAAGCTGGGTATTGTGATACCTCCAGCATTGCTCTTTTTGCTGAGTATTGCCTTGGCTTTTCACAGAAGCTTGTGTTTCCAAATGAACTTTAGGGTAGATATTTCAGTCTCTGTGATGTATGTCATGGGTATTTTGATGGGAATTGCACTGAACATGTAGATTGCTTTTGATACGTATACCCATTTTTACTACGTTGAGTCTACCAATCCATGAGCACAGGAGATCTTTCCACCTTCTGTAGTCTTCCACAATCTCTTTCTTAAAGGGTTTTTAGTTCTCTTTGTAGAGGCCATTCACATGCTTTGTTAAGTTTACTCCTAGGTATTTGATTATTTTTGAGGATATTGAAAATGGAATTTTTTCCATATATTCCTTCTGAATTTGTTTGTTGTTGATGTATAGAAAGGTAATGATTTTTGTAAGTTGATTTTGTATCCTGCCACCTTGCTCTAGCTGTTTATGGTGTCTAGGAGTTTTTGGGTAGAGTTTTTTAGGTGTTTAAGATATAGGATCATGTCTTTTGCAAATAGGGATATTTTGACAATTTCCTTACCTATTTGTATTCTTTTTATTTCTTCTTCTTGCCTAATTGCTCTGGCTAGGAATTCCAGGACTATGTTGAATAGGAGTGGGGATAGTGGGCATCCTTGTCTCATTCCTGATTTTAGAGGAAATGGTTTCAGTTTTTCTCCATTAAGTATGATGTTGACTATAGGTTTGTCATATATAGCCTCTACAATGTTGAGGTACAGTCCTTCTATTCCTAGTTTTCTTTGTGCTTTTATCATGAAGTGGTGTTGGATCTTATCAAAGGCTTTTTCTGCATCTATTGAGATGATCAAGTGGTTTTTGTCTTTGCTTCTATTAATATTCTATATTACATTTATAAGTTTGCATATGTTGAAACACCCCTGTATCCCTGGGATGAAGTCAACTTGGTTGTGGTGAATGATCTTTCTGATATGTGGATTCTGTCTGCCATTATCTTACTGAGGATTTTTGCATGGATGTTCATTAAGGAGATTGGCCTGTAGTTCTCCTTTTTGGAGGTGTCTTATGGTTTGGGGGTGAGTGTAATACTGGCTTCATAAAATGAGTCAGGCAGTGTTTCTTCCCTTTCTATTTCATGGAAAAATTTAAGAAGAGTTGGTATTAGTTCTTCTTTAAAGGTCTGATGGAATTCAGCAGAGAATCCATCAGGTCCTGGACTTTTCTTTTTTGGGAGACTCTATTGCTGCTTCAATTTCATTTTGTGTTATAGACCTATTCAGGTGATTAATATCCTCTTGTTCAATTTTGGATAATCATAACTATCTAGAAATTTGTTCATTTGTTCAAGATTTTCAAATTTATTAGAATATAGGTTTTCAAAGTAGTCTCTGATGATTTCCTGTATTTCCATAGTGTTTGTTGTTATCTTCCCTTTTGCATTTCTGATTTTATTGATTTGGGTTTTTTCTCTTCTCATTTTAGTCAGGTTTGCCAGGAATCTGTCAATCTTTTTTATTTTTTTCAAAGAACCACCTTTTTGTTTCATTGATTCTTTGTATGACTTTTTTTGTTTCTATTTCATTAATTTCTGCCCTGATTTTAATTATTTCTCTCTTTCTGCTTGTTTTGGAATTTGCTTGTTTTTTTTTTTCTAGGAGTTTGAGATGTAGCATTATGTCACTGATTTGAGATTTTTTTGTCCTTTTAATGTATGCACTCATGGCTATAAACTTTCCTCTTAGGACTGCCTTTGCTGTGTCACATGGGTTCTGGTAGGTCATGTTTTCATTTTCATTAACCTCCAGGAACCTTTTAATTTCCTTTTTTATTTCATCAATGACACATTGATCATTGAGCAATGTGTTGTTCAGCTTCCAATTGTTTGCATGTTTTCTACTGTTGTTTTTGTTGTTGAATTCTAGTTTTAATGCATTGTGATCAGAAAGAATGCATAGGATTATTTCTATTTTCTTATAGCCGCTGGGGCTTGCTTTGTGTCCTAAGATGTCAATTTTGGAGAAGGTTCATTGGGCAGCTGAGAAGCATGTATATTGTGCAGAAGTTGGATGAAAATATTCTGTAGATATCAGCTAGGTCCCTTTGCTCTGTGGTGTGATTTAATTCTAGAACTTCTTTATTGATTTTTTGTTAGGATGATGTATCTATAGGTGATAGGGGAGTATTAAGGTCTCCTACTACCACTGTGTTGGAGTTTATATATGTTTTTAGGTCCTTCAGATTATGTTTGATGAAATAGGGTACAGTGACGTTGGGTGCATATAGGTTGATACTTGTTATTTCCTTTTGGTGTATTTCCCCTTTTATTAATATGGAGTGTCCTTCTTTATCTCGTTTGATCAATGTAAGTTTGATGTCTACTTTGTCTGAGATAAGTATTGCTACTTCTGCTTGTTTTCGGGGGCCATTGGATTGGTAAATCTTCTTCCAGCCTTTTACCCTAAGCCAGTGCTTGTTTCTGTCAATGAGATGGGTCTCCTGTAAACAACAGATTGTTGGACCTTCCTTTTTAATCCAGTTTGCCAAATGGTGTCTTTTGATGGGGGAGTTAATTGCATTAATATTCAGTGTTAGTATTGATAGGTATGTGGTGATTCCTTTCATTTAGTTGTTTTTGTTGTTTAAAGGTTTAATTGTGTATAGCTGAATCAATGTTACTCTCTGATTCCTTATCTTTTCTTCTACTGTGGTTTGGTACTGCCTGTCCTCTCATGGTTTTGTTTGCTTTCATTTTCTGTGTGTAGAATTCCTTGAAGAATCTTTTATAGTGGTGGCTTGGTGGTCATATATTGTTTTAGTTTCTACTGATCGTGGAAGACTTTTATTGAATGATAGTTTTGCTGGGTAGAGTATCCTCAGGTTGAAGTTATTTTCATTCAATGCCTGGAATACTGCATTCTATACCCTTCTTGCTTTTAAAGTTTCTGTTGAGAAATCTGCTGTGATTTTAATGGGTTTACCTTTGTATGTTATTTATTTTTTCTCTCTTACAGACTTCAATATTCTTTCTCTATTCTCTGTGCTTGTTGTTTTAATGATAATGTGTAGTGGGGTAGTTCTATTTTGGTCAAGTCTGTTTGGTGTCATGGAGGCTTCCTGTACCTGAATAGGCATAGATTTGTTTAGATTTGGGAAATTTTCTGTTATTTTTTTGTTGAATATATTATGAATCCCTTTTGCTTCCCCTTTTATCCTTCTTCAATGCCCATGATTCTCAGGTTTGGTCTTTGGATGGAGTTGGTGAGTTCTTGCATATTCCTTTCACAGTTCTTAAGTTATTTGACTAATACCTCTTCAGTTTTTCCTTTAATTTCCATTTTATCTTCAAGTTCTGAGATTCTGTCTTCTGCTTGTTCTATTCTGCTGGAGTACCCTTCCATTGTGTTTTGTGTTTCTGTTTCATTCTTCTTTCTAAGATTTTTCATATCATTGGTCACTCCCTCTTTAATATTGTCCTTTTTCATCTATAATTCATTTATCTCTAACTATAGTGTTCTCTGTTTCACTTTGGTGTTTATTTAGGGCTCCTATGAGTTCATTTGTTTCTGTGTTTTCTCATATTCTTTATTTTTGGTGTCTTGGAATTTTTCAGTGCCTCTTGTACATTTTGTTTGACCATGTCTAGTAACATCTCCTTGAAATTCTCATTTATTACTTGCAGGATTTCTTCTTTGAGGCTGTTCTTGTGGGTGTTGTTGCATTCCTTGGTGGTGTTTCTCTTTGTTTTCTTGGAGTCTGGAACTGGGTATCTGTTTTCTTCATTTCCCTCTAAATCCTGCATTAAATTATTTTGGGGGGGGAGAATGGTTACTGTCCCTTTTTCGTCTTCCCATTGCTTCACTTGGTACTGTGTAACTATGTTCTTGATAGGCTATTGGTGCTTTCTCTTACCTGTTTTCTTTCCCTTGGTTTAATTTTGTTTTGTGGGTTTATTGGGTATTTAGCTTAGTGTACGTATGCTATTTCTGTCCCTGGTTTGGGTGTAATTTAATATTAATGAACTCACAATAGCAAAACTAACAAAATGAAACAAAACAACAACACAAAAGCAAAGGAATCAATGGGGAGAGACGAACAAACACACACAGACAAAGAAACTAGAGACAAAACAAACAAACATAGAAACACACAAAAACCCTCCAGATGCAGAAATAATGGAATTTCAGTTTTAGTAGTTCTGGTGTTGCTCCTTCAGCATCCAGTACTGGTGTTGGTATTTAAGTAGAAGCTCTGTCTTAGTCTCGCCAGGTGGTTGGAGAATCTTACCGGTTTTTCTGCTGTCTCTCAGTGGCAACTGCTTATTCAGCTCCTCCCTCAATGAGGTGTAGTAGTTTAAGTTTGTATGTTGTCCTCAAGTTCCAGATATCAGCTCTGTAGCCCACCAGCCATCCTGCTTTGGAGTTGGGTTTTCACTTTGTTGATTTACTTGGAGCTTGTTTCTTTGCCTCACCCCCTTTCTCTGGGGCAAGGTCAGTGATCTGTCAGCCGGCCCCCTGCTGTCAGCATGTTGTGATGGTTTGCTGATTGTTTTTCAATTTTGCAGTGTTGTTTGACTTTGGATGTTGCTCACTGGCTCAGGAGATGAGTTTTGTGGACCACTACCTGCCCTATTTCAGGCAGTGGCTTATCACTGGCCTGCTATTGGCCCTTCTGCTTTTCCAACCTTTGTTTACTAAAAGTTTGCTCAGAGATCAGCTCCTCCCCCCCTTCTCCAGTGCACTTAGAGCACCCTGCCTCCTGTGCTGTGTGTGAGTTTTCAGTTCCTTGTTTATTGTTCAGTTGTTTTATTTGAGGGGCGTGTGGTCAGTCTTCCCATGTGGCTACTCTGGTTTATACTACGGGTGGCTGGGGGATACCATGTGACACTCGGTGCTCACCTGCTGGTCTGTCGAATGTCTCCCAAGCAGATTTGGAGCTGGCATCTGGCAGCATGGGAGTCCTCCTGTTTTCTCAGTGTAACATGGTGTGGAGAAGCTTTGTACAGGCTAGGGGTTTAGTGTGTCAAAGTTTTGATTCTTCCTGGTGCTTTATTTCCACCAAGTGTGGCTCCAGCATCTCAGCAAAATTTTTGATTTATGGAGCTCAGGCTGTCTGCTTCTTCACCCTAGTCGCCATCTTGGATCCTCTCATTGTGGCTTTGATTGACATTTCCCAGGTGAATAATGGTTTTACACAGTTCTTTATATGCTTGGTGGTCATTTCAATACCTTCTTTGGTGGAATGTCCATTCAAATCCTTTGCCCATTTAAAAATTGTATTTGCTTATTACTGCTGTTGAGTAGTATTCTTCAAATATACAGGAGACAAACCCCTCCTTATCAAATATGTGAATTGAAAATATTTTCCCACTTTGTAGACCTTCTTTTGATTTTCTGATGATATCTTTTCAAATGGGAAAATTTAAATGGTGATTAATCATAATGTCTCTTTTTTCTTTTATCATTTATGCTTATGGTGTTTTATCTGCGGAAGCATTACTTAACTTAAGATCTAGAAGATGTTCCTTTCTTCTGAGAGATTTGTAGTTTTAGATCTTATGTTAAGATTTGTGACCCAATTTGAGTTCACATTTGAGTGTGATATGAGGTAGTGTTCCACATTCAGCCTTTTGCATGATTATAATACAACCATTCCACTGACATTTCTTAAAAGACTTTTTAACCCATGAATTTTCTTGGTGACTTTGTCTCAATTCCACTGAACATAAATGTAAGGGTTCATTTCTGAATTCTCAATTTTCTTTCTGGGTTAGCAGAGCAATTCAGGCGGTAAGAATGCTGCTTAGAAAGCCCGAGGCCTTATATTCAGACCCCAGTGCTGTCAACAAAAAGAAAAAAATCTTCCATTTATCTGTATGTGTGTATACATATATATATATTTATTATTATTATTATTTGAGGAGCCTACTACCTTAATTACTGCAACTTCATAGGGAGTTTCAAATCATGAACTAAAAGCTTTCAGATTTTTTTTCAATATTCTGTCTGTTCTGGGCTCTTTCAATTTTACATAATTTTTTTTCAAAAAGGAAGCTGGACTTTAATAGTGTTCTGTTACATCTGTAGATTAATTTGGGGAGTACTATCATCTTACAATATTAAATATTCTGATTCATGGACATAGAATGTTTTTTCATTTGTCCAGATTATCTTCAAAGTTTTTTAAAGTGATGTTGTCTATTTAAAGTATTTCATTCTTTCTGATGCTGTTTGGAATTGACTTCTTAATTTCATCCTCAGTTTGTTGGTTAATGGTATATAGGAATCCAGTTAACTTTTATCCTGTGGCCTTTATGATCTTGTTTGTTGGCTCTGATAGTTCAATAAAACTACTAGTTCCTTAGCATTTTCTTCAAAAAAAATTGTTGTTTATGAATAAAGACACTTTTCATTATCTTTCAGCCTATATTCTTTAAATTTTTTAAATCTTGCCTAATTGTTCTCCATACATTTTTAAACAAGACAAATTGAAAAATAATTATTTGTTTGCATAGGTCATTTTCTTCCATCACTTTCTCCATCTTTTGGGAAGGGATGTTATTGGTGAGTATTTTTGTTATCCACTGGACTATGTGTATTAAATACCAACAATAATGCAGGAAGGAAATTAGCATTTCCTATCCTGCAGTAGACATAGGTATAGACATTTCTTTTAGCCCTGTAAGGTAGATGTTACTGTATTCATACTACAAAACTGATGATTGAGAGTTGCATAATTTACATCTTGGTGATGAGTTTGAAATTTAGACACAGTCTAGTTAAGGCTAAAACTCATGTTCCTTCTAATATTCCATGCACATCTGCTTTCAATGTTGCTTGATGTATATTCATTTGTTCTCTGAAATAAAAGCAAATCTCTGTCATGACCTTAGTATCAAATCAAGTTCTGTGCAATGTAGAATTGTCAGTGTATTAAGTTAATTTTACTGAATCTTCTCTTTTTATTGGTTTCTTTCAAAAAGGAAAAAAAATGTTGTTCCAAATTTTAGCACCATGACCTTGTTATGTTACTTAGTTGTTGTAAGTTATTGTTTCTGCCTTCATGCTTGAATGGTTTCATAGCTGCTTTATCCTTCAACTGAAACTCAGTAGCCATGTGAGGTTGTAGGTGAGGAAATAAAGTCCCTTGGACTGAGGAAGCCACTGCTGCAGTCACAAAAGCCATTGGGCAAACAAAGCAATAATTATCTGGCATCCTTTCATGAATAGAAAATTAGAATAAAACTCCAACAATGTCATACTAGACTAGTAATAGACTTGTGTATCCTTCATCTGCAAATGAAAGTGTCTCATAAATTTACAAATTTACATTAGGTTACTGGCTTCCAGAAAAATGAGTGCCTTTGTGTTATACCAGTCATTCTTCTCATCATGATGGTCTGAATTCTTTTTCTTTCTTTTAAAGCAGAGGTATACATGGAATATGGACTATTGACCATTGCAAAAAGAGAAAATGCAAATGGGATAAAGATGCAAACAGTATATTAACACTAGATATATGAGGTTGAATCAAAATTACTCTTGAAAAAAGGGCCAGTGTCCCAATTATTCTGTACCTTTTTATATTCAGAGAACTTTCATCATATTTATTTATTTATAAACATATTGCTACTGTAGTTCAGAATATGGGTAGGCTAACTCAATGTAGCATGATTGATGATTCTTCACAAGTTTTAGGTATGTCCTAACATCCATTATAATTTTCGACATAATTATGAGCAACTGTACTATTATTTAATTACAAACACTTTTAATTAAGTAAATGAATTTTAATGATACAAATACATTTATGTATATACATATATTTACTTGCATTTATGTATTATATACATCTATACATATAAATACATACCAAGATCATATCATAGATACAGCTTAATAAAAACAACTTAGAATTCACTTAAAAAGTAAAAATTTTAGGTTTGGGCTATCTAAAGTTATCTGACATGCTACCACTAGCATTCATTCCATAGGTTGAGTAAACACTCAGGTAAAAATGTCCTTTTGTCCAGATAGGTACACTTACAAATATGAAATCCCATGACGAGAGAGTCAAAATCCTTTAGTTTTCAAGTATTTTTGTGTGTAAAGGGGTCATATTTGCTGGGATATGGCTCAAGTGGTAAAGCAATTGCCTCACAGGTGTGAGGCCCTGAGTTCAAACGACAGCACATGCTTCAAGCATGCTGAATTTTGAAGTAAATTAGCTAGTAGATGTATGGAATCATGGTTGTGGGATCAAATTTAAGAGAAAATTCTTTTAGGAGAATGGAGAACACCACTGAGAACAGGTTCCAGGAGAATATCAGTTCTTATTGTGGATTGAATGACTTTGTCAGTCAACATCGGCCAGACATACAGCAATGCCACAAGTCCTCCTTTGCTTGTAACTGAGGCAGCTGAACATTGAAACCAGTGTTTTCCTTAGAGCTGAATAGTTTTAGAACCTGATTCTAATATTAGTAATTGAACATAAAATAATAGATGCATGGCTGTCACTGGGAATGAGGTAGCATTAATGATTTTAGGGAGGAATTCCTTTAAACAGAGCAGAAAAGGACAACAGCTATTTCTTTTCAGGTGTGCACACACACATTATGTTACTCTGTTTCAGGTGTTTCATTAATCCCTTCGAACTCAATTCATGATCCTATGAAAGGAACACATTTAAATCACATTTAAGAAAGAGCTCTAAAAAGCTTAGAAAAAGTGCTTGCAGGGACACATGCTTCTTTCCCAAAGTGAGTTTTTCTTGAGATCACTTGTTTTCAGGTTTGGACACACATTTCTACAGACAGTTATCCTCAAGAAACAGAATTCTTGTGGGACTCTAACACATGCTGCCTGGAGTATGTATTAACTTAGATGAAAAGTCTTTGTTACTTTAGAAGATCTAGATGGACCTGCCGCGTTTCCAGTGCCCTCAGGTTTGAGTTATCTAAGAGTTGGGAGTCTTCTGCTGAAAGAGCAGCACTGTGTTCACAGGGTCTCTGCAGAACACAGGTGACATGAGTGTGACACTCAGTTGATCTTACAGTTTTTCCACTACATTCTGGTAGAAAACAGCACCCAGATCACACTGTGCTGCTGTGTACCATGGATGAGACTTTCAGGATTGGGAAGATGCTGTGGTGAAGGTTACACACTCTTTTTATACTTAATTATGTAAAAATGTGTTGAATTTCAAGCAGAATTTATAGTGTGTTGGGTAATTTTCAATGCCATTTGCTATCATATAACCAGTAAAGTCACGCTATAGTGCTGGTACAAGATGTTCAATAAGAACAGTCAAATGATGATTGATGCTTGTAATCTCTATACCTAATCTTTATTATGTGTGGCTCAAAAAAACACATTATTGCACTTCAAACAGGTGAAAGATCACCTTGCATTCAACAAGGCTGGGTGATGCACATACATCACTCCAGTGTAGGTCACACACACAGATTGGTATTTGTCAGTATTAATGTAATTTGAATACAAGTTCGCAGTCAAATATAGGAGGGAAAAGGTTCTTTCTTTGAAGATTTATAACTTAAAAAGAATCAAATAAACAAAACACTGATATGATTTGGAAAGTGCTTCATATTGATATCTCAGAAGAGACAGTAAAACATACTATGTTTTGGGACTTGTTCAAAGTATTGTGAGGATTTTCTGCCCTATACGCTGTAATAAAGGGTGCCTATAGGCGCTGGTGGCTCACACCTGCAATCCTAGCTACTTGGGAGGCAGAGATCAGGAGGATGGAGGTTTGAGGCCAGCCCTGGCAAATAGTTTGAGAGACCCTATCTAGAAAATACCCAACACAAACAAGGGCTGGTAGGGTGTCTCAAGTGGTAGGGCATCTGCCTAACAAGCATGAGGACCTGAGTTCAAACCCTAGTACCACCCTAATCACCTCCCCAGAAAAGTTGCAACCTGGAGAGGGTAAAATGGAATCAGGTTTTCAGGCACTGGCTAGAGTGTCACCTGGTCAGAATTCTTGGGGACATCTTAGCTTTAACGTTTAACCCTGCCCAAGTCACTCATTGTTCTTTATGCTTTAGTACCTAAGTTTTTCATTGTTGTAATTTTTGTTTTCTTTTTTGTGTATATTAACTGTCCAAAATAATGTGTTTCAATATGATATTACTTAGATCCAATATGACTGTACTTTGATCATATTCACCCCTATTACATGCTCTTGTAACTACCTCTCACTGTTCCCCTTCCTCTTCCCAAATAGCTCCTTTCTAATTTCATGTCTTGTTTTAAAACCTGTACTCCACATATGACAGCAAACAAGCTATATTTGTCTTTGTGAGTCTGGCTTTGTTTGCTTAATAAGATAATCACCATTGTCCTGAAAATGACTAAATAACACTTCATTGTGTATATGTACCATAGTTTCTTTCATTCATTTATTAATGGGGACCTAGGCTGACTCCACAACTGGGCTATTGTGATAGTGTCATGATAAACATGGCATGCAGATGTCTCTATTGTATGTTGCCTTTGATTTCTTCATGTATATATCAAAGAGTGATATAGCTGGCTCGCGTGGTGTTCTATTTTTTTGTTTTGTTTATTGAAGAACCTCCATGTTGATTTCCATAGTGGCTGCACTAATTTACATTCCTTTCAGCAGTGTTTGATCAAAACTACATTGAGATTGAGTCTTAACTCCAGTCAGAATAGCAATCATCAGATGAACAAACAACAGCACATATGCAGGAAATAAGGAACACTTTTTGTTTTTTTGAGACAGGCTGTTGTTCAAGGCCCATGCTGGCCTTGAGCTCACATTCCTCCTGCCTTAACCTGAATGCTAGGGTTAAGGTGTGCATGACTATAACTGGCCCAGTAACTAACTTTTTGATTTGTTGTGATGATTAAATTTCATAGCACCTCTAAAGTGTTTTTAGTGATATAAAGATAGTGTTTTCCACTTTATAGTCTCTATAGCAAGGTACAAATTAAATGGTAAGTATTGCTATCCCACATTAATATTTAAATGATAGAGGTAAAAGCTAAGTGAACAGGTCCCTCCAGAGCAAGATACATAGTGCTTCTCACTTGAGGAATCCTGGTTTCCCTATTAGTTTGGAATACAATATTAAAACATAATATCTGACTAAAGTTGAGGAATTTGGAGAACCAGAGTATATGCTGTATTGTGTTCAGTGTAGTAGCTCTCAGCACATGTGGTTATATATACTCAAAGTCACTAGTGTTATGTTTTGCATATAGTTTCTGTCTCCATGGCTTCCTGTCTTGACTTTCAATCAGCATTGTGAGATATAAAGAGTGTGGTAACTTAATCCAACCATGGTGTTTGCAGGTGGGGCCACAGTGGGGAGGTGATGAGGATTTGATAAAGTCACTGGGGGGTGAGGCTAATGATTGAATCAATCTTAGGGATTTACAAAAAGAGGGCAACATCAAAAAGACCCATATACAACATGTGTGTTCCCATCTCTTGCCATGTGAAGCTTTATAAGACCATAGGACTCTGCCAGTGAGAAGGCATCACTAGTTAAGGTCCCAGGACTGTCACCTACAGACCATGAGCAAACAAACTTCTTCTTTATCAAGAACCTGCCTTGGGCATTTCATTACAGCAATGAAACGTAGGCTGAAAAAGTTAAGCATTCAGTTTCTCAGGCAAATTGGCCCCATATCAGTGCTCAGCAAACAGATATGGTGAGTAGCTACACATCAAGCAGTGGAAATACAGAATGCATCTGTCATCGTGTAGAACTTTACCAAACAACATTTTTCTTGATAGCTTCTACTAAGAAATACTAAGTGGGATTAGAAATTAGGAGCACTGGAAGCAAGGACTCTTAGAGAGTTAAAAGCAAATTTTAATGGATTTCCTTTAAGCCATGTTGTGTGGGCTTGTAAAATAGTCACACTTTTTTCTAAAGCCCCTTTATCCTCAGAGAATTCTATTTGTAGACATGAAATTTTACTGATGTTTTCTATAAGGTAAACTGAATAACGAAATAAAACACAGTCAAGTGCAGAATCGAGTTATAATAATTTAGTTGGGCTAAAACTTTTGAGGTTCAAAGATTCATTGAGGAAGTTATGTTCTCATTTGTAATTTAGAGTTTTCTATTAGATATGTGCTACACAGGTAAGCTGTCTATCCCCTCCACCCCTGTTCCTTCCTGTAAGGGACCCCTTTTATGTCTGTCATTAAAAGGTATTTGAAGGCAGAAAATGCACTTGTATTTCTCATAGGATACAGTTGAACTTTCTATGAAAACTTTTGAGGGCCTTAATCAGTTATTTGACATGTGTTCAGAGAAAGTTTACTTTGTGCTCAGTCTTCTTCTATACTCTTAAGAGAGGAAGTAAGCATTAGCTCAAAGGAGGAGACCTGAGCAGGTTGGAGTTCTATGGGTATGGACAATACTTTGACCAAAGGGCTGGAAGTGAGAGGAAATGTGTCTAAAACTAAATAATTTGGTCAGGCTGCTTCATGACAGAGTGATCCACAGGTGCATTACCTGTGCAATCTTGGGCCAGGCTTTGATGCCTGGGTGTGTTTTTCAATCTGCAAAAAGGTCTCCCTGCAAAAATCAATGTACAATTTATGGGATTGATCTGAAAGGCTATACAGAGGTCATATTTGAGCTGGGATTTTGGAGCCACAGGTAATCCAGTTTTTTAAGGTATTTCCTAGGAGGTCAAAATGGATATGGAGATTAAACAGCATATGGAAATCATGCAGGCTGGGTGAGTGGCTCAGTGATAGTGTGTTTGTCCAGACGCTGTGAGAATCTGGAATTGATCCCCAACACTGAAAAAAGGCATAAAAGGCATAATGAGTCATGAAAGCATGAGTTATAAGGGAAAAGATGAGAAAGTTAGTGTGGTTGGGCACAGATGTGGATATTTGTGTGTGAATTAGATCTAAATGTGTTGGATAGGGAAGTGATGAGAGATGAGAATGAAGAAAATAGTTTGAGGTCACTCAACCAAACAGAACTTGAATGTAAAGTTTATTATATTCATATTGTTAGTGCCTTGCAGGGAACCAATACATTTACATTTGTGTTTTTGCAATAAATGGAGAAATAGGAGGATAGGTAGATAGGTGAATGGATGGATGGATAGATAGATGAATGATTGATGGATAGATAGATGGATGGAGACAAATGGGAGAATGGATAGATGGATGAATGGATGGATGCACAGGCAGATTGGATCTTGAGTACATTTAGTTTAAGTGAGGGTACTCTGTATAATGCTGCTAGTTTTGGTGTTAATCCTTGGATAGTTGAGGTAGTAGGAAGTTCTAAAGCAGGAAGATGTTGTGATCAAATTTACATTTTCTAAATGTAAATTTGAAAAAACTGCCTAGAGTGAGAAGCAAATATAGGCAGGGCAATTGCAGGGGAGGCTAATGGGATATTCTAGCAAGACATGCTGAGTTCTGAAAGTGGGGAAGTACAGAAGAAATTTCAGTAAAAACATTCTAAGCAAGGGAAGATTTTTGTCAGGCAAAGATGAGGGGTACCAAATGGGTCTCTCCATCTGGAGAAAAACGAGAATTTGCTCAAATAATTTCTGAATCTATTCTGATGTTTAAAATATGTAACTATGTGAGATGGATATGCTAATTTGTTTGACTATAGTAATCAGTTCACAATGCGTGTGTATATTAAAACATCTCATTTTTTATCTTAAATATATAAGATAAAATAAGAATATGTAACTTTGGCACATTAGCATCTTTTAAAAGAAATGTTCAGTTAGGATGAAAGCTTTGGGGTGACTATGTACTCCATGATCCTGGATCATTGTCTGATCTTCAGTCAGGAATTCAGATGTCTCACATTGTTACTGGCTTCACTGAGAGAATTCCTATAGACCAGGCAGAAGCTGCAGGATGTTTTAGGACTCAGCCTAGAAGCCATGCAGCCTCATTTTTGTCTCCTTCTATCAGGCTCACATGAAGCAAAGGGCCAAACCCCAGTCATGGTGAGAGGATTCCTGGGAGGGTCTTATGGGAGGCCCTCCTGTGGAGGCCAGACAAGAAAGTCTCTTGAGGCACTTGCCTAAGAAATAACACCCACTTTTTGTATATCTACTTATTTCCAGCTTGTTTATCTGAAAAGTGATAATAAGATGTGTTCAACAACACAACAGACATTTTGGGATGGTATTGAGCCATTACCCAGGTCCTCTAAACCCAGCTCCACTTCCCTTGAGGACATTCTTGATCCATTCTTCATTGTAATAATAAAGCAAACAATGTATTTGTAGTTCTTTTTCTTGATTTATCACTTCACATAATGTATTCAAGCTACTGCCTGCAAAACAGGATGAATTTACATCCTTTATGCACCTCAGCATCTCACTTCTACACAAACTTTATTGTACTTTTACTTCCTCCTCATATTTTGAAAATACATTCAGGTCTATTATATGCATAATTAAAAGAACAGGGAATTTATTGACATGTCTCTATTAAAATTGAGGAAATTATCATACTTTGCCTTTTCTTACTTTACACTTTACAGTAATGATCTTTCTTTTATGTTCCACAGTTTATAATATTTATGATCTGTCTATAAATAGAACCAAATTTTTAATTCTCTATGGGTGCATGAATTCTACAATTTGTAAGGGGGAAGGATATATAATTGTTTACCCTATTATAATCATGAAACTGTTCTTTTTTGTTGTTATTTTTTGTGGTTATGAGGTTTGAACTCAGGGTCTCATGCTTGCTAGGTAGGAGCTCTGTCACTTGAGTCACTGTGCCACCCAGAAACTCCTATTCTTTAGAATCAAAATGATGTGATTAACTGTAGGAAAAATGCAGCTATGTGTCATTAAACCTGGTACATGAATGAGAATATTTCAATATCAAAACCAAGTGGATATTCTTCCCTTTAAACACAATCTTTAGCTTAAAATTAAAATCCATTTCTTTCCTGTGTATTATTTTTAATATTTTAAAGTGCCTTTCTTTTCTTCCTGACTCATTCTTCCAGAACACTTGTGATAATGTTTTTAAAGTATAAATGTGCTTCTCAATGGACAACCTATTTTTGGAAGCCCTTTGGTTTCTTAGGTAGGCAGCCTCCAAGATGACTCTTGATGTTCTTCACTTCCTTGTGTCACTCCCTCATGTAACCATCTCTAAAACCTTACATGTGGGCTAGCCTTCTTCCTCCTCTTCCTCCTTCTTCCTTCTTCTTTTCTTCTTCTGCCTTCTCCTCCTCCTTCTTCCTCCTCCTCTTCCTCTTCTTACTTCTTCCTTCTTCCTCTCCTCCTCCTCCTCGTCCTTCTCCTCCATCTTTAGGAAAAAGCAAAGATTTATTAGGACATCATTCAAACAGGGTGGAATGGTGGGGCACAGTATGCCAGGGCAGGGTTGAGAGTGGGTTTCATACATTGGGTTATGTGACTGGGTGTCCCTTTTGGTTGACCTTATGATCAAGTTATACTACTTATAGATACCACCCAAAAGAATCAGAGTTGGCTTACTACAGAGATATTTGTATATCCATGTTTGTCACAATAGCAAAGTTGTGCAGTCAGCCTAGATTTCCATCAACAGACAAACAGATAAAGAAAATGTGGTATATAAGCAATGGAGTTTGATTCAGCTATAAAGAAGAGCAAAATTATGTCACTTGAAGGAAAATGGATGGAACTGGAATCATCCTGTTAAAATAAGCCAGTTTCAAAAATACAAACAGCCTATGTTTACTTTCATATGTAGAATTTGGTAGGGGCAGGACAAGAAAGTAAAAACAGGGACTATTAAGGAGGTGGGAGGGATAAGGGAGAGTGTGGAGTAGGGATAAGAAAGGGTAATAGGGTGAATTTGATCAAAGTATGTTTAATTATATATCGTTATCTTACACGTGTCCCTCAATTGTATGTTAGAGGTGTGTGGATGGACAGCTTCTCTCTTTAGTTACATAGGTCTATAGACAGATGGGAATTATACTTAAGGAGCTTTACACAAGTGGCCAAATTCACATATGAACTTGATTTCAATGATGATTCTGGACTTTGAGCTGATGCTGTAATGGGAAGTCACTTCCAAGACTAGATATAAAATACTTGTGGTCCTACCCTATGCATTCTTTTGTGCTCTCTTGGGTTTCTCACCTGGGGGAAGCCAGTCTCCATGTTGAAGAGCAGCTCTGTGGAGAGGCCCAGGTGAGGTGGGAGCATGAACTGTGAGCACCAGATAAGTTTGCAGTGAAGATGTGGCCAGAGCTGCAGCCCCATCTGATGGCTTGATGTAGCCAATTTGGCCAGAATCTACTTAAATTCCATGGATATATTCCTCATACATCTGTTCTTTTAAGTCTTTAAATTCTGGGGATAATTTCAAGATGCAGCCATAGGTGATTCATATGGTGATCAGTAGTAAATGACTAAATAATTAAGTGTAAAAGATTTTTTGTTTGATTAAGGACAATCCATACTCATCATTTAGCATGTGAAAGGTCAAATGTGGCCAGGCCATATTGCATGTGGAGATTATAGTTTATTTGAGAAGAGAGAATTATGTCACCTGTCTCATCCTTTCTCCCTGATATCTGCAGTTAGGATGTTTTATTGAGTTGCACTTGGATGGTCCTATTCACAGTCAAGGGCATTATATGCATCAGAGTCCTGTGTGCTTTGATAAGAGTAAAGGGAAGAAAGACCAATCCTGTGAGTTCTGGACTGAGTTAGAGATGATGAATGAGAAGCAGTGTGCATGAGTTTCTAGAAGTCTCATTGGTAAGCTGGAAATGTTTCTAGATCACCTCCTCCGGGAAGATGTGAGAAAAATAAACACATCAGTAGGCATCAGTAGGGGCTGGCACCCTTCATAATGCTGGGAACTAGGAGGTTCAATCCTCCCTGTGTTCTCCATGCAAATTTCATAGACAGCTAGACTGTTTGCAACATTGCTCATTAGTGGCAGTAACTCCCTGTGGATGGAGCATAGACCTCAGGTTATTACATGCCAAATACTTTTCTTTTTGTGTTCCTTCCTTCCTTCAAATAATTGAGTGCACACTATGTTATACTTTCTGCTCTATATCCTGAGATGACAGCAAAAGGTAGAACAGATAAAGTCCTTGTCTTCATGAGCTTTTACCTGTGAATGGATGTGATGCTATAGTTAGTTCTTCCTGGAAGAATCTACTTTGATGCCAGCACCACTCTTGACTGTACTGGTAGCTACAGGAGGGAATCTAAATTCCTTCCACTTGCAGAGCTGTCACCAGTGTGCCAAAGACTAATTTTCTCTGAAGGTAATGTGTAAGAATTTCTACTCTGTGGGTGAGATGCTGACCTCTCACAAGTGTAGCAGGAGAAGGGGATTTTGAGTAAGTCTCTGTGTATCAGCCATGATCTGCTGAGACTGGTTTCCTCTCAGCAGTCAGTGGCCACTGTCCCAGTCATGGCACTGAGAGAGGACCAATTGGGCTGAATTCCCAGGACTCTCCTGAACACATAGGGGTTTGTTGACATAGAAAGTAGGGGAGGTTGAGGCATGGAGGGACACAGACACTTTTTGCTTCCATTTCTACTAGGGCTTCTGTATTTCACACCAAAAAATAAAAGTTGCAGACCAAACTGTAAAGGGCCAAATTCCAATTGTATATATAAAAGTTATTTGTCATAACCAAAATTCTGACTCTGAAACTAGAACAATTTAATTTAAGACATAAAATGCCCTTGACAAACATTCCCTGATTAAGTTAAAACTTACTCCAAGGGATATAAATAAAACATTCTTTATGACTAAACATTCATTTTACAAGTAGACTTGCTCTTTAATCAGCTAAGGTTAAGCTAAGGAAAAAAAGACTGTTTCCAATGACAGGCAAAGTATATTTAAAATGTGTAAAAGTACACAAGGGCATTCATAACCTTTGGAGCCAAGGCCATATGGCAAGTAATATCTGCAAGGCAAATATTTTGAAAATGTTTCTTTCCTCTTCCCTGCAGTTGTATAAGTGCAAGCCAAGGTTTAGCAACTGGCAGAAGTCTGTGGAAATGTTAGCCAAGCAAGTGCTCTGGCATGACTGGCCAAAGTAAATGTAGGTTTCTTGTCAGGGCTTCAAATTAACATTTCTGTGAAGATGTGTTTACTAGGGAGTGAACATCTGCAGTGAAATCCTAAAACATGTATGTGACTGGATTAAGAAGATGCTTGTTATTGTATATTGTCACTGTGTGAATTACAGCTACACTTTTATGTAGAATAAAAACAATGCATATAAACCTTGAGTTACACAGCATGAATATTTGTTAATGACTCAATATTCTCTTGCACACCATGGATTTAGAAAAATACATTTGCTTGGCCTGTAGACTCTACAATTAGCTGTGCCTAAGCAAGTACTTCTAAAATATATGTTGCTTTGATCATCATCCTGCATTTATAGACAATTTTAGTATAATTTTTGCAAATAAGTACTTTTTATTTTCAAAGTTACTTTGGAAGTTTTAGCAAAATATGCCAGTTTTGCATAATTTTAAGATTCTTGTAATGTTGTGCAGAGGATGAAATGATTCTGTGTCTTCCCTGCTTCATGCTACTTTTGAGACAAGAATAAGATCGTAAGATTTAATGGCCAGTCTATTTAGAAAGACACAACACTTTCTTAAGATTTTATGTGTACTAAATGAGGGTTGGGCAGTAATCCCACTTCTCATCACTCACCAATGAAATTATGTAATGTCTTAAAGGATAGAATAATAGAAAATGCTATTTTTATAGAGTATGTAGCACATCTGAATCTTTGGTGATTCATTTTTGTTATGTGTGCTATAAAGAGAGCAGAAAACTGTTTAGGATTAATCACACCTCACAAATTGCTACATGTAATAAAATAAGAAAATAATACCTTAGGATGGCATGATTAGTGCTCTTTTCAGACCATGACAATTTCAGAAAACGTACATTACTCTGTGGACGAAATATTTTCATTTTATGTTGATAGCAGAGTACCTAATAAGTTAAAACTTAGGTCAAAGGAATGTTGTGAATATTTTGGTTGTGTCAGGAATTTATACACATTTAACCCTTGATCTTTTTTCTTTCTTTCTTTCTTTCTTTTTTTGGTGGTAGTGGGGTTTGAATTCAGGGCTTCATGCTAACTAGGCAGGGACTCTAATGCTTGAGCCACACCTCCATCCCTTTTTTGCTCTGGTTACTTTTGAGATAGGTTCTCACATTTTGTCCAAGCTGGCCTGGCCTGAACTGCCCTCCTATTTTACCTTAACTGGGATGACAGAGGTATGACACCATGCCCAGTTTCATTTGATTGAGATGGGGTCTCACAAACGTTTTTTACTAGGTTGTCCTTGAATAAGATCTTCCTGATTTTAGCTTCCTGTGTAGCTTGGGATGACAGGCACATGACACTTCAGAAGCTACTGGTTGAAAAGGGGTCTCAAGAATGTTTTGCCAGGGCTGGCCTTGGACCATGAGCCTCTTGATCTCAGTTTCCCAAGTAACTAATATTATAGGCATGAGCCACTGGTGCCTGACCTTTTTATTATTATTATTATTTTAATGGAAATGTTTGGGAATCTGAGTTTTGTACCTGGATTATTTTCCTCTATAATTGAGTCAATTGCGATGTTTCCTTCTAGAGACAAGTTGCTCTGCTTCTCTCTAAGAAAGTAAATCTCTTTTTCAGGAGTGAATTTCTCTTGAAGTAGGCATCAAATCTGTTGACACTGATACCTCTTTTGATCCTCTAATAGGTTATGACCCCAAAGGCTGTAGCCTCGTTCAGTGTGTTCCTGTCCTTTGATCTGTTTTGTCACAGGTAGCCCATGAGCAATGCATCTAGCTCCTCTAATGCTGTTGAAAACCAGGCAAAGGGCCAGACCTGTGCTGGAGCAACATCAGATTAATGTGTCAGTAATTGAAATGAAAGCTGGAGGATACCTGAGAGACTTCAACTGTTTCAGACCAGAGATGCAAGCAGGTTCTCTCTGCAGCTATGTAAAGTGTTTCCTTTTTGGGCCATTCTTCTTTTGACTGGTTCTTCTACCTTCTATTTGTGACTGTTTAGACTAATAATGCTTGTCTAAGCCTGGATAAAACCTACACATGTGGTTCACAATTATGATGCAGAAAAAGAAACATTCTTGTTTCACTGAGCTCAAATGGACAATTCTTGTAACTCCTTAAAACAATGTGTGTCCTGGAGTAAGTGCACCATAACCTATATTACTGTCCAAATATCTTCCTAAGAAAATGTCCCCTCCACTCCTCTCCCCCCCTCCCCTCCCTTTTCTTTTCAGTGCTGGGAATGGAACCCAGAGTCTCTTATTCATGCAAGGCAAGCTCTCTACCACTGAATGATACCACAGGTCATTTCACCATCACTGCCATTATCATGATGATAAAAATGATTATATTAATGTCAGAGCAATTTTTCAAAAACTATGGCGAATAATTTAACTGAGTGTTTCTTTTTAATGAGCAGTGAGATCACAGTGTAAAAACAAACAATCAAAAAAGTTGATTTTCTCCCTCTTGTTACAAGTTTGGTTTCATGTTCTTTTTTTTTTTTTTAAGGTAGAGGTGATATTTTCAAAGGTTTGGACCAAACCTGGGAAATCAGTCTTGGTACTCCTTAAGAAAGGGAAGAAAACAGATAGGTGTAAAATTGATAAGGAGGGTGTTCCTGTGTGGAGATGGCTTCCATTAGAATGGGAATGGGACAGAGTTTGTGCAGTCATTCAGATGATAGAGGTCAGAGCTCTCTTACACCTTGAACATGTACAACTAGGTACAGAGTGAGTTTTAGGGAGAGCCGCCCATAGACTATGTGACCTTGGGCACCATGCCAAAAGTATTCTCAGCACAACTTGTAGACGGCATTGCTGAGTGGACATTGTGGTAGCAACACATAGAGATAAGAGGGAAGTGGTGACAAATAAGAAAGTGAGGGAGGCCATGCAGCAGAGCAGGACCTCAGTGATTTAGTGATACGGACTTATGGCCAGGGTCATCATGTTCTAATTTTCCATGGTATTCTGGTCCAGGCACTCTGTGTATGTCAGTGGGGATACCCAGCATCAGGCCTTTAGAACCTTCATAAGAGGCAGTTAAAGTCAGATCCTCTTTAATTTCATAGAGAACAAGGGAGAGCTTTGACAGTGATTTGCTCCTTCAGTATTATAAGAAAGCTAATCCCTGTTACATAAACAGCATGAATTTTGTTATGTACCTATATATGAAGCATTGTGAGGGCAGGGACCAGACACTGTCTGTCTTACTGCCAGTTCCCACAGGCAGAATAAATAACTAACATACGCTGGGCTTTA
This sequence comes from Castor canadensis, assembly GCF_047511655.1. NCBI lineage: Eukaryota > Metazoa > Chordata > Mammalia > Rodentia > Castoridae > Castor > Castor canadensis. The sequence goes on along the minus strand of NC_133401.1, from coordinate 50,184,398 downwards.
TGCGTACTAAACATTTCTGTATTTGTTATGATTCTGCTATAATTAATGCAGTTTTAGCAGGAAGGAAGTGTACTAGAAGGATGGAGAGGCAAATAGCTAGTGACCTGTAGAATTTCCAACTATCTTTATATCACTGAATTCTCTCCTGAAACACACAGTCTTCCTATACTTGGTAGGACACTTTTATCAGCACTGCTAGGTTTGTTTTTGTCCAGTCTCATGATCTGATAGGCAGAGACATTCATCCTAGCTATGGTTTAAAAATCCCAAGAAGGACTCTGACTTCCTTATGTGGGGCAAATGACCAGGACATTTACCAGGGGCAGTATCATTGGTCCATTTCAGCTTTAGTGGTTACCCTTGTGGTCAGCACTAACTCCCAGTAGCAGGAATTTAAAGTGACAGGCAGACTGAATCAATTGCAACAAATAGGTTTTGTTCACATTATAGGATTGAATCCAGGGCCTCTTGCTCACTAGAAAAACATGATAGCACTTGAGTCATACCCCAGACCTTTTGTTTATTTGTTTGTTTGTTTTTATGATACTGGGGTCTGAACACTGTGCTTCATGCCTTTTTATTTTCTTTCATATTACCATATTATTGTTTTACTGAGGGACATTAGGACATTTACAAAAGTGTTTACACCCTCTCCATCATTCTCCTTTATTCCACCTCCCCTACTTCAACAGGTCTCATTGTTCCACTTTCATATATGAGTACATAATCCACCATATTCACTCTCCTTCACCCTTTCCTTATGTCTTCCCCTCTTTCACTGGAACAAACCCTTAGACAAGAACTGTTTTCCCTCATGTCCTTCATTTTTGAAAAGAGATATTTTTGTTTGTTTAGGATAGCTATACAGGGAGTCTCATTATGACATTTCCAAGAATCTATGTAGTATAACCCAAATTGCTTCAGCGCCTCCATTTTCCTTTCTACGTTAGTGCTCATTTTATAGTGATTTCAAAGTGTTGAAAAGGCTATATTCTTTCTTGTATAGAGAGTACATCAATCATACATACCATCTTCACTTCCTTCTTTTACCATCTCCCTTCCATTAGTGCCATCCCTTCAGCGTGACCTGGTTTTCATTCTTTACCTTCATTGTCTGTTCTGACCTTCAGTGTCTGTTCATTGTTCAGTAGAAATTTTGCCTTGGTATTATATATGTGCTGTGCTTAAGTCAATATAACCCCGCTCCACTGCACTTCCTAGCCCGTTCCCCGCCCCACCAAATCCTGTCTTGTTTAGCAGTTTTTTGTGAGTTTCATTGTGTCTTGTTCCTACACAGATGTGATCTGTGTCATTAATATTCATTATCTTTCTTTCCCTCCACTCTTAGTCTCCTCTACCAGTCCCCCTTATGGGTACATGTACTGTATATCTTTGTGGGTATACATAGTATTGCTTGTATTTGTATTGGGCCTATATTCTGCCTATAAGGGATAACATGTGGCCCTTGACCCTCTGAACCTGGCTAACTTCACTTAAGATGATGTTCTCCACTTCCATCTATTTACCTTCAAATCATAAAATTTCGTTCTTCTTTATGGCTGAATAAAATTCCATTGTATATAAATACCACATTTTCTGTTGTTTTTTTCTTTGCAGTACTGGGATTTGAACTCAGGGCCTGTATCTTGAGCCACTCCACCAGTCCTATTTTGAATTCCACATTTTCTTAATCTATTCATCAGTCGTGGGGCATCTTGGCTGTTTCCATAGCATGGGTATTGTGAACAATGTTGTAATAAACGTGGGTGTGCAGGTGCCTTTGCTGTAACCTGACTTACATTCCTTCAGGTATATCTCTAGGAGTGGTATTGCTGGATCATATGGCAGATCTAGTTTTAGTCTTTTGAGGACCCTCTATACTGCTTTTCATAGTGGTTGTATTAATTTACATTCCCACCAACAGTGTATGAGGGTTCCTTTTTCCCCACATCCTCACCAACATGTGTTGTTGGTTGTGTTCTCTAACAGGACTGAGGTGGAATCTTAACATGGTTTTGATTTGCATTTCCTTTATGACCAGGGATGTTGAGCATTTCTTCGTGTGTTTTTGACCATATGTTGGTATCAGTGGGAATGGGGAGGTAGTGAGGAAAGGGAGTAGGACATATATGACATGTTGTAAGAACTTTTGTAAATGCCACAATGTACCCCCACCTAGAACAATAATAAAAAATGAAGAAGAAAAGGAAAATGTTCTATTTAGTTCATTTGTTCATTTCTTCATTGGGTTGTTGATTCTTTAGGAGTTTATTTTTTTGTGTTCCATTTATTATTCTGGGTATTAATCCCTTGTCAGATGTATAGCTGGCAAAGATTTTTCTCCCATTCTATAGGCAGCCTCTTTGATGTGGTGACCTTTTCTTCTACTGTGCAGAAACTTTTTAGTTTCATGTACTCCCATTTGTCAATCCTTTCTCTTAGTTGCTGGGCCATTGGTGTTCTATTTATGAAGTTATTGCCTATGCCTATAAATTCCAGTGTATTCCCTACTATTTCCTGTAGTTATTTCAAAGTTTCAGGTCTTATATTAAGGTCTTTAATTCATTTTGAGGTGGTATTTGTACAGGGTGAAAGACATTGATAAAGTTCTTGATACAGATTACCAGTTTTCTCAGCATTTGTTGAAGAGGCCATCTGTTTTTCATCATATGTTTTGAGCACTTTTATCAAAAATCTGGGTCTTCTATTCTGTTCCACTAGTCTTCATTTCTGTTTTGTAACCATGCTGTTATTATTGCTAGGCTCTGTAGTATAGTTTGAAGTCAAGTATTGTGATACTTCTATTTTTGCTCAGTATTTCCTTGATTATTCAGTCTTTGGGACTTTCATATGATCTTTAGGGTTGATTTTTCAACCTCTGTGAGGAATGTCATTGAAATTTTGATGGGAATTACATTTAAAAACTGTATTGCTTTTGATAATGCAGTCATTTTTACACTATTGATTCTACTAATCCATGACTGTGAGAGATCTTTCCATCTTTTGTAGTCTTCCTTGATTTCTTTCTTTAGTGTTTTATAGATTGCATTGTAGAGATTTTTCACTTCCTTTGTGAAGTTTATTCCTAGGTATTTCATTTTTTTTTGAGGGTACAATAAATGGAATTGTTTTCCTATGTTTTTTTCTCATTGTTGGTACATAGAAAGACTACTGACTTTTAAAGTTGATTTTGTATCCTGGCACTTTGCTGAAGGTATTTATAATGTCTAGGAGTTTTTTGGCCAAGTTTTCTGGGTCTTTTAGGTATAAGATCATGTCAGCTGCCTTCTTCTTTTTCCTATTTGAATTCCTTTTATTTATTTTTCCTGTCTTATTGCATTGGTTAGGAATTCCAAGACTACATTGAATAAAAGCAGAGAGAGCAGGAACCTTGATCTGATTCCTAACTTTAGATGAAATGGTTTCAGTTTTTTTCCCTTTAATATGATTTGGCTATAGACATGCCATATACAGCTTTTGTTATATTGAGGTAATTCCTTCTATTCCTAGCTTCATCAGAGCTTTTATCATGAAAGAATGATGGTTTTTGTCAAAGGCTTTTTTCGCATCTATTGAGATGGTCATTTGATTTTTGTCTTTGCTTCTATTAATATGCTGTAATACATTTTATGACTTGTGTATTTGGAACCATCCTTATATCCCTGGATTGAAACTGACTTTAATCATGGTATATGATCTTTTTGATATGTTGTTAAATTCAGTTTGCCTGTATTTTATTGAGAATTTTTGCATCTAAGATTATTAAAGAGATTGGCGTATAATTCTCTTTTTTGTTATTGTCCTTATCCAGTTTTGGGATAAGGGTAATACTGACTTTGTAGAATGAGGTTATGGCAGTGTTCCTTCCCCTTCTATTTCATAGGAAAGTTTGGGAAATATTGGTATTAATTCTTCTTTAAGGTCTGGTAGGACTCAGTAGTGAATCTATCAGGTCCTGAACTTTTAATTTTTGGGATATTCTATTGCTACTTCAATTTCATTACTTGCTATAGATCTATTTTTGTGATTTACATTCTCTTGGTTCAATTTTGGTTGGTCATATGTGTCAAGAAATTTTTCCATTTCTTCTAGATTTTCCAATTTACTTGAATATGGATTTTCAAAGTATTCCCTAATGATCCCCTGGATTTCACTGGTGTTTTTGTTATCTTCCTTTTCATTTCTAATTTTATTAATTTTGGACCTTTTCCCTCCTCATTTTACTTAGCTTTGCTATGCTTATTTACCATTAATGGCTGTCTGTATTTTTTTTTGAGATAGGGTTTTGCTAATTTTGCTGGGGCTGGGGTGGGGCTGAACTCTGCCTCAAGAGTAGCTTGGATTACAGAAATGACCTACCACACCTGGCTATTCATAATTCTTTTAACAATGATCTCAGACAAAACTTTATATCACACATTTTGTAAACAGCAAAATTGTGTTCTAAAGACAATTAATAGGCTATTTATAGTCACTCATTTTATGAAGGTGAGTTTAAATCCAGTTTCAGGAGGATTCCAAGATTGCGGCTAGAGGGAGGAAGCAGAAAGCGTACCTCATAAAGTAAAATCTTGGAGAGACACTGGAGACACACCTTAAAGGAAAAACCACAGAGAAGAGGCAAAACTTTGAGTCCTTCACACCTCCAGCCTGTGCAGAGCATTCCCACTTCATGTTAAATGGAGAAACCAGGAGGGCTCCTATGCCACCGCCAGACACCAGCTCCCAGATGGCTTGGGAAGACGCAGACCACAAGGTGAGCTAAACAGCATGCGGTACTCCCACAGACAACCCTGGGCCAGATCAGCATAGCCCCCTGGACAAACTGACCCCTACCCAGGGAAAAAAGAAAAAAAAACTGAATAATAAGCAATAACAACAAAAAAGACATGTAGCAAAGAGGGCGGGGCACCCTGAGCACCAAAGTAGGGGAGGGGAAATCCCTTACAACAAACTGGCTGGAGAAGGCAGGAGTGGCGGCACACGCCCAGCAACCAGGAGCAGGAAAGCTTGTAAAAGTGGCGGTGGGAGGAAAACTCCACAGGAGAGGGGGGAGATCCACTTCCCACATGAGCTGTAAATAAACAAGCTGGCCAGAGAAGGCAGGTGCAGTGTCACCTCCCCCAGTGTGCTTGGAAAGGGGAAAGCTTATAGCAGTGGCAGTCGGGCCCAGGAGAACTCTAAGTATACATAGCCTGCCAGGCCAGGTGAGTGCTAAGCTTGCTCCTGAGAGCTGCATAAATAAAGCCTCCAGTAACAGCAGGCTGACAGCAGTGGGCAGGGGAGCCACAGCCTCAGGTAGCCATTCACAGAACTGTCTCCAGACATTTTTTTCTCCCTATCTTTGATGAGACAACAACCGAACTACAACTGCATGCTAAAAAACTTACTGAAACTGTATTTCATTTCAACTGGGGACACTTTGTGGGTTTTGTTTTGTTTTGTTTTGTGTTTTTTAGGTTTTATGCCATTTGATGAGACTACAGAACTACTTCTGAGACACCATCTCCAGGATTGGAGGCAGAGGGGTGAACACCAAAATTATTAAGACTGAAACTTTACTGCATTTGAGCTTGGAGATTTTTTTTTAACTTTTTTCATTTATTTATTTTTTATTTTTATTTTTTATTTTCAATCCTCTGTCTCTCTAATGCCTGTTCAGCTTGCTGTTGATTAGTACACTATCTCTCCCAGTTATATCTTTGAAACTTTTTTGTTGTTTGTTAGTTTTGTTTTTTTCTACTTGTTTGTTTATTTGTTTTTCCCTTTTTCTTTAACTTCTTTGCTTTTGATTTCCTCTCATGCTTCCATTCTAAATATCACCATTGTTATTATTACAAGCTAGAAATATTTAATTGCACACAGTACAGGGTCAATAACAACACCAAGGGCAATGATGGCAAGACAGAAAAAACAGGGACACCAGTTTTCCCACAGCAAAAAATAAGTACAGGAACCAGAGGGAAATGAAGAAAACAGATACTCAGATCCAGACTCCAACAAAAGAAGATAAACTATGCCAAAGGACCCAATGAAGCCCACAAGAACAATCTAAAAGAAGAAATACTACAGGTAATCAACAAGAATTTTATAGAGATGATACTGGATATGGTCAACCAAAATGTACAGGAGACACTCAAGAAATTCCAAGACAATGAAAATAGAGAATTTGAAAAAGCACAAGAATAAATAAAAGAAAACATAGAAGCACTGTATAAACACCAAAGTGAAACAAAGAACACAATTAATAAAGAGATAAATTAATTCAGGACAAAAATAGACAGCATTAAAGAGGAAGTGACTCAGGATATGGAAAACCTCAGAAAAAAGAACGAAACAGAATTGCAAAACAAAATGGAAGGCCAATTCTGCAGGATAGAAAAACAGAAGACAGAATCTGAGGACTCAAAGATGAAATGGTAATTAAAGAAAAAACCAAAGAACTATTAGTTAAACAACTCAAGACCTTTGAAAAGAAAATGCGAGAACTCACCGACTCCATCAAAAGACCAAACCTGAGAATCATGGGCATTGAAGAAGGAGAAGAGGTGCAAGAAAGGGAATGTGTAATATATTAAGCTAAATAATGACAGATAATTTCCTAAATCTAGAGAAATCTATTCCCATACAGATGCAAGAGGCCTCCAGAAAACCAAACAGCCCAGTTCAAAATAGAACTGCCCCATGGCATATAATCATTAAAACAACAAGTATAGAAACTAGAGAAAGAATATTGAAGGCTGTAAGAAAGAAAAAACAAATAACATACAAAGGTAAACCCATCAAAATCACAGCAGACTTCTCAACAGAAACATTAAAAGCAAGAACAGAGTGGGGTGAGATCTTCTGGGCACTGAATGAAAATAACTTCAACCCCAGGATACCCTACCCAGCAAAACTATCATTCAAAATAGATAGAGCAATAAAAGTCTTCCATGATAAGCAGAAACTAAAACAATATGTGACCGCAAAGCCACCACTACAAAAGATTCTTCAAGGGATTCTGCACACAGAAAGTGAAACCCAACATAACCATGAAAGGGCGGGCAGCACGGAACTACAGGAAAAGAAAAAGCAAGAAAGTAGAGAGTAACCTTAACTTACGTACACACAATCAAACCTTCAAACAACCAAGACAACTAAATGACAGGAATCACCACATACCTATCAGTAGTAACACTTAATGTTAACGGACTTAATTCACCCATCAAAAGGCACCGCTTGACGAAATGGATTAAAAAGGAAGATCCAACAATTTGTTGCTTACGGGAGACCCATCTCAAAGACAGAAATAAGCATAGGCTTAGGATGAAAGGCTGGAAGAAGATTTACCAAGCCAATAGCCCCCAAAAAAGGCAGGAGTAGCAATACTTATCTCTGACAAAGTAGACTTCAAGCCTACATTGATCAAAAGAGACAAAGAAGGACACTCCATACTAATAAAAGGGGAAATAGACCAAAAGGAAATAACAATCATCAACCTATATTCACCCAATGTCATCGCACCCAATTTCATCAAACATACCCTGAAGGACCTAAAAGCATATATTAACTCCAACATATAAGTGGTTGTGGGAGACTTTAACACCCCACTATCATCAATAGATAGGTCATCCAAACAAAAATCAATAAAGAAATCCTAGATTTAAAATATACAGTAGATCAAATGGACCTATTTGATGTCTACAGAACATTTCATCCAACTTCTCCACAATATACATTCTTCTCAGCAGCCCATGGAACCTTCTCCGAGATAGATCTTATCCTAAGGCACAAAGCAAGTCTCAGCAAATATAAGAAAATAGAAATTATACCATGCATTCTATCTGATCACAATGCAATATAACTAGAACTCAACAAAAAAAGCAAAGACAAAAAACATGTAAACAGCTGGAAAGTGAATAATTCATTGCTTCCTGAACAATGATTCATTGATGAAATAAAAGAGAAAATTGAAAAGTTCCTGGAAGTCAATGAAAATGAAAACACAACCTACCAGAATCTATGGGACACAGCAAAGGCAGTCCTGAGAGGAAAGTTTATAGCCATGAGTGCATTATTGAAAAGACTGAAAGATCCCAAATCAATGACCTAATGATACATCTCAAACTCCTAGAAAAACAAGAAAAAGGAAATCCCAAAACAAATAGAAGGAGCGAAATAATAAAAATAAAAGCTGAAATCAATGAAATAGAAACCAAAAAAAAAAAAAACCAAACAAACAAGGAGTTAATGAAACAAAAGTTGGTTCTTTGAAAAAATAAACAAGATTGATAGACCCCTGGCAAACCTGACTAAAATGAGGAGAGAAAAAACCCAAATTAGTAGAATCAGGAATGCAAAAGGGGAGATAACAACAAACACCATGGAAGTCCAAGAAATCATCAGAGGCTACTTTGAGAACCTATATTCAAAAAAATTAGAAAATCTTAAAGAAATGGACAGATTTCTAGATACATATGATCATCCAAAACTGAACCTAGAGGATATTAATCACCTGAATATATCTATAACACAAAATGAAATTGAAGCAGCAATCAAGAGTCTCCCCAAAAAGAAAAGTCCAGGTCCTGTTAGATTCTCTGCTGCATTCTATCAGACCTTTAAAGAACTGATACCAACCCTCCTTAAACTGTTCCACAAAATAGAAAGGGAAGGAAAACTGCCTAACACACTTTATGTGGCCAGTATTACACTTATCCCAAAACCAGGCAAAGACACCTCCAAAAAGGAGAACTATAGGCCAATCTCCTTAGCGAACATTGACGCAAAAATCCTCAATAAAATAATGGCAAATCGAATTCAACAGCACATCAAAAAGATCATTCACCATGACCAAGAAGGCTTCATCCCAGGAATGCAGGGGTGGTTCAACATACGAAAATCAATAAACGTAATAAACCACATTAACAGAAGCAAAGACAAAAACCACTTGATCATCTCAATAGATGCAGAAAAAGCCTTTGATAAGATCCAACACCATTTCATGATAAAAGCTCTAAGAAAACTAGGAGTAGAAGGAAAGTACCTCAACATTATAAAAGCTATATATGACAAACCTACAGCTAGCATTATACTTAATGGAGAAAAATTGAAACCATTCCGTCTAAAATCAGGAACCAGACAAGGATGCCCACTATCTCCACTCCTATTCAACATAGTACTGGAATTCCTAGCCAGAGCAATTAGGCAAGAAGAAGGAATAAAAGGAATACAAATAGGTAAAGAAACTGTCAAAATATCCCTATTTGCAGATGACATGATCCTATACCTTAAGGACCCAAAAAGCTCTACTGAAAAGCTCCTAGACACCATCAATAGCTATAGCAAGGTAGCAGGATATAAAATCAACATAGAAAAATCATTAGCATTTCTATACACTAATAATGAACAAACTGAGAAAGAATATATGAAAACAATTGTATTTACAATAACCTCAAAAAAATCAAATACCTAGGTGTAAACCTAACAAAGGATATGAACAAGGAAAACTATAAACTTCTGAAGAAAGAGACTGAGGAAGACTATAGAAAATGGAGAGATCTCCCATGCTCATGGATTGGTAGAATCAACATAGTAAAAATGTCTATACTCCCAAAAGGAATCTATATGTTTAATGCAATTCCCATCAAAATCCCAATGACATTCATTAAAGAGATTGAAAATTCTACCATGAAATTTATATGGAAGCACAAGAGGCCATGAATAGCCAAGGCAATACTCAGTCAAAAGATCAATGCTGGAGGTATCACGATACCTGACTTCAAACTATATTACAAAGCAATAACGATAAAAACAGCATGGTACTCGCACAAAAACAGACATGAAGACCAGTGGAACAGAATAAGAACCCAGATATGAAGCCACACAACTATAACCAACTTGTCTTTGACAAAGGAGCTAAAAATATACGATGGAGAAATAGCAGCCTCTTCAACAAAAAATGCTGGGAAAAGTGGTTAGCAGTCTGCAAAAAACTGAAACAAAATCCATGTATATCACCCTATACCAATATTAACTCAAAATGGATCAAGGATCTTAATATCAGACCTCAAACTCTAACATTGATACAGGAAAGAGTAGGAAATACTCTGGAATTATTAGGTATAGGTAAGAACTTTCTCAATGGAACCCCAGCAGCACAGCAACTAAGAGATAGCATAGATAAATGGGACTTCATAAAACTAAAGAGCTTCTGCTCAACAAAAGAAATGGTCTCTAAACTGAAGAGACCACTCTCAGAGTGAGAGAAAATATTTGCCAGCTATACATCAGACAAAGGACTGATAACCAGAATATATAGGGAACTTAAAAAACTAAAATCTCCCAAAATTAATGAACCAATAAAGAAATGGGCAAGTGAACTAAACAGAACTTTCTCAAAAGAAGAAATTCACATGGCTAAAAAACACTTGAAAAAATGCTCACCGTCTCTAGCAATAAAGGAAATGCAAATTAAAACCACACTAAGATTCCACCTCACCCCTGTTAGAATAGCCATCATCAGCAACACCACTAACAACAGGTGTTGGCGAGGATACGGGGAAAAAGGAACCCTCTTACACTGCTAGTGGGAATGTAAACTAGTAAAACCACTCTGACAAAAAATTTGGGGGCTACTTAAAAAGCTAGACATTGATCTACCATTTGATCCAGCAATACCACTCCTGGGTATATACCCAAAAGACTGTGACACAGGTTACTTCAGAGGCACCTGCACACCCATGTTTGTTGTGGCACTATTCACAATAGCCAAGTTATGGAAACAGCCAAAATGACCCACTACTGAAGAATGGATTAAGAGTATGTGGTATTTATACACAATGGAATTTTATGCAGCCATGAAGAAGAATGAAATGTTACCATTCGCTGGTAAATGGATGGAATTGGAGAACATCATTCTGAGTGAGGTTAGGCTGGCCCAAAAGACCAAAAATCATATGCCAATTAGATCAAGAGCAAACATAACAAGGGAATTGGACTTTGATCACAAGATAAAAGCAAGAGCACACAAGGGAGGGGTGAGGATAGGTAAGACACCTAAAAAACTAGATAGCATTTGTTGCCCTCAATGCAGAGAAACTAAGCAGATACTTTAAAGTAACTGAGGCCCATAGGAGAAGGGGACCAGGAACTAGAGAAAAGGTTAGATCAAGAAGAATTAACCTCCAAGGTAACACACATGCACAGGAAATCAATGCAAGTCAACTCCCTGTATAGCTATCCTTATCTCTACTAGCAAAAACCCTTGGTTCTTCCTATTATTGCTTATACTCTCTCTTCAACAAAATTAGAGATAAGGGCAAATAGTTTTTGCTGGGTATTGAGGGGTTGCGTGGGAGAGGGAGGGGGCGGGGTGTGGTATAAGGGAGGAGGTTGGGGAAGGGGGTAGAAATGACCCAAACATTGTATGCACATATGAATAAAAAAATTTAAAAAAAAAAGTCAGTTTTAAAATGTGTTGCTCTTTTTACTGTACTATACTATTGCTACCATGCTTGGAACATAACTGCTCCTAAGAAATATTCACTGAATAAATTCATGAGTAGCAAACTATATGTAGATAGCATAAACCAAAAGAATCTATGCAATTTTTCCCAGAATTTAGATTGAAATATATGTAAGCCTATGAATTTTTAGATTTGAAAATGAGAATACTTCACTAGATAGTTGTATAAATATATGTATGAATACACTGTGATATGCTCAGAAAACTATGAATAGAAAAGTACAAAAATAATTACTCCAGTTCCCATGTAAAATGTCATTTTTAAATTCTCTACTGAGAGCAGACTTTTCTCTTTTTAAAAAATTTTTGAATTTGCAAAAATTACTTTGCTTTTGACAGGATGAGTCAGCTAAATGTGCTCTTTTAGCATGTGGAGGGAAATTTTCACACTGAAACAGTTTCTAACAGTTAATTGGGATATTTGCCATTATTTTTTGCACTTCCTTCACCCTCTTTGCTGCTGGTTTTGTGGTTGAAAAAATTTGTTTGGTCTCATTGACTGCCAACTGTCTCTTCTTAGTGTTCATTTGTGAGGATCAGAAGATACCCTAACTTTTAACCATGAAAACTTATTTAAGGTGTCTCAGTGTATGTATCTTTAAACAGGTGTGCTCCTGAGAGCTACTTTTCAAAGGGCTAGCTTCAGATGACTAATATCCTCTTACTTATAGACCTCAGAGTGGGCTGGCAATACAGGTAGGACAGTGATAGAACGAGGAACCTCTCTGGGAACCCAAACAAATTTTATTTTCCCCTCTTCCTTCAATGTATTTTATCAGAAGTCAGCAAACTTTTTCCTCAAAGGATGAGGCAGTAAATATACTAGGATTTTTGGTCTTACAGTGTTGCAGCTGCTTAACACTCAGTTTGCAGCACAAATCAGCCATTGACAACACACAAATAGTCATGGTCGTGTTTTAGTGAAACTTAACTTGAAAAGGCATAATAATTGGCTAAACTCTGACTTATGCCCAGGCTATTATTAAATATCTATCAATGTATCCATCTATTATCTATGTGTGGTGCTCTGTGTTTCAGGAAATGTGTTGATGTGTCAGAAGCTTTGGGGTTTATAACTCTAACATGGAGGACTGGGAAAGAGCCACTGTGTTTCGTATGGAACACAGACATAAGGCATCTTAAAAATTAAAAGAGAATTTTACAAGGTATGAAAGCAGAATCTATGCCAAAACCTGAATAGGTTGTAAAAGAAGGGCACGGTAAAAACAAAGAATGAAGGCAGACGGAGGAGCGCAGACATTGTAATGCTATCTTGAACAGTAGGAAGGTGCTTGAGATTTTGCCATTTCCTGTTCTAGTTAATAAGCATGGGTTTTGTTTTTAAACAATGAGGGGGTATGGGGGTTTGGAAACAGAAAGGAAGTGATGTGATTTTTATATGAGGAAGATAAACATGCAAGATGTAAGCAGCTTGAATCCAAAGGAAGAGGTTTGGCAGAACAGACTAGTTAGGAAGAAAGAATGGTCCAACTGAGTGAACTACAGACACAGATCACAATGTTGGAAATTGGAACTAAGAACACGTATTTTTTAAGTACTAAAGAAAAATAAAAGGAAATGGATATAAAAGGTGCTTAAGCATGAAAGCAATTGGGTGTAGGGAGTGAAGAAAAGAAAGGAGCCAAGAGTGGATAACTGACAGAAACATGCTTATGTTGGAACAGGGAAGTCAAGAAGGAAGGTCAATTTCGAGAACCTTGAACCTGTGATTCAAAATATAGGCTGATTGCAATGTTGTGATCAGTCGCCTTGTGTAGGAAACGTCTTGTTGAGAGCTGGGAATATGGAATTGACATTTTGGGATCTTTTATATTAAATGACTTAGAATATCAGGATAGCAATTGTGCTACCAATTTTATTGGACAGCCATCACTCCCGGGGAGTAGTAATTCTCTTGTTTGTTCTGGAGAAGGGTGTATATATAAGAACAGCTGGGATAGGGAATATTGGAAGTACAGTTAAACCATGATTTTCATGTAGTATATTTTATTAAATGTCAGTGACCATTGTTTTAGAGATTAATGGCTGTCTCTTGGTTTAAATTACAGTACATTTCATTACTGATAATGATCAAATGATGTAAAATTGTAAAAGCTACATAACTCTAAATCATGTTTAACAAACTGAGGCATATATTTTGATAAAGAACAAAAAAGAACATCTGCTAAATCATGAATCTCAGTTCCTGCCTGACACGGGAATAAAATGTTAGTTTGAATTTTGAGAATTTATGTGTTTTAATTATGAGCCATTGAGAATGTATTTTGATAACCAGGATTTAATTCCAAATCAAGAACTAGGTACATATTTTTTCTTTTATTCTCATTTTTATTAGTGTATATTAACTGTATAAAGAGACACCAATATTTTTTCAAGAGAGAAAGGGCATTGGGTAATGAAGAGCAACATGCAAAATGGCATTTTAAATGTTTTAAGTGCTTAATAATTTATGGCATTTCAATAGGATCTGTTTTTATTTTTTAAATGGTTTGGAATATATCTCAGATGTTGTGAAAATTAGTTCTAAGACCTCTTCTGTGTTGTACACAAGCCTAGTAACACCTGAAATTTATAGAGTAAGTCTTCATTACAGGTTTGCTTAATAAGTGGGTGATGATTCTTCCTCAGAAATTAGGAAGTGCAGAGTTTGAGGCCTCACCTTTCCACCCCTGATCTGTGACCATTCAGGTCCACAGAAGATGGGACATGCTGGGGAAAGGTAAAGAATTTACTTTGTATCTCTGGCTCAGAAAATACTGCAATGGTGACAGCGACAAGGGAGTAAGAAGTTTTCTTCTTAATTCATTAATGTGTTCTTAATGGATTAGATTTTTTTGTCAAAATGGAGAAGGAGTGAGTTTTCTTGTGAGGTTAGTGAGGAGGTGAGCAGTGGTTGTCAACTATTCATGAGAAAAAGGATAAATGTGCATTTCATTCTCTTTACTTGAAATACATTTGCAGAAAAAATATTTTATTAGATTAAAACTTGGTCATGGAATGTTTGGTTGACATGGATGTAAATAGTCCTTATTCTCCTGAGCAAGAGGACATCAGATCCCCCAGCACACAAAACACAGACACCTTGTGGTAGACGGACCACATCTGATATTCCAGTGTTGAGAAAGTACAGAAGAGGTCTCATCCATTGTGGATTTTCATTGACTTAATTCCTACTGAGAAAGAAACCTCTACCTTTGGGCAAATGATAGAGGTTTAGGAAATAGTTAACCCTTCTCCTCAAGATTACTTTTCCAGGGGAAGCTCCTAACTTTTCTCCTCTTTCTTTTATCCAAACTTTTAATTGAACTCTTACTTAGCTCAGTCAGATCCTTAAGCCTGCTAGTGCCAGCTCAGGCAGTGAAATTTCAGTAGAGTTTAGTAAAATGTTTGCTTTGTTTGTTGTCTGTTCCAAAGATTCAACTAGTTTGGGAGTAAAGTGATTTAGTAATCAGAGCTGTGAGCTAACACTGCCCAAGCCAGGACACGATGTTACAGCTTTGAATAGGGAGGCTAGTAGAAGCAAAATTTCTCTTCAAGTCAATCCTTGACACGTTTTGCTTCTACCACCCTATCTGCTGGATCTGCCCTGGTGGTCTGTTATTTAGAAGCATATTCACAGGGAAAAGGGAAGCATTTGCCAAAGTAGAAATTGATCAAACATAGATGGTGCAGGTCTTTACTGGCAGATTTGAGGTGGAGATGAGGCAAGAGCAGAATACATAAATAAGAGGACATTAGCTACTGTTTTATCAGGTTAAGGAAATAAGATGGAAAGGTAGGGATACTTGTGACAAGAGAGTCTGGAGACAAAAATGTCCAGGTCTGTGCTGAGTGATTTTCTGTGTAATGAAAGCTGTGTCTCCCACTTGCAGTATCTGGAAAGACTATGAGTTGGTATTACAAAGGACTGAAGAGTGGATTTCCTCAGTGAAGCATGAGTGGCCCCACCACTGCCTTCAGGGGGCATCTTGAACTGCTCTGGGCCTACCACCCAAGGGTTGTATGTTAAGATTTAGCCATTCACATTTTCTAAGTTTACTACAAGGCCCAATTCCATGATAGTATAAATGAAGATTGGTGGAAGATTTTCAGATGATAGCAAGATATTGGTAAGAACAGACAAATCTGTGCCCAGCAGTCACCATCCATCCTGACTTTGGCCTTCATTATTGACTCAGGTTTGGTGTTGGCTGTGTAACAATCGGTGTTGTTAATAACAATTGGCCATTGAACTCAGAGATAAGGCAATTAGTAGCTCCCAGAAATGCACCCAGAACAAAGTACTGAATAACCTTAGGAGAAGAACAGAAGTCTTGTACATTTCACATCATCAGAAAGGAAGTCATCATTGTAACATATAATCAGTTTTACTCATTGTAGCCCATTTTATGAAATACAGCTGGCGTGATATCAGCACCCCAATCACGTTCAGCTTCTTGAATTTTTCCTAGAGAGTAATTTAGATGATCATCAAATTAAGTGCAGCTTCGTTAATAACTGCAGCAGCCACTGCAGTCTCTTGGGTAGTTGCACGAAATGTATTTACATATAAAAGTGATTATTCTCCAGCCTCTATGGAGATAAGGAAATGTGCATTGCTAATTCCAACTATTATGACCTGCACTGGATTGAGGTAGTACATGCTACTGAACAGTTTGAGAACTCAGAAGGAAACTTGGAATTGTATTTCAGTGCTGACAAGTAAATGCTACTGGTATAGCAAATTTGATGATATCATTAGGAAATGTGGACTTAATTACTAAAGTACGCTGTCTTGTAATTTAGACAATGGAAAACATCCCTCTTAACTTTTTCCCCAGCCCTCAACTCATTTTTATTTAAGAGAAGGCAACGTGAAAGATGACATAGTTGATTAGGAAAGTAAGTAACTGGCACTTGAATAAAAGAGGCCCCTCTCTGTCAAGAATGGAGTTCATTACTTGCTGCTGTTCAAGAATGATGTGGAGCCAGTGAAGTTCTTTCTGCAATTTTTCAGTCACTCCTGTCCACATGCAGTTTCTGTGTGTGATCCAGTTCCAAAACACTGTCAGGGTGTATGTGCTATTTGCAAATTGGTTACATGTGAAAAATATTTTTAATTTTCCAATTCACACTTGCTGTTTTCCAACTTTCTGGCCTTTGTTTGAGAGTTCTAAACTAGGAAGACACCTAACTCAGCATTTCTATTGTTTCATGAAAACAGATGGTACATACAAAAATGCTACGAGATTTGGACACAGTTAAAATGTTATCAATGCTACTTAAAATAGCTAGATTTGTGACTCATCTTAGAAGAGTCCTTTGACCTTTACAATGGTAGATAAATCCTATATCTCTCAGTCCTTAAAAGTCTTAGGGATGTTTTAATTTTTACCTTTCATTGAATCTGTGTTATCTTTCTGAACTTTGCTTATTCACCATAAGAAGAATTGCATATCATGCATTATTTTGCTCAGTGATATAATCAGATTTGCTGAGCTCCTTTTATTTATTTATTTTTGTAATTGATGAGAAATAACTTTTATCAGGCAAAAAGTGAGATGATCGTTGCTTATATTTTAAAACTATATAACTTCTAGTAGTGTTCCCAATTTTACTGTTTTCTCCATGGCATTTGGTAATTGCATGGAGCTATTTTTAGAAGAGGGAGAGAAAAGGATCACTTTTGTATCATGTAAACATTGATTTCATCTGTTTTTCTCATGTAGCTTTGAAGTACATTGACTCTAAATTCCGTTGGTAAGATGGGCATCATAAACCCAAGGAGAGTAATGTCATTTAATTATTTCTGTAACATCAGTAGCTTCTGTACACGTAGATTTTAAAACAAGAAAATTAGCATATTGTAGGTTTGACATTCTATGGTGATTCGGTAGCAAAGAGAAAAATTAGGTCCTTTCTGTGCTCAGTATTGTGGTCCTGTCTACTGCAGTGAATATGGTTCCTCAGTTCCTGGACTCTGATTCCTAGGTAAATGCTTCTGACATTTAAATCCTTTTTCTTTTCATAGTAAGAGTTTTGTCATTTTCTTGATAGAAATACTGTATGTGTTAGATTTATAACAGAGTATTTTTGAGAGTTATTATAAATCATATTTTTTTAAATTTTTATTTTATTCATATGCGCATACGATGTTTGGGTCATTTCTCCACCCTTCCCCCGCCCCTTCCCTCTCCCCCCCTCACTACTTGGCAGAAACTATTTTTTTTTTTGCTTCTTAGAAACATATATATTATTTAAATATTTATACACAATATACACAATAGTTACATAATATATAATATAAATAATTTCATTCATATAAATAATGTTATAATAAATATTTATGCTAATAAGTAACATAATATACAATGATATATACATAGAATACAATGTAATATAAACAGCATAAACATGTATTTTTGTTAACATGTTTTTCTTTTTTATTATTGTTGTGCTGGGGGTACATTGTGACATTTATGAAAGTTCTTACAATATATCATTGCAGAAACTATTTTGACCTTATCTCTAATTTTGTTGAAGAGAGTATAAGCAATAACAGGAAGGAACAAGGGTTTTTGCTAGTTGAGATAAGGATAGCTATACAGGGAGTTGACTCTCATTGCTTTCCTGTACATGTGTGTTATCTTTTAAGTTAATTCTTGAACTACCCTTTTCTCTAGTTCCTGGTCCCCCTCTCCTATTGGCCTCAGTTGCTTTAAAGTATCTGCTTTGATTTCTCTGTGTTGAGGGCAACAAATGCTATCTAGTGTTTTAGGTGTCTTACCTATCCTCATACCTCCCTTGTGTGCTCTCGCTTTTATCATGTGCTCAAAGTCCAATCCCCTTGTTGTGTTTGCCCTTGATCTAATGTCCACATATGAGGGAGAACATATGATTTTTGGTCTTTTGGGCCAGGCTAACCTCACTCAGAAAGATGTTCTCCAATTCCATCCATTTACCAGCGAATGATAGCATTTCGTTCTTCTTCATGGCTGCATAAATTCCATTGTGTATAAATACCACATTTTCTTGATCCATTCGTCAGTAGTGGGACATCTTGGCTGTTTCCATAACTTGGCTATTGTGAATAGTGCTGCAATAAACATGGGTGTGGAGGTGCCTCTGGAGTAACCTGTGTCACATTCTTTTGGGTATATCCCCAAGAGTGGTATTGCTTGATCATATGGTAGATCAATGTTTAGCTTTTTAAGTAGCCTCCAAATTTTTTTCCAGAGTGGTTGTACTAGTTTACATTAGCACTAGCAGTGTAAGAGGGTTCCTTTTTCCCCATGTCCTCGCCAACACCTGTTGTTAGTGGTGTTGCTAATGATGGCTATTCTAACAGGGATGAGGTGGAATCTTAGTGTGGTTTTAATTTGCATTTGCTTTATTGCTAGAGATGGTGAGCATTTTTTCATGTGTTTTTTAGCCATTTGAATTTCTTCTTTTGAGAAAGTTCTGTTTAGTTCACTTGCCCATTTCTTTATTGGTTCATTAATTTTGGGAGAATTTAGTTTTTTAAGTTCCCTATATATTCTGGTTATCAGTCCTTTGTCTGATGTATAGCTGGCAAATATTTTCTCCCAC
This sequence comes from Castor canadensis, assembly GCF_047511655.1. Taxonomy (NCBI): domain Eukaryota; kingdom Metazoa; phylum Chordata; class Mammalia; order Rodentia; family Castoridae; genus Castor; species Castor canadensis. The sequence continues at coordinate 50,165,299 of NC_133401.1, read as the reverse complement.
TCTGAGGGTGTTCTCTTCAGTTTAGAGACCATTTCTTTTGTTGAGCAGAAGCTCTTTAGTTTTATGAAGTCCCATTTATCTATGCTATCTCTTAGTTGCTGTGCTGCTGGGGTTCCACTGAGAAAGTTCTTGCCTATACATATTAATTCCAGAGTATTTCCTATTCTTTCCTATATCAACTTTAGAGTTTGGGGTCTGACATTAAGATCCTTGATCCATTTTGAGTTAATGTTGGTATAGGGTGATATACATGGATTTTGTTTCAGTTTTTTGTAGACTTTTAACCAGTTTTCCCAGCAGTTTTTGTTGAAGAGGCTGTCTTTTCTCTATCATCTATTTTTAGCACCTTTGTCAAAGACAAGTTGGTTAGAGTTGTTTGGCTTCATATCTGTGTCCTCTATTCTGTTCCACTGGTCATCATGTCTGTTTTTGTGTCAGTACCATGCTGTTTTTATTGTTACTGCTTTGTAATATAGTTGGAGTCAGATATCATGATACCTCCAGCATTGTTCTTTTGACTGAGTATTGCCTTGACTATTCGTGGCCTCTTGTGTTTCCATATAAATTTCACGGTAGATTTTTCAATCTCTTTAATGAATGTCATTAGAATTTTGATGGGAATTGCATTAAACATGTGGATTGATTTTGGGAGTATAGACATTTTCACTATGTTGATTCTACCAATCCATGAGCATGGGAGATCTCTCCACATTCTAAATCATATTTTTTAAAAAAAATTACCAAGGTATTGTTTTACATTGTTTATCTAGTAATACAAATGCACCTGACTTATGTATATGAACCTTATATACTGGAGAACTTCTATCCTTTCTTGTTAGTTTCAGAAGTTTTTTGTCAACTATTTGTGATTGTCTACATAGATGATAATTTCTTCTGCAAGCAAGGGCAAGTCTTGTCTTCTTTACTTCCCAATTTGTGTATTTCTTATTTCCTTTCCTTGTCTGTGTCATTAGCTCGAACTTGCAGTACAGTGTTGAGTTGGAGTGGTGAGAAAAGCCACACTGGTATTGTTCCCAAACATTGTAGAAAATGCTATTCCTCACTAAATGTGACATTAGCTTATTTGTGTAAGTGTTCTTCGTCCAGTTGAAGGAGTTACCCTTGATTCCTGGTTTGCTATGAGCTGTCATAAATGGGTATTGAATTTTGTCAAGAGTTTTTTCTACATTAGTTGATAAGAGCATATGATTATCTTCATTAGCCTGTGGATGTGGTAAACTTAATTAAGTTTGCAAGTGTTGAATCAGCTTTGTCTACCTAGAATAAATCCCAACTGGTTAGGGTGTATATTTCCTTTTATATATGGTTGGATCTGAGTTTCTAATATTTTATTGAGCATTTTATGTTTACATTGCTGATAGATATGGGTGCATAGTTTTTCTGTCTGAAATGTCTCTTTGTGGTGTTGATATTGGAATGAGTCAGGGAATATTTTCTCCTGTTTTCTCTAGAGATTGTAAAGAATCACCATCTCTTCCTTAAATGATCTGTAAAATTCAGCCATGAACCCATCTGGATCTGGTGCTGCCTTTTCAGGAAGGTTATTAATTACTGGTTTAATTTCCTTTGAACAAGGAACTGTTCAGATTATCTATTTCACCTTATATGAGTTTTGATAGAAGTGCTTTTCAAATAAGTGCTATATTTCATCAAAGTTATCATATTTGTGGGTATAGGCTGGTTCATGATATTCTTTTATTATCCTGTTACTGTTCATGGAATCAGTTATAGTCCCCATACCTTCTGAGCACTGCTTTCATTTTATCCCACAAAATTTGCTTTATTATCATTTTTATTTAATTAAAAATATTTAAAATTTGTCTTAAGATTGTTCTTTGACCCATGTTTTTGAGAAGACTATGCAGTTTAATCTCCAAGTGTTTTGGGGGAATTTCTAACTCTCTATTACTGATTTGTAGTTTAATTCTTTTGTAGTCTGGAAATATAATTTGTACAATATTTACATTTTAAGTTGTCAATTTGTTAAGGTATACCTTATGGTTGAGAATGGTGTATACCTTGGTGAACATCCCATGTGAGTTTTCAAAGAATGCTTATTTTTTGTTGTTACATTCATGTTACATCATGAATGTAAATCAGAGCACGTGTATTGATAATACTATTGGGATCAATGATAGCCTTATTGATTTCCTACGTGCTTGATCTACTAAGAACTGAAGCCAGGTGTTTATATCTTCAACTAGAGCATCTGGTTTCCATGCAGTTGTAGCATTGTTTGTCTCATATCATATTTTGATGTTCTCTGTTAGGCACAGATACACTTAGCATTATGTTTTCATGCCCCTCATTTTTATGAACAGCTTTCCTTATTCTAAAATCTACTTTGTCTAAGATTAATATAGTAATCCTGATTTCTTTTGATTAAATTTAATATGATGTGTCTATCTTAATTCCTTTGCTTTGAACTTCTCTGATTCTTTATATTTACAGCAAGAGCTACATATAGACAAATCTAGTTGGGTCTTCTTTTATTAATTGCTCTGGCCATCTCTGTTTTTAAATTGTTATATTTAAGAAATTTGTATTAAAGCAGTTAATGATACAGTGGGGTGAATATCTTCCCTGTTATTAACTGTTTCTATATCTATATGTTCTTGTTTCTTTTTTGTTCTTTTTCTTCCTTCCCTTGTCTTACTTTTTTATTTTGTTTTGCTGTGTTTTGCTTTGAGATAGGGTCTTACTATGTAGCGCAGGCTGACCTTGAATTTATGATACACCTGCGTCAGCCTTTTTAGTTCTGGAATTATGGATGTGTACCACTACACCCATCTTGTCTTGAGTGGTTTGAATTAAGCATTTTGTTTCCATTTTATCTTCTGACTTAGCATATGAATTACATATCATTTTCAAATTTTTATTGTGTTTGTAGTAGACTTTGAGTTTAGTTGAAAATCCGTATTTTTAACTAATCCAAGTCCACCTCCTTATGGCTGTGCTACTTCACCTGTAGTGCAGGTACTTATGACATAGTATTTTTTATGGTTCCCGAGGGCATTGATATTATTCCTTTCGTTTCTCCATGTGCTATAATTATTTGCTACATTGTCCTTATTATGACTCTAAACAAATATTGACCTTTCAGATCTAATAATAAGAAAAAAATTCATCTTTATGCTTCTGTCATTCTCCCTTTCTTTATGTAGAGTCATATTATTTCTGAACTACACTCTTCTTTCTTCAAGTAGAATTTCTGGTTTTCTTTTTTAATTCTAATTTCTGTTTTTCCTAAGCAGAGCAGGTAGAAATTAAAGCACTGATATTGATAAGTAAAATTTAAGTGACAATGATATGGTCCAAAAAACTTATAGAGGGGAATATTCCTCACAAGGGACTTGGGAAGCCCATCATGGTAGCACATGCCTGTAATCCCAGCATTGGGGAGGCTGAAGCAGGAGGATAGTGGGTTCAAAGCCAACCTGGGGTATCCAGAGTGATCTCTCTAAACAAAGCAAAACAAAGCACAACACTATAACAAAAAACTCATCCAATCATTAAAAATAAATTGGCTCTAGAATATGAAAGGAGAACATTGTCCTACGGTCTGGTGCAGCTCTTCTTCTTGCCTTCTGCCTATTCTAAAAGCATTCTGTTTTGTTAAAAAAAATAACACATTTTTGTTTGTTTAACATAGCTACATAGAGCATTTCCTTGTGTGTTTCCATGAATGTATGTATTATAATCCTAATTGGTTCATCTCCTCTATTTTTCTCCTTTCTACCTTAGTCCCTTTCTTATGGTGATTTCAACCAGTATGAAAATTCTGTATTTTTTCCTATATAGGAAGTACATCAACCATGTTCACCTTCTTAACTTCCTTCTTTTACCCCCGCCTCAGGTGTGACCTCCCCTAGTGTGACCTGTTTCTCATAAATATAAATACTGTGTACACAAGTATGAAATGGAAAAATGAGACCTGTTGAAACTGTTCTAGGAATGGGGGGAGAGGGACATCAGAGAATGATGGAGGGGGTGAATTCCACTATGATATGCTGTAAGATCTTGTGTAAATGTCACAATGAACCCCCAGTACAACAATAAAAATTAAAAGTGAAAAAATAAAAGCACTTTGGGATTTCTCTTGGATTTGATTAATTGACAAGAAAGGGATGGTACACTTCTAACTTTCAGAGTCTGTCAGTAACAGATTAAAAATGACCTAAAATAGGATGTATTAATTTTCTACTGCCACCGTATATATTGCTGTAAGCTTAATGGCTTAAGACAATGCCAGCATATTACCTTACAGTTCTGAATAATAAAAGTCTGAAAAGCATCTGACTCAACTGAAATGAAGGTGTGGTTAGTCAGAGCTGGGTGCTTTTCTAGAAACTGTAGGGGAATTCTGTCTCCTCCATCCCATTTCTGTTATGAAGACCCTTTGTAGTTACACTGAGTTCATCAAGTAATCCAGAGAATCTTCCTGTTTTAGGATCATCTAACTAACGTCTTCAACCCCATCTGCAGTCTTATGTTCCCTATACCCTGTAATGTAGCATATTCACATGTTTTGAGGATTAGCACATGGCTATAATTTCAGGATCTGTTGCTTTGTCTATCATTCAGGCCATTTGGATCTCTTTAAAAGTCACCTTATGTATTTAATTTTTGTTCAGTTTGGGGGTTAAATGTGGAGTGTGGAGGCTGTGACGTTCTAGGTAAGAATTATTCTTGTACCTTATCATGTTTTCCCTCCAGATTTAAACCAGTGGTTTTAAATGTGGTTGACTGGACATATCCACATAAGGGAAGGAGTCAGGACATTCCTGGGATGCTGGTTTAGCTTGAGGATTGCAGGAACTTCTTCCTACATAGAAGATTCTTAAGAAGCTATGGCTTTGGTTGAGGAGGATGAGAGCACAGACTTGACATTATATTTCAGTTACCAAATGGATGTCTCCTGTGTAGCTGGACAGAAACATGAGGCTTAGCAAAGTGAAACCTGTGCGGACTATGAGACTTTCAGAGTTATTAACAGACCCATGGTCATTAGAATTAGACAAGTGACTAAATTCTTCTCAGAAGAATTTACATACTGAAAACAAAAGAGGGCCTGACCTAGGAATCTAAATACACCAGTTCAAGGGCACACTCAGATGGGGATCTCTGCCAAGAAGCTTGAGAAACAGCGATGGACAGGTCAGCATATCACATAGGAGAGTGAAACCGTGCAGGGAACCAGCTGGAGGAACTGAGTATCACCAGAAGGCAGCAGCAATCAGATGTACTAATGACATAACAAGGAAATGAAGCTGAAGCCTGAGAAGAAGAGACTAAACTTAGCCATAAGCAGATCACCTTGTGGAGAGTTGGGCCACTGTCCACAGTCGCCACATTCAGATGGACTATGGAGGAAAAGAAGGCTAGAAACAAATGGGTAGAATCTTAAAGGGACAGGAGAGAACATTGAGTAACTTGGGTAGTTGACCCGGGATAAAAAAGCCAACAGAGGTGCTGTGGTCAAGGTACAAGAGAATAGAGAAATGAAAAACAATGTCCTTGAGCAGCTAGGACAGGTGTAGCAGCAAGAATTGCCCGCCAACAGGGATGGAGAAGATTTGTAAAGGGTCATTTCAAGGTAGTTGCTGGTGACAGCAGCTGGGACAAGATATTTTACAACATATGACAGCTCCTGTTGGTCTTTAGCTAAGCTCCCACACTTGGGCTTTTTGTTAATTCCCTTTGGCATCTTCTTTTCATAAGAACCTTGTGGTAATCAGATTTTTGGAGTAGCTCCTAATGATCCCAATGACCTGATGTTCACACACTGTTAACCTCCTTCCTCAAATGTGAGCTGGACATGATGACTTATTTCTAACAATGGCACTATGGCAAATGTGTTGGAATGTCACTTTTGAGATTCACTTGCAAAAGACCATGCTCCCATCTTGCTCGCTTACACTGTGAACCCGGGTACCATGTTGTGAGCTGCTCTGTATTGAGATATCCATGGCAAGGTGCTAAGGAGAGAGGCTTCTGTCTCAGAGCTGGTAGAAGAGTGAGGCCCTCAGCACAACAACTTGTGAGGAATGGAACCTTGTCAACAGCCAGGTGAGCGAGACAGCCATGGAACTTCTCCCCCCAACCCCAGTGGCATCTTGAGATGACTGCTCCAGCCAGCTTCTGATTGTGACCTGGTGAGAGACCCAGAGCCAGACGAATCAGCTAAGCTATGCTCATATTTCAGGCTCACTGTGACATGATAATTTGTTTTAAGCCACTAAACTTTGAGGTAGTCTGTCAGGCAACCATAGATAACTAATACAGATGTCATGTCCTCTCCCCAGGGATTTGTCTTTGATGATTATCCATGGAGAATGAAGTATAAGCCAAGTGCATAGTGACTTTAGGAGGTAGTTTCTGAAGAAGAGCCTCAACAAAGAATAGATGCTTCAGCTGATTAATTTAAGTCTTGTTTGGGACTGAAGGGTTTTGTGTGTGTGTGTGTGTGTGTGTGTGTGTGTACATGTGTGTGTGTACGTGTGTGTGTGTGTGTAGGGGCTGGTGATTGAACCTGGGGCCTCCTATATGCTGGGTAGGTGCTGTAATGCTGAACCACATCCCCAGCCTGGGACTTAGGAAAATTGGCCAGCAATCTTGATCTCTATTCTGTAAGTGAGATTTGTGTTGAGCAGGTGGCCTATGTTTTTCTTTGTTATTAGTAAAAGGAAGAGAGTCAGAGTCTTAGCATCGCCCTCATCTATACTCTCTTGTTCTCAATTAAGGACTTGAAAACAGTGTATTTAAAGCAAGTTTTATCCTAAAGGAAACAAAGGGATTAATTACTAGATTCAGAAACAGTTTTTAGAGGTGAAGCCTAGAATACAGAAATTTCTTTCCGTGCATAAACAAAGGCTTATTATGTCTGTGGCCAGAACATGGGGGATATGATTTCTTTGTACAACATGGCTTTCCCCTCCCTACAAATCCAAAGTGGACATCTCCAGGAGAAGACACAGTGAACTGAAAATGAATTCAACCTAACCAGGTCTCATGCTCATTTCATTTCTCTAGGATTAAGAATAAGCAGAATGGAACTGGAAAAATGACCAGGGAACAGTCATAAGGAGGTTACATGGTGATAAAGAGCATTGGGCAGCTTAGTTCATTGGTGTTAAAAATGTATTAGGGAAATGTATCCATTGGAAAAAGTAGAGGAGTTGAACAGGTGATGTTATCAGACAAGAATGCATTCAGAGTAGAATAGTTCTTTAAACTTCTGTTACCCTGGTCTGTATTCTAGGATGAAAATGTTGGTCAACTGTTGAGGCTCATTCATTCTATTTTTTTGCGGGGGTGGCTTCTACCAGGCCCCAAATCCTGTGCTAGAGAGCAGGAGTTAAGGATGAAACCTCTTTCATCCCTCTTCCCTCCTCCCCTTACCTCCCCTTCTCTCTCTCTCTCATTTGTTTTTTGCCAGTATTGGAGTTAAACCCAAGATCTTGTGCATGTTAGGCAAGCACTCTATGCCTCCCATCCTGTTTGTTTTACTTTGTTTTAGAGATTGTGTCATGCTAACTTTGCCAGGGCTTGCCTCATCTCCCTTTTAGTTGGAATTACAGGCATGTACTGCCACACCCATCTTGAGCATGATACATTTCTGAATTAATCTAGCAGAAGGCCTAAGCTGTATAGCTAAATCAGTGTCAACCAGGAGCTAATGTAAGCCTGGAAGAACAAAATATGAAGTGAAATTACCTATCATGTAATACATACATGCATGCTTCATTAACTCCAACTCTCTCAGCTACTGGTGAGAATCTAGTCACAGATTGACTAGGCTATTATCTCTGTTTTGGTCTTGATAGAAATCATTCTTTTATTAGCTTGTCTCCAACAGTTTCTGTAAGCATTTGCCACTTTCATGGAGGACTTGATATTTATTGCAAAAAGCACTTACTTTTCTGACTACTCAAAGTAGGTCAGATATTTAAATATTTTCTACACAGCTGCACACATATCAGCAATGTTATTTTTCTTCTCTGTTTGTATTTCGAATTGTCATAATTGGTACTCTTAGCACTAAGTGAAGATGATACATAGGAGGAGTTCAGGTAGCCCTGGTGTATTGGGAGTATCAGGTTTACAGTTTTACAAATCAAGTTGCTTTTGTCTTTTTCTACAAATGCTAGTTCCTAGGCTTACATTTGCCTCCCTAATACACAGTCTGTCTTCCCTGTCCAAGCATCTGCCTTATATAACAGATCTGGATAACAGTCCATGATGTAATTCATCTGTCTGTTGTGGATGTCAGCAGTTATCATCAAAAGCATTAGTTTGAGAACACTTTCTTCAGTTTAGATTAAAATTCTAGGAGACAAATACAAGAATGTAACCTCAACTTCTCTGACTCCAGATGGCACAGGAGTGTCCTTACTGATCTCCCTTCATTTAGATCCAATTAATTTAATGGCAGAGAAAAAAGAAACTTGAAAAGGAATAAATCCATACTGATGGAGATAATATGATGTAGAAAGGTTATTAGCAGATGACAGATTTCAACAAATTTCTGGAAGAGAGACATCAAGTGGGAGTGTTTTAACAAATAGAGCAGAAGGGGACAGGGGATCTCTCCTGGCAGCACTCAGAGATGCTCTGCGTTTGGAATCAGGTGCGTGTGTGGGGGTAGTAGACGTGGGCAAAAACAGTGATTAACTCCAAGTATATCACAGAACATGCAATAGAGACCCAGCCCTTTTGCCACCTTCTGCAGTGGCTTATTAACATCCTTGTATGGACCTTGGTAGAATAGAAGGCTCTTTGCTAAAGAGAATTACTGATCAAGGAAGACTGGGGCTACTTGAATGGGGATTGGTCTACAAAGCGATACCTCTTGTCCTGACATTTGGGAAGGCCCAACTTAAGGAAAAGCTACTCCTCCTGTTATCTAAAGCAAATCTTACATAGCATCAAGCCATGTCCATGTGCTCAGGACACCCACTTTACCGTCCTACCTCCTTATTTTTAACCCCAAAGGGAGAAGAATCAATCACTGTGTTCTTCAGAAAATCAGCAACATGAATAAAAGGACCTAAATAAAAACACAGACCTGATCCCAGAGAAGACACTGAAATTGAGAGGATAGATGAAGGGGGAAAACCTTATAAATATCCTCAAAGAAAATCAAGATGACTAGGTACCCGTTAAATATAGACAGGAGGTTATAAAAACCGAATGCTAAGAAAATATTATAGGAGAAAGGTTAGCAAGGGTAAAGATAATGAAAGTATGTAGAGCCTATAATAAAAAGAAAATATACGGAAAATAAGACAAAACTTTTTAGAAACAAGAGTAAGTCTAGTAGAAGCAGAGGCCAGCAACAGAGTTTGGAGTTACACTAAAACCGAACAAATGCCTCCAAATATCTCCAAGGGAAAATAGTTTTGAACCTAGAATTCTGTACACAGATAACTTGTTAGTCAGTGTGAAGGTGTAATGAAAACATTTTCAGATCTACAGACACTCAGAAGGGAAGTTCATACATCATTTTTATGGATGTCATTTAATGTGGGTTCCAGCAAAACAAGGGCAAATCCCAGGAGTCAGAAATGTCCTGTGTACAGTTGTGGAAGTAAACTCAGGGTTCTGTGCAAATCCATCTGAGGATGATGATACAGACAGTGATCAATTCAAATTAAAATAGGAGGTCTGAACTCTAGCTCTAAAAAAGGTTCTTTTAGATATTAAGAATTGATTGGGATTACCCCATAGGAAGAGGTAGTTAATTGTAAAATATTATTAATGTATGAGCAAGACATGGGTCTTCTGTTAAAAAAACAAAGTTAAATAAAGACTCTGGGGGTGGATGTGGTAGGGGCTGATGAGCAGAAACCCACCCAGGAAAGTCGAACTCTAAAGCTGCTGCACTCTCAGCCTTAGCTGCATGTTGTCGTCCCCCCCATCCCCTACCCCGGGACTGAGGATGTTTCAGTGCTCAGGCTGAAGCTACAGGAGTACATCTGAGTCTGGTTCTGGGGATGAGGAAACTACACTTATTAGGCATCTTCCAAGTGCTTCTGTGTAAAGCCAAGGTTAAGGACAACTGATCAAATTAAGCATCTGGGATTTTTGTAATTTTTAAAAAAATTATTGTACTTGGGGTACATTGTGACATTTAAAAATGTTCTTATAATATATCATAGTTGAAAATCACCCCTCCTTCCTTCTCCTTTATCCCTCCTTCCCCCACTCCTAGAATACTTTCAACAGGTCTCATTTTTTTCATTTACATGCATGAGTATGTAGTATTCCACCAAATTCACTCTTCCATATGCTTTCCTATGTCCTCAGAATAACAATAAGGAAACAAAATTTTTCCGATTTCAATTTTACTAGTAAAAAGATTCTGGCATAGAAAATAGAAACTCAGTTATCCTCTGCTGTGTAGTTAACTGTATTTACCTAAAGGCATTTTTTTAAACTTTTTGAATCAATTTTTATATATGTTAGTATGGAAATTCGGTTCTAGGTACATCATTTCTCATTAATGACATTATGAGGGTTTCTGTACTTTTCTGAAAATACCTTTGTAGGACAATGAATATTACATTATCATTTTCTGTGGAATTATATAAATTAGGAAAAATGCTGTCCTTGAAATTCATTCTGGTCCTGACTCAAATGTAAAATTCCTCAGAGAAACCTCAGTATCCTACATACACATCTAAAATAGGAGACTTCACTATTCTTATGTTCTTCAATTTTTCCTCATAGCACTTGCCAATTGCTGATTTTATATATACATCTGTTTTGTTTAATATTCCTGTTTTTTTTTTAAATATGCTCAGTGAAAGGCTGAAAAGTCATTCACTACTGATATCAAGTGTGGATAATTTTGAAGGTAAGACATGCTTACCTATGAAATAAATCAACAAATAGGTGAAAGAATAAGGTCTGCAAGGACTTGGGCTACACTGTACACCACCCCTGTTTTCTGCCACCAATCATGGTTGTTAGACTGAACTACAAATTTGCACAAGTTTGTGGCAGATGCAGAGTTAGACACTTAGACTTTGCAGTTCTGTCATAAAAGGAACTCTAGGTTTCTTATAAAGACTCTGCTATCTTTCCTGCTACTAAACTTTGAATTTGGCAAAAGTCTGCAATATATTAGCCTGCTTTCATTAGTGAGTATGAAAATGTACAAAGATATGAAATCTTTGTGAAACAGATTATAGGTCTCTTCCAAGGGAGCAGTTTAATTGATTTAGCTGATCTAAGACTTCTTAAATCTTTGTATAAAAATGTTCATTGACAAGGTATAGTGGCTCACTTCTGTAATCCCAGAAGAGATCTGGGAGACCATCTAGGGCAAAAAAATTTGTAAGACCCCACCTTTATCAATAAGCCAGATACAGTGCCTGTCATTCCACCTATGCTGGAGGCATAGGTAGGAGGATCCGAGCCTGAAATTGGCTCAGGGCATAAATGTGAGAGCCTGTCTGAGAAATAACTAAGGCAAAATGGGCTGGAGGTATGGGCTGAAGTAGTAGGGCAAGCTGGAGGCCCTGAGTTCAAACTCCATTGCTACAAAAAATAAAATAACATGCATTAATACCCTATTATTTTCAAAGCCCCAGCTAAGGTAGTAAGAAGCTGAAATCTTGTTGCCTGATAGGAAAGATACGATGACTGACCTTACTGTGTTCACTTGAGTGTCATTCAAACCATTGTCTCTCATCCACAATAAATGTGAGATAAGGAAAAACTGTAGATAAAATATTTGAATGTGGATTCATTCAGTTTACATGCAAATGAGTTATTCTCAATTTGTTATAAAAATAATACTCATACTAATAGTCAGTTCATGTCAAACTTTCATTTAACTTATTAACACAGGACTCCACAAGATGAAAAAGCTGATTGAAGGAGGATCCTGTACAAAAATAAATGTGGAACAAGATCTTTAGTTACATACAAAACACATTAATATCCCACAGAGACATAAAACGATAAGCTTTGGGTTTATCTTCTAATCAAACAGAAGAAAAAAATCAAAACTGCTATAAATCATTTTCCACAAATCAATCTCTAACTTTTCAGAAATAAAAGACATGTGAGTTCTAATCAGTGTGAGTAGCAAATCAAAATTTTATCCTGTGAAGCAACTGACCCTTAGGTAGTCTTGTTAGAAAAATGTCCTAGTATATAACATTTTTAAAAAATCAAAAACTTTCTTTTCACTTACTTCTCAGTTTGTTTTGTTTTTCTCCTGAACATACCGTGGTGGTGGAAAATGTACTTATTATAAAGAGAAGGAAATGATTTCAGAAGACAAAGGTATTATCATGTGAGTATTTTGGAAGGGGTTAAACGTCATCTCACTTTAACAGCGAGGGGGATGATTTCTGTCTAAGTGTACTTGCCTCACTCCCTGCTGACATGTGAATAAAACCACATTTGAAAGTATTCTGAGCTTCTCAGATGAACTACATTGTTAAAGTACTTCCTTTTCAAAATAAAATCCATTATTTTTAGCTCCTTATGTGGAATTGGCTAGTATACTAATAATAAACAGCCAGTCCACTAGCACATGCTATACTTGGGGTGCTAGGGAGACTGAAGCTTCTCATGGTTTGGGGTTTTGCCTGAAGGTGGCTTCCTTGTTGTCAACTTCTCTTTTCTGGAGTCTGAGAGACCTAAGGCTGAGTGCTGGTTCTTCTGCCTTGAATTCCTCTATTTGATTTTTTGTGGCTACTCCTGATGTGTTTGAGTACTTTATAATACCCTGTTTGATACTGTTTTCTAATTGTCATACATTTTTAAGCCATGGCTTTCTCAAAACTCTGTTCCAGCTGAGGCTACACAGTTTACCTGCCTACCACAGAGCTAGGCCACAGGATTCAGGCAACAGGCCCTTTGGACACAGAGGCTCTATCTACCCCTCTACCCATCTAAAGAATGGGAAAAAACACTGGCTCCCCTTTTAATGATAAATTCAATGGAAATTGTAGCAAGTGAAATGATTGTTGACTGCTCTCCCCTTTTTCTTCTCTGCCCCATCCTTGTGTCTGAGGCCCCTGGCTTCTTGTCACTCCTCTGTTCTCTAGGGTCTTTGTTGTCAACCACCTGGTCTCTCTGTAGAGAGTAAACCTCTGGATCACTTAGCATATCATCTCCCTTTGGAAATCAATGGTTACTTAGAATTATTGATTATAGTATTATTATTTTTTGGTGGTACTAGTGTTTGAACATAAGGCCTCGTGCTTGCTAGGCAGGTGCTCTACCACTTGAGCCACTCACTCAACCCTTAGTTACACTTCTTAAAAGAATTTCGATTGCTATTAAAGAAAATGATAAGTTGCCATGGGCTTGGCAGAAGGTTTGGTTATTATTTTATAAAGAAATTGAAATAAAAAATAATCTACCTGACTTAGAGTTGTGAAGTCAGCTTTGAACCAACAATAGCTCTCATTCTCAGATTCATCCTGTTAAAAAATGTGAATCTAGCCAATAATATGTGGGCTGTGGATGTGGGGAGCCTAAGTTTGAGTCTGAATGTTGTTTTCTACTTAATAGTGATTCACCAGTGTACTACAGAGATTGGCAGCGTCAGCATCAAGGGGGAACTTGCTGGACAGGAAATTCTCAGGTGCTACTTCTGTTCTTCTAAGTCAGAATCCCTGGAGTTAAGACCCAGGACACTGTAGTTTAGCATGGTGTCTGAATATTCTCCTTGATAGAGCTTAAGAACCATTGGCCTACTCTATTTGTAACCTGAATAAATTTAACTCCATTGAGTATTATTTTTCTCATTGGTAAAATGAAGTTAGCACACAATGGTTCTGAGGATTAAATGGTAAAATCCATGTATGTAACTTAATAAGGTGGTTGGCACAGAGTCAATGTTTAATAAAATTTAGCCCTTCTTTTTAGCTCTTATACTTTGATGGTTGAGCCACTTATAATTGATTGCAAAGAACTGAACCAGCTTTGCTGCTGTTTCCAGCCCTATCTGCTTTGATCCTTATTCTTACAATTGAAGAGGAATAATGAAATTAGTTTAGGCTTCAAGTAATAGGAACAGGACTATCTGTGTATGCCATTAAAATGCTCTACCTTTGAGTTTCTCCCATTTTTAAGTTGGGATGATAACTTATTTTTGTGGTTGTTGGCAATTAAATATATAAATCCTGTGTACCAGAGCATATATTAGGTGTCCAACATAAGTAGCTGCTTCTCCTGCTCCTTCACTCCCTTTCCTTTTGGCTTATGACTCTTGTCATTGTTATTATTTGTATTTTTCCCTACAAGGTTCTAAGGAATGTTTCTGGATGAAACCCAAACATTTCAAAAAACAGTTATTCTCATTTTCATCCATCCATCTGAATTGCACGTTCCGTGTCTGGTGCCTAAGTCACTTCTGGGTCAGGTGACACTAACAGAGTGGCTTAGGCAACAGTAATTGATTTCTCAGTTCTGGTGGCTGGAAGTCCGAGATCAGGGTGCCAGCATCATCTGGTTCTTGGTGAAGGCCCTTGTTCTGGTTCACAAAGGGCTATTGTCAAGAGAGAGAAAGAGAGACAGAAAGAGAGACAGAGACAATAAAGAGAAATACAGAGAGAGAGAATAAGAGATTGAGAAATAGCAATAAAGAGAGCACATCTCTTTCTTCTGAGACACTTTTCACATTGAGGATTATAATATCTCAATGTGATATTATTGGGGATGGACACAGACATTCAGACCATAGAAATGAAATTCTCCAAGAAATAGATTCTGAGGTCACAAGTTTTGTGCAGAGAACTTATTGAAGAGTTCTCTAAAACAAAACCTGTGAGGGGAAGAGGGAAGGACACTCCTGTGAGAAGTGACAGAGGGACAAGTTAATTTGCTGTGCAAATTGGGTGAAGGTTTGGCAAGTCTCAGGGGCAGTTCTGAAGTTGAGATTGTTCTTAAGCATTTTCTTAGATGGAAACAAGGGGTCCAGGCCTTTCCACACTCACATCCATTTACCAATGAATACGGGTTTCCCTGATAGGGGAGCAAATTCCTGCAGAGGCAGTCTCGGTGATCCATCAGTTACTGACATGTCCAAAATGTGAAGGAGTGAGTGAGTGGATTGTAGAGGGTCTCCTGGGTGGCACATTGAAGTTCCCCTCTAATTCACTTGTATGACTGTTGTCTACTTGGTTCAGATCCTAAGTTCAACTTGTCTGGAGACATTTCCTCCAAGATTATTCTGTTGTTCCCTTTCCCTTGCCTACCTCCATTCTAAATTCTCTCTCCATCAGCAGTACCTCTCCTGAACTTAATGACTTAACTGGTGGGTTGACCTAGGTGCTTACGTCTGAGGGATCTGAGACCCTACTATTGTACTGGTGTGCTTGTCATCAAAATCAAGCAATGCCATCCCTAGAGACATGCTATGGATCACCTGCCCATTGTAAATTAATACATATTACTGATGATGGTGGTCACCTGCCTCGCAAGGTGGTCAATCTCTTCCTCACTCTAGGTCTTCATGCAAGAGCATGCCAGGTGGCAATCATAGCTTGAAATTTAAAAGGAATGCTTATTGTGTCCTCTGTTTGAAGGATCTCTCTAGGAACAAACCTTCAAAATCCATAGAGTTTAAAGTCACAAAGATGGGATGCACAAAGAATCTGAGTGGGTTACGTGCCATAATGGTAAGTGGGCCACTTCTACTTCCAACCCTTGATTCTCACGGCACCATAAAGTCATTTTTTATTTAAGGAGCATATCACATCATGCTGTGTATACCTCATCTTTTCAGCCTGTTTTCTATATTATGGTGATTTATGCATGGTTTCAAAATGCTATTCCATTGCCTTTTCATTCTAGCACCATTAGGAGCTATAATAGTATTTGATGAGATGAGTGGATTCCACATCCTCAGGACTGCTGTTGCACCAACTTTCTAGAAAATAGAACCCTTCGTTAAAGATAAGATGGTGTTATAGATAGATACCATGTGGGTGAGTTGAAAACCCAGAAAGAACCCAGATAATGTTGCTGGTTTAGGCAAATCATATTGATTATATATCTCAGTCCCAGAAATATTAATAGATGACTTTCCTAAAATAGAGGTTATTCAATATAGCCGAATTGCCACCAAGTTACATTCTTTAAAGAATGGTAATATGTCTGGGACTCAACCTTAGTCTATTTTTAGAAAACTTGGTACTTAATGACATTAATATCTACATAGCTTTAGGGAGCCTTAGTAGTTGCATTGGGCCTATGTGTGTCCTCTGTCCCTGGAGTTCATTTTGAGCATATTATGCAAGCAATGTGACAAATTTTAGGCACACATCAACTGGTTGGGTCATGTATCCATGGTGAGTGTTCTCTAATGGGAATTAAAGTGTGACACAGTAATCCTTGCCCTCCTGTATTCCTGTATAGCTGCACCCACATCCACTTTCCCAGAAATCCTTGTCTAAGACTCCAGTGTTTTCTTCCCAGGACTCTGGCCACCCAGGTAGCCATTCAGCACCACCTGGTGCTCCATGTATACTAGCACTATTGTCATTGCCCATCGGGGACTTCTCACCACTGTCCTGCAGAACTACCCAGGGTTGGGCTGCATTTTACTAGTGGTTCTTTTGGGACTTGTGCAACATAATATGTTAATTTATCCATCACACTGAGTTGACCTTTTCTCTTACCATCAACTAACCATAAGCCTCTACCTCTCCTTTCTGGTAGGCCCTTCTGGCATTAGACTTTTGTGGGTTTATAAGAATCCTGTTGATGATTGTAAGACTCAACCATTAGATTCTCTATCAGGGCCTGGTAACATACCAGGAATGGTTTTCCAAATGATATGTAATTTCTCTACTTTACAGTAGAACAATTGGATTTTCTGTGAGATATTCAGGTACCCCAGGTCCCTTTGTGGTATATTCTCACTAAAGATAATATAGCTCTAAGGACAGATTATAATACTTTAACGAAATCTGCCCCCTTTTCATACATTGTCTTAAATTGATAATTAATCACCCTTAGGTTTTTGCCTTTATTCATCATAATCATAGTACTCACCAAGAGGCATCCAGTGCCAGTATATTTGCAATTGTTACAGTTGAAACTGAGATTGTACATCATCTGTGCATTACCTTCCACTACAGACCAACCCAATTTACCATCTGTGAAAGGGAACTAACGTCATAACTGCAGAAGACTGAGGGCTGTCAGTTTTTCCTTCCTACTGGTAGGAAGGGTCCTTATAATGTACAACCTGGGAGGTGATAGAATTCCAATATGCTTTTATATTTAATTTAACCATTTTAGTTTGAGAAAATACGGTTTTTTTTCTGAGCTATTTGGTAGAAAATGACCCACACAATGCTCTTCACCTTCAAACACCGTGTTGTACAGACAACGGCTTTCTCCCGTGCACCCTTGATAAAACCATCATATTAAGAGATGAGTATTGAAACATCACTACCGTCTAGTCCTCAGACTCCATTCAGATGGTTTCCAAGTGAACCAGTAATGACCTTTATAGCAGAATTACTCAATGCAGAAAGATACATTGCAGTTCGGTATCATGTCCCTTTAGCTTTTTGTTTTTAAATCTGAAATATATTTTTGTTTTTCCTTCACTTTCACAATATGGATACTTTTGAAAATTGCAGGTGACTCATTTTGTAGGATATTTCTCAATTTGGGTTTGTCTAATAATTCATTATGATCAGATTTTGGATATAAGCGTTTATCTTTAGCAGGAAGTAAAATGATGATGTTATATTTACTCCTATCAAGTAGCACATATTTTTCAAGGAAATTATTTTTCTTTTACTTTGTTTTTAACTGATATATATATAAACATAAAAATTGTACATATTAATGGTTCCCTGTATGACTTTTAATGCCTGTATCCATTGCATAATGTTTAAATCAGGCTACCCATAGTTATCTCCTCAAAATTTATCATTTGTTTATGGTAAAATCTTTTAAAATCTTTTCCTGTAGTTTTTGGAAGTGTACTTTACTGTTATCGATATTCACTCTAATCTGCATTAGCATACCAGAACCTCTTGCTCCTATCTAACCAAAATTTGGTCCCCATTGATCAACCTGTCCCATCCTCCACTACCCACACCACCCATGGTCTTTGGTAGGCATCATCTTCTATGTGATCATTTATTTAAAATTGCACATATGAGTGAGATCATGAGACACTTGTTTTTCTGTGCCTGACTTATTTCACTTTATGTTTCCAGTTCCATCCACAGCATAAATGACAGGATTTAATTGTTTTTAAATGGCATACTATTCATTTGTGTGTGTGTGTACCACAGTCTCTTTATCCATCCATCAGTTGATAGACACTTAGGCTGTTTCCATTTCTTCTTCTTGTCAATATTGATGCAATGAACATGGGAATGCACATGTCTCTTAAACATACCAATTTAATTTCCTTGCATATATACCCCATGGTAGGGTTGAAGTATCATGTGATAGCTCTATTTTCAATTTTTGAGGAGCCTCCATTCTGTTTTCCATAATAGCTATACTAATCTGCAGTTTCACCAGCAGTGTGCAAAGATTCCCTTTTCCCCACATCCTTATCAGCACTTATTTTTAGTGTTTTTGATAACAGTCCTTCTTACTGGAGTGAAGTGATATTTCACTGTGGTTTCGATTTGCATTTCCCTGAAAATTATTGATTGTAAGCATTTTTTAAGTACATGCTGTTCATTTGTGTGTCTTGTTTTGAGAAAAATATATTCAGATCTATTGCCCATTTATAGTTGGATTATTTTTACTGTTTTGCAATCAAGTTTTTGGAGCTCATTGTAAATTATAACTACCAACCACTTGTCAGATATATAGTTTGAAAATATCTGATTTATTCTGTACATTGCCTCTTCACTGTCTTGATTTTTTCCTTTGCTCTGAAGAAGTCTTTTAGTTTGATGTAATCCCATTTGTCTATTTTTTGTTTTTGTTTAGTGTGCTTTTGAAAGTCTGTTCAAAAAAACCATTGTCTTTTCCAAAGTGCTGAAACATTACTCTTACGCTTTCTCCTAGGAGTTTCTTAGTTTCTGGTCTCACACTCTCATGGTGTTTTTGTTCTTCTGGTCTTTTCTGCCCATGCCTACACCTTTCTCAGCTACCTCCACCATTTGTCACTGCTGTTCTGCAGTATGTAACCAAGGGCCACTTAAGGGAAAGCTATTATACATTGCATTCCTTGAGAAGTTGATTGTAATATGGAGAGTTGTTTGTAGGAAATTTGATGGGGAATGTTCCTGGGAACAATGAGAGGGAATGAGAGAGGCATCCAATCCCAGAGGGAGATCTTCATCTGTTATTCAGAGTTATCCAAAATTTATGCATATATTTGAAATCTTTCTCCTGTAGCTTCACCAAGTCATTGCAGATGGGCTCCAGCCAAGGAGGAGGTGGATGTGGGATGGTTGACTCTTGCTGAAGGTAGAATGTGATCAACAAACCACAGCATCCATCTGATTTGGTTTCTGAATATGACTAATAGGAGATTCCAGTCAGTTAACTTTTCACAAATTCATATTCTTAGAGAAAATATCCAGAGAGGCTCTTCCAATAGTGCTTGGACAGAGTCTAAGGAATCTGTTTTATTTTTTAATTCCTCAGTGCCTCAGTGTTTGTCCTGTATGCCTATAGATAGCCTTTAACTAATGCAGTGATCTAACATGTGTTTATGACTGAGAGTTTTGCTCTTAGGGTGAGCAGTTGGAACTTGAGTTTCAGAACTCCCAGGGGCTATGCCTCTTCCCTTTGTTTGTATTTTCCCTCCTATCTTTCCTCATGGTTGACTAAGGAACAATGAGCTGTTTACTTGTTTGCTTTTCCTATTTGTTTCTTGTGGATATGAAATGGTGACACAATGTGACTATACTTCTCATTAACATCATGAGAAATGTCTCATTTTTAAAAAGTTTTAATGTTGTACATAAAATATTCTCCATAGTTGTTCAAAAGGAACTATGCATTGCATATTGGCGATACTTACTTTAAAACACTTTTAATTGATGTAATTGGTGTCTGCAGTTCCATGTGACCACATCAGCACAAAACAAGATTGGTGATGGTCACTTCCATACTGGAAAGATTCTCATGAACATCAGTCATACGGGAAAATGGAGAAAGACTGGCCACAATCCCAAAGCAAGAATGCCAAGATATTTCCAAGTCTCTTCAGTGAAGAAGTAGCAAGATGGGGCAGATTTTCAGTGGCTTTTTGAAAGTTGTCTGTGAGAAGGAAGCTGGGTATGCATGACAACTTGTATGTAAGTACCTTATTCTCTGGACATGTCTGAGCAAGATGAGCAAGGCAAGTGGAGGCAGGCCATGCAGGTCCATCTAACTCACAGCAGAGTGTATGTCTCAGGCTATGAAGCAAGTCTAGAGAACTTGGATCATTCTTAGTCATTACTTTCCACAACTACAGCTCATACTTTCTCCTTGGTGGAAGTAGTTCCTAGCCTAGAAACCTCTAATATCAAAGGAAGTATTCCAAGCTTTACAACAATGCTTAAAGTATATCCACAAAAGATCCCCCACACACCAAGAAGAGGCCTGACTCTTTATTATCTCCTTCACTTGTCATGTATTACAGGTTAGACAAAGTGAAATTAAAGTGTCATATAGAACATTATAAGAGAAAATCCATCTAGTGTGTAGGTTTTATGTCATCCTTTTACTGAGGTTCTCACAGGACTTTGAGACCAAATCCAGAGAGGCTGTTTCCTTTTATTAAAATGATTACTACCTGGATGTATCCCGGAGAGTGGGTAGACATCAAGAAGTAAAGGATGGCCCATGTGTGTCCATTTCCACCTCTCTGCTGTTCCACGCATTGTACATCTTCCTTGTGTGCAATTTCCCAGTACAGAACCATTGGGAATCCCATAGTATAAAAGCATGTAATATCTTTATAATGCTTAAAATGCAAGTGGCAACTGGCATTTGTACACACTAAAATTTCTAATTTATATTAATTCCATCAGCCTATTTGTGCTCACTCTACCTATGTGCAGTGCTGAGGGAAGAGAAGGTGTGCTGGTTCAGAGTTCACTGCTGACTGGCTTTCCAGACTCCTTTGGGAACTCCTTGTCTAGTTTCATTGTTGGAGAACTGTCTAATTACTGCATTGGACAGCATTTTGATGTTGTTAATGTCTAATTTCATACATTATCTTAATTCTGTTTCTTGGAATTACATAACATCCTAATTCCTTTTTCTCATGATAGTATTTAAAATACTTGGAAACAGATATCATGATTTAGCAGATTGCATATCTGGAATAATTCATCTTGTCATTTAAGCAGTAAAATCGTACACTGTGGTGGTCATTTCGGCACTTGAGGATCTAGGACTAGGACAATGTAGGAAGACGATGTTAACATGGCTGGACATTATGGACCAATGCTAGTACTGAACCAGCTCTAGGCCAGGTGATGAGATATTTTCAATGGAAAATATTTTATAACCTACCTCTCCCTTGATTATGCACTATCAAAGGGAAATAAAGCAATAAATCACCAAGTTATGAGGTAAACTAAAAACGTTGTATATATGGATTTATAATTTCTGTGTATGTGTTCATACACTTGTGCCAACATGTTATTGAAAGTCTATGCAATTGTGATAGCCAGTATTTTGCTTTAATTCAAAGCACTCATGCAATAGAGATGTGGAACTGCGTGTAAGTATCTGCCATCCTACATCACAACTTGAAGTATGTTATTAAGGAATCTTTGCCAAGATAGAAAAAGAAAACTCAGAGTGACTCATGGGGCGCTCAGCTTGCACTTATTTGCCCCAGCTGCTGCTCCTTCCCTTCCCATGCTGGTATTCACTAACTTCACCCAATTTAATCTTTACCTCAACAGTGGTGTTAACCACAGACTTGTCCAAACACAAAATAGAGGTCCATGTTTTGGTGTTTGGAAACATGATAGGTGGAGTGCCATTCTACAGACTGTTGCTGCTGTTATTATTGTTTTATGTATGTGTGATACAGGAGATAATTGTATTGTTCTCACAGTGTTAAAATGATTAAATGCAATAATGTATCCATTGTTGCCAGTAGAGGACTTGTCACATTCTGAGGATCCAAAATGATTGTTACTAGATTATTTATATTAAGTGGTTTTGTATAAGATTTAGTTCAATTCAAGTTAACAGTTCTTTATGTAGTGAGAAACAATGAGATCTACTCATTAATTTTCTGAGATTTTCAAGGAAAGTCTATAAACATATGTATTCTTTCTACCAGCTTCTTCTTTACTGAACTGAAATTGATTGAACTCCTCTTACCTGCTGGATTTATCTAATGTGATAGGAAATGTGGCTTTTAAGTCATCGATTAAAATGTTCTACTTGACAATTTCTGGCTGAAATCTTTCAAAAATCCTAAATTTCACCTTTTACCTTTTCTTGTAGTACTAGGAGATCAATCCAAGAGCCTCATTGGCGATAGGCAAACTCTGCAATGCTGAACCACACCTGATTCCAACTTTAACTTTTTAAAAGATTAAACTTACATTTTAAATAATTTCATATAAGACTGTAGAACAACATAAACTGTATGTTATGATGTATGTAATTTTTAAGTGGCTAATTTTTAAAAATTTTTCTCAATAATAGGAAGACAAAAATTGATTGAAATAAATTGTACAGGTAAAAACTTTGTCCTCTCCAGTTTTCTTTAAGCTAGGGTAGGAATTTTACCTAATGCTGGAAAAAGTGAAATTTGAAATTTTTCTGTTACTTTAAAGTGACAGAGGCCAATAGGAGAAGGGAACCAGGAACTAGAGAAAAGGTTAGTTTGAGAAGAATTAATTTAGAAGGTAACACACATGTACAGGAAATCAATGCCATGCACAGGAAATCAATGCTAGTCAACTCCCTGTATAGCTATCCTTATCTTAACTAGCAAAAACCCTTGTTCCTTCCTATTATTGCTTATACTCTCTCTTCAACAAAATTAGAGATAAGGACAAAATAGTTTCTGCCTGGGGTAAGGGGAGGTAAGGGAGGGAGTGGGGGAAAGTGGGGAGAAATGACCCAAACATTGTATGCATAAGTGAATAAAAGAAAAAAAAAATTATGGCTGCTGTAAAAAGAAATTTTTCTGAAAAAATTTAGAATTTGACAGTGATGGAAAAGAACAAAAATTAGATTTAGTTTTGCTGATTCTTGAGGAAAAATTACTCTGAAGAGTACTATTAGCTGAGGGGAAAATACCCCACATGTAGATATATTATTGAAATGTAAGAAACAAAAAGAAGGTGTGATTCAGTGGTGGAGTGCTTGCCTGGAAGGCACAAGGCCTAAGTCACATACACACACTCACACACACATGCACATGCATACACATACATATACTGCTCACACACAAACACATGTGTGCACACACATGTTCACACATTCATTCACACATACACAACCACACACACACACACACACACACACACACAGACAAATAACCTTTTAAAAGCTTTAACTCAGACATCAAATTAATTTCCTTAGCAGGGCTGAGCCTGTTGTACAGGCCTATGGTCCCAGCTACTCAGGAGGTGGAAGTAGGAAGATCACATTTCTAGACCAATGCAGGCAAAGTTAGCATGAGGCCTAGCTGAAAAACAAACTTAAAAAAAAACTAAGAGCAAAAGATTGGACTTAAGTCGTAGAGTGATTGCCTAGCGAGGTCAAGGCCCTGGGTTCAATTCTAATTGCTGCAAAAAATAAAATACAATAATAAAATTTACCATAGACTTAGGGCTAGCAAAGCACAAATTTATTACTTCGGATTCTATGGCTTTGGGCCAGGATGGGTGATTCCTGTTCTCAGGTTCTCAAAGTGTTGGCCAGAGTAGGGTCACATCTGAAACTGGGATCCTCTCAGAAGTCCATATGGTTGTTGACAGAGAAATTCATTTCTTTGCAGCTGATGAGAGTTTGAGAGTTTGTGTAACTGTGTCTTCAAGGCCAGCAGGAAGTAGGACTTCCCTTCCTTTTAAAGGGCTCACTGGTTAGGCCAGACCTGCTAGGGGTGATCTCTATCTTGTGTTTATTAGCAATCAGTTGATTTGTAACCTAATTGTAGCAGTAATATCAGATTTCCCAGTCCTGTCCACAGTCAAGGGCAGGCTCTTACAGAGATATGCACACTGGGGATTGGAGAATCTTGAAATTCTATTTATCATAATTTCTGAAACATATTTTTGAGAGAAAGACTATTATACAAGTTACTAGATAAATAAGTTACAAGTAAGTTATTTGGAATTTTAAACTTCGCCCTTTTTGTTTGTTCAGTGCCTTGACTGTTTTCACCAAAGCAGTCAGCTCAATGTCTGATCAGTCCAACTTTTCAGCCCCTTGTTCTCATCTATGTGTCCATTTCTCTGTCGTGAGCCACAGACAGTATTCAAAGTGTTGTCTCTAGGGCACAGGTTCCCTTCGAGTAACAAGAAGCCCAGTAGAAAAGTCAAGTGCATACCCAGCAGAACCTGTACTTCTGACAGCAGGTCTGTGAACCACAGAGTAAACCTGTCAAAACTCAGAATCAAGTGGCTTCTTTCCATGCATAGACTGTTGCCTTACATTGCTATGGAAATCAACTGGAGCTTCTTTCCTATTTCATGTTTCTGTACCCCTCACTATGACCATTGATGGACAAATACAGCAACAGGTCTGTGTCAATTTAGCTATTCTGCCAAGATGTACTATCAAAAGGAAGAAAACACTCCTTTGGTACTTTTTGACTACTTCTGTACATTGTGGACAATTTGAATTTCTTTTAATCCTTTCTCTGCACTGTTCTTCACTTCACATTTCTTTACATGGCAGTACTTTGCATCATGATGGGATCAAAGCTATTTCCAAATAACCCCCACTTACAATGCTGCAGGGCTGTTGTTGATGGATATTTTGTGTTGTTACACGGTCACTGGGATGAACAGTGTTTCCACAGCTCAGAATCTGCATAATCTAATCTGTTTCCTGGCTGCAAAGTCAACTTGCAAAGATGGAGCTTGGGCACCAGTCCAGGAGCCAGAGTCAAAGCACCTGCAGGCCGGCTGTGTGGCTAGAACACCAAAAGGAATGATGGAATTAAGAAGTGCTGTAGTCAGCTCACATAATGAAGATGAAAATGATAATTAGCCTTGTGGTAATTTGAGTTAGTCAACTAAATCTTTGTTGTGCTCTGAGATGTTCTAGCAGTAGATTTTGAGTGGTTTTAATCTGTTGGGGTTTTGTCATTTTACGAAATGGAAGGTAATGGCAATCTTTACAAAATGAAAATAAATTGATATAATTTTTACAGATAGAAGTTTCAGCCTGTGTCGAACCTGAACATTAGGCATGGCCCCAAGTAAGATTTAGTAAAAAAGATCAGTTCTTCAGGAACTTGATCACATTTTTATCCTAAGTTTGCTGCAGCAATGTGCATATAAACACATTTGTTTATTTGTACAGAGGTGAGCTGACGTTAAGGAAATGGCCATCTTCAATGATGATAATTCATGGCCTTTTTCTTAAACATTATTATAAAATGATACCTAACAGATTCACTTTCAACTGATGCAATTTATAAATTATAGTCCTATTTACGTTATCTGAGCAGTAAGTGTGACTGGAGATTGTGAAGGACACGTTTACTTTGTTATATTATCAATCTGAGTTATAATTCATCCCATAGTAATTTGTACTTAATTCCAAATGTTTCAACAAATTCCTCGCATCTGCAGGGTTTTTGTTTGAGCCCAAAGCTCATAAAGGGTTTTATAGTAAATCAGAAAGTGTATCTAAGTCTTTTTTTAGGAAATTGTTCAGACAGATCACTAAAATGGCTATTTGTAAACTACTACCCATTTTATTATTTCAGTTTATTCAAAGGCACTGACTTTAAGGGGCTCATCTGTTGTCATTGAATGTCTGCATATAAAATATTCTTTTTGGAGGCAAAAATCATTAATTTACCAATACATAAGAGAAAGGGCACAGATAAATATAAATACTTGAAGAGAAAAAATTATTTCCAATAACTTATTTTGAATGCTTCCATAAATCTTGAGTCTACATAACTTCATGTTTAAAGTGAGGCTCCAAATGTAAACTGAGCTCTTATCTTGACTCTACTCTCTATTAGTTGTATACTTTTGGGAAGTTTCCTAACATTTCTGTATCTTGTTTGTCATAAAGGAGACTCAGAATATTGTGTGTACTAAGTAAATCAGTATATTTGAGATGCTTAATACAATGGCTGAAACTCAATAAGCACACAGTAAGGTGTAGCTTTTATGTTCACAATTTGTAGGCTATATCTTTGTTAGAATGAGCCATCAAGGATTATGTACGTCTGGTAAACATGATGTTGACATTGAGAGGTGCAGTCATGAATGATACAATGAGCTCAACTTCTATTGGAAAAGTAGTAGACAAGTGCTCTCAAACTAGCATGCTACCTGGAAGGCTTCTTAGGTGATTGCTGATCCCTCACTATAGAGATCATAGCTTGGTTTATTTGGGAGGAGCCTGAGGACATACATCTCAAACATGTTCCCAGGCAATGCCCATACTTCTTGCCTATGATGACACTTTGAGACCCTTAGCCTACCAGGGGATTTCTGATAGAATAATTGATCCTGAAGAGATATAAAGAGTTATAAAGGAATGCCACTACTTGGATCTACACAGGGATTTCAAGAGCCCCTTTTAGTTGAGATGGAGCCTGAGATGGTAATTGAAGGATAAATAAATATTAACAAGGTGACTGACCAAGAATTCTATGTGTTAGCCTTAACAAAGGTGACATCAGATAAAATGCTGTTGCATGTACAAAGTGTTCTGGGACTCTCAAATGTTCCTTTGCTTTCAATCCATATATAATTTAGTTCTTTTCAAAAATGTTACCAATATTCCTCTGATGTTTATGTCATCTTTCATAATGTATTCAAATGTGAAATGTATACTCATCTTGAAAAGTGAGTTCAAAAATTTTATGAAATTAAAAACTATGGATAATTCTAAACTTTGACATAGATGACTTAGTTCCAATGCTATTATTTCCTATGTTGTTATTTCCTATTCATGTTCTCTTTTCAAGTATGTATAAAATTAGGTAGGTATATATTTTCATAACTTTCATATAACTATGGAATATGAGTAAAATATTATTGCCTGAATGTGTTTTGTGATTTAACATAGTACATAGTAAGTGCTCAAAATAGAGGCTCAATTGATTTTTATGATCAATAATTAATAATTATATTATTTTTAGGTAAGGCATGGTGGCATGCCTATATTCCCAGATACTGGGAGGCATAGGTAGGCAAATCATGTTCTAAGGTTAACTGGGACAAAAATGTGAGATCCTATCCCAAAAATAATAAAGCCAAAAAAGGGACAGCTGGGGCATGGCTTAATTGGTAGAGCACCTGCCTAGCTATCATGAATCCCCGTGTTCAAATACCAGAGATGCCAAAAGACACTGTTTTTATGAAATTACTTAGGCAAAGTAGAAAAATAAAAAGCAAATGGTATCTACCACTAATTTTCACTACTCAGGAATAGCTGTTATTAATATTTGATATCCTCAAATTCATATAATCTTTATAAACTTGAAGAATTTTTTTGAACCTACAAAATGGGAGAAAATATTTGCAAACCATATATCTAGTTAATATACAAAATATATGAGGAAGTCCAGCAACTCAATAGCAAAATCAAATGACCAGATTAAAAATGAATATGCATTTCTCAAAAGAACTCATACAGATGGCCAATAGGTCTATTAAAAAATGCTCAACTTTACCAGAGAAATGGAAATAAAAATCACAATGAGACATCACCTCACCTATTAGAATGTCCATAAGCAAAACAACAAGATACCAGTGTTAACAAGGACGTAGGGAAAAAGGGAACCCAGATACAATGTGGGTGAGAATGTAAATTAGAACAACCATTATAGAAAACAATTATGAACATTTCTAAAAACTTAAAAGCAGAACAAGTATATGATTCAACAATCTTAATTCTGATATGTGTCCAAGAGAAATGAAAAGAGTATGTCAAAGTAACATTACATGTCTGTATTCCTTGCAACATTACTCACAATAGGCAAGACATGAAAACAATCTAAATGTCAATCATCAGATAAGGAAATATGGCCTGTGGATCACAATGGAGTGCTGTTTAGTCATAGGAAGAAGGAAATTCTCCTACGTGTAACAACACACATGACTCTGGAAGACCTTGTGCTAAGGAAACAAGCTGGGAACTAAAACACAAATGATGCATAATCTCAAATTATGTGTAAAATGTAAAATGTCAGTTTCATAAAAACAGAGATTGGATGGTGGTTAGCAGGAGTTGGTGATGGTGGTGGTGGTGGTGGCAGCAGGGGAATGGGCAAATGTTGGACAAAAGACACAAAGTTTAATTAAATAAGAGAAATAAGTTTTGTAGTTCTGCAAAGCGACTACAGTTAATAATAACATCATACACTTGGATTGTTAAAAGAATAGATTTTGAATGTTCTTACTACAGACTCACAAAGTGGTAAGCAAGTCTAGTAATAGATATATGCATATATCAGAATGTCATGTTGCATACCAAAATGCAAACAATTTTTTCAATTAAAATATAAAATTTTAAAAAGGAAATAAGTAAACAGTGTTGAATATTAGTAGGCATTTGTTAAAGTTTTAATGTGATTAAATGTTATTCAGAAGTTTGATTTATGCATCTTCAACTTTATAAATAGAACTCAAAATGTTGTGTTTTGCACTTTGAAGCATAAGAACCAGTACTTTAAAATTCATATCTTTTAAATTGTAATCTTGATGAATTAAATGTCAAAAATGAAATAATTTTTGGCTAATACTGTACAAGATTCTTTTACTATTGATTTTAATTGAATTTATTAGAATAAAACATTTGAAATGAAACAAAAATGCTAACATTTCAATAAAATATTCAAATTCTTCACTATGAGAAACTTTTGACCTTTAAAGATTCTTGTGATAGTTAAAAAGAAAAAATATTAACACAATTTTGAAGGTGGAATTATTTTGCTGTTTTAACTTTGTGTTCATTGAATTTCAAGATAAAAAGAGGAAATTATATGGTCTTCCCCAGCATTTTTGATCTGATTCATGTTATTTATGTTCCTATTTTTACATGGTTAATTTTTAGAGATAGACTATTTGTCCCTTGAAGGAAACTTTTGTAACCAAGGACTGGAGTCACAGTGACCTAACCAGTAAGAAAATTTTATCACCCACAAGTGGTGGAGAGAACAAGAGTTTGTTAAAAACATTGGATTTTCCCAGTGTGTGTTGATTCATCTACTTCACTCTTTCTTGGTCCCAAATGATGGCCACAACTTCAAATGGCACATCTGGATGATGAAACAGAGTAAAGAAGGATTATTTATTTTTGTTTGTCTCTGGTCTTGGAGGGAGGAGTGAAGACGGCTGAGACCAATGCGAGTGTCCTGCTCAGGACACACTTCTGAAAAAACACCCACATAATTCTTCATTCATGTTCTACTTTGAGTACCTGTGATGGATACATTTTCTGCTTGTGTATTTCATATCATTTTTTCCTCTGGGTTAGGTGTTTCTTTTCTGTGCTTTAATGACAAGAGGTATGGGTTTGCTAACTGTTCTGTGTTCATATCCTTACCTCTATCTCTGTCTTTATTTCTTTGTCTGTTTAGATGGATTCTTTCCTGCCATTTCTAATTTCCTCAAGATCATTTACAATGTTTCTTTATCTATGTTTATCCTATTATCTAACCCATAAAGTCCAAGGTACCCCTGTGAAATGTGATTTTCTTTTCCATTTCTTTCCTGAATTCTACCAGTTTTAATTTCTTCTCTGAACTGAAATCTCTTCTTTTTACTCTCATTTCTTTTTTTCTCCAAATAAAATACCTGCAATGTCAATTGAGATGCTAGAAATTGATTTTTCTGAAGTCAGGTTTTAGGGTATTCATTTTTTTTTAATGTGTGTTCTTTTCTTTTCCTTTTCCCCCATTTCATGTTATTTGTTCATGCAGGAATTCTTGCTTGAGGCTGACCTTCTCTTCAGCAGGTTCTTTTGGAGGTTGAGCTGGGTAAAAGTGGGGCCATAGAAGCAGTGGGCAGCTCCTATCAAGGTTTTTGTATAGAGTGTTTTCTTACCAACTCTCTAATTCTTTCTGATTTGTCACCTCAATTTTTTGTCAGTTTCTTAAATTTTTGTTCTTACATTGTCTGAGAATCTGAATCATTGCCCATGGATCCAGAAAGTTAAAAAAATAGCATCCATTAATTTTATAAGAAGGTGATCTATAATGAGATTGACTGTACAAAGCTTACTTTATGAAAATTAAAGAGCACGGCATGATAAATACTTTAAAATAACAATAAACATCCTGATAGTCAAGAAAAGAAAATTACAAATACAAAATTAGTATAAAAGTGAATGTTTCTTTAGAATGATAAAAGAAATTGCAACAAACAAGTTACAAATTATAAGCTGACAAATACCAGAAAAGTTATAAAACCGAGAAGAAAATCATTATTTTCAACTACTAAGTAAATGGGAAATATTTCTTTCCTACTTTCTAGCTTCAAACTTTTGATTTACCACTTTAGGTGACAATGACTTAATGATTTTTTACAAAGTCTGGAGAGATACTTCAGTTTTTGATGGAAATCTTCTTTTACATTTTTTAATTTAAAATTTTCCTTCATAACTCAGTATTGTGATGTCAGGTAAATGTATTATTTCGTCAAAGATTAGTTTTATCACAAGACTTCACAAGTTTGCGTCTTAACATTGAGGTACTTAATACAGTGAGCTGTGGATGTAACCCTGGAAGCGACACTTAAATCAAGACAGCTAGGAATAATTCAATGCACATAGACACAACTGTGATCCATATGTGTAGATCTAGCTAAAGCAAACTTAGTTATTCCTAGCTCAGACACTTCACAGCCATTACAAATGATTCTACACAAGGAGACACATATTAAAGGATAAGCTGGAGTGGAAAGAGACAGCAGTCTTAACTAATTTTGATTAAAGTGGCCTACTTTTGCAAATCCTACAAAACATGAAAAGGGTATTGCTCAAAGGTCCATGCCAGGGAGGGCTCTGCTGGTTAAGCTTCATTAGCATGATGGCTAATTCACATCTGAGCTAAAAGGCAGTCATGACAGAAGTGCCTTTCTATGACTTGATATTAGAAAACCAATTCAAGCAGATAGCAAATGCTGTGGAGGAATGAAAGATCATAGCTGCCTTGGTTATTAGAGTAATCAGATGTCCTGAGGACCCATGGGATGAAACTTTAAGGAAAAGTTCTGTTTAACACTACATTTTGAAAATCAAATAATATTTTCAAATGTATAATAATTTTCATGATTATATAGAATAGCAATTTATGATATATAACCATCTGTGATAGAAAGAACAGGAGTAAGAGAATAAGTTCTTTTATTTTCAATAAACTTCCTGTCAACTGATACTTTTAATTGTCTTCATTTCATTTGCCATTAAAATGAAATTTAATATCTACCTTCTATTTCCCTTGTTTATATTTCCTTCCATTTGATTTTAAGGACCTCAAAGGAAAGACCATGTTTTATTACTTTTATTATGTCCACTGCTAGCCTCACAATGGTCACTTAAATAATGCTTACCTGATACTTCTGCACTTGTGTTACTTTATTTTTCATTTTCTTTTCACTTATATCTAATAACTTCACTTAGCCCTTTGTTTACTTTTCCTGGTGTATGTTTTTTTTTTCTGATGATGCTCATTTTAGAATGTTTGGAAGGAATAAAAATATAAACAGTTAAAATGACTGTGGAATTGTGCTACCTTGAAGGCAATCATTTTAGGGTTTTTTTCTTTTGATATTTTCCTGTGACTTTTGTATTGTAGATATCATGGTAGATATAAGAGGAGGGCCTGTTCATATCAAATTCAAACCTATGCATAATTTAACACTCAAGTAAAGCTACAGCATTTTAAATGGAAAGCAGCACTTGCTCTTAGTGGAATTCTTTACCTTCAGTTCCACTCCCTGGAAACCTTTGTGACCCTTTGTCCACTCCTTATGGTTCTCGGTGTTTGCCTTTGTATTTATAGAACAAAGAAAAACCTGTGCAACCATTGGTTTTCCTATTGGTAGCATTATCCAATGACTCTGGTCTGATTGATTCATAATGTTTATTACCTAATATTGTTCTCGTTTCCTCTTAGCTTGATAATTTGACGTAATTGTAGCGCAATTTTGGTTGCAATCACTGTTTATCACGATGACATAAGTATCTTTCATTGCTGTACCAAAGATTACTATTTCCTTTCTTATATAATTTAAAAGTTTATTTCCCCTTTACTATGTGCTTGATTTTGTTGAACTTATCAACTTCTTTCAAAGCTTATTTATCATATGACAGTTAGTACTTTGATTTCTTTTAAAAAGTTTAAGCAGAAATAATTTATTAGCTCTGTTTTTTGCTTCCTGGAGGTTTCTCTCGCAACTTTCTGTACTCTGTCGATATGGCAGTTCTATATTAAGAATTTCCCAATGTCAATAAAATTTTTATTTTGTTAATTTGTCACATCTAAAATAAACATTTTATGTTGTGATAGCTTTTCCTCTCTATGTTTTGTTTTTCAATTAAATTTTGCAGGTAACCATTCATGGAAGAGCAGAACTCCTCTTGGACTGGAGCTGCAAAGGCTGACATGATGGGTCTCCTTTCCCACTTACCCAGTTACTGCCTCTCAGTTTCCAAATTGCCCTGGAATACCTGTTCTACAAAAATGGGTAGAATTCCTTAAACCAGTCTTTTCTGTGAATGCAATGTTGAGTTTTCTTAGTGGAAGGTGTTGGAGGAGGAAGAGCATCTTTTGCTGGCTACTAGAGTTGCTCCATTGCTTGCTGTACTGGTGCTCAGGACGGATGTCCCCTTCTGGCCAGTGACTGTATTCCAAATGTGATCTGGGCATCCCATGGGCTGTAACCACATCTTCTCCAATAAAGCCCAAACCTTAGCCTTGGAGAATGCACCTCCTTTCTGAGCTTGCCTTCCTTAGGTCTCACCCATATTATACCCTTTCTAGAATACTTACCCTAATCATATAAGTTGTTGTGTTGAAATTTTCCTATTTAATTCATTGTGTGGTTTATGTCTTCTGTTGGGCCTACATTGATAAACACCTCCCTCTTGATTCCCCACGAACTTTATTTTTTATTATAATTTTTTTAGGGTATATCCATTATACAGGGGGATCTGTAGTGACAATTCTGATTAGACTTATGTGGTACACTATTTACATTGCCCCCCTTGACTCTTCCCCTAAGAACCCTCCCCACCCCACTTAAAGCAACTGCAAGAGATTTTTTAGTTCTGTTTCATATAGGTATATGAAGTCCATCAACCATAACCATTATCTTTATCTTCTTCCTTCACTGTCCCCACACACTGAGACTATTTTTCAGTCTTGGTTTTCATTATTAATATTTAAGTTGACAGGGGTGTCTCAATTTATGCCCACTGTGGGAAGAGGCCATTTGTACCTCTTCCTTTGAGAATTCCCTGTTTAATTCATGTGTCTATTTCTTCACTGGGTGTTGATTCTTTGGGGGCTGAGTTTTTTTGAGTTTCCTGTAGATTCTGGATATAAGTCCCATATCAGATGAGTTGCTGGCAAAGATTTTCTCCCATTCTGTATTTACCTTTCGAATAGTCTCCCTTACCCCTTTACATCCTACCTCCAGTTTTTCAACAGCTTTCATTACACATCCTTATATTCTCCACCTTTACATTTTATGGTATGCGATATTACTGATGCTCTATCATTCTTTTTTCCTTTCCCTCTTTCCCCGAGTTCCATAGAGTAGTTCCACTGTTATAAACATGTTCTGTATCTGAGTTTGTATACGATCATGCTTGTTTTTGTATATATGTTTATCTTTGGATCTATCTTCCATATATGAGAGAAAACATGCATCTTTTGTGTTTCTGATGCTGGCAAACTTCACTTAATGTGATATACTTCAATTACCTCCATTTACCTTCAAACCCAAGTCATTATTCCTTGTGGCTAAGCAATACTCAATTGTGTATATATACCACAATTTCATGATCCATTCATCAGTTTTAGGGCATCTGGGTTGTTTCCAGAGCTTAGCTATTGTGAATAGTGCTGCAGTGAACATCGGTGTCTCTACCAAATCCTGTCTTAATGTTATTTTGGGTAGATGCCCAGGAGTGGTATCACTGGATCACATGGCAGTTATATCTCTACTTTTTGAGGAATCTCCATACTGCTTTCCATAGTGGTTGTACTAACTTGCATACCTACCACCTGTTTCACCACATCCTCACCAGCATTTGTTGTTGTTGCCCTTGGTTATGGCCATTATAACTGGGATGAGATGGAAATCTAAGTGTTTTGATTTTCATCTCTTTTATAACCAGGGAGGTTGAACACTTCTTCATGTATTTACTACCCATTTGTACCTCTTCCTTTGAGAATTCCCTGTTTAATTCATGTGTCTATTTCTTCACTGGGGTGTTGATTCTTTGGGGGATGAATTTTTTTGAGTTTCCTGTAGATTCTGGATGTAAGTCCCATATTGGATGAGTAGCTGGTAAAGATTTTCTCCCATTCTGTGGGCTGGCTCTTGTGTCTGCTGTTTCCTTTGCTGTGCAGAAGCTCTTTAGTTTGATGCAGTCCCATTTGTTCATTATTTCTCTTAGATGCTGAGCCTTTTA
This sequence comes from Castor canadensis, assembly GCF_047511655.1. Taxonomy (NCBI): domain Eukaryota; kingdom Metazoa; phylum Chordata; class Mammalia; order Rodentia; family Castoridae; genus Castor; species Castor canadensis. The sequence goes on along the minus strand of NC_133401.1, from coordinate 50,130,511 downwards.
AATTCTATTTAGGAAGTCGTTCCCTATACCTTTCTGTTCCAGTTTATTTCCTACTGTTTCTTTTGTTGTTTCAGAGTTTCAGGCCTTGTATTAAGGTATTTGATCCACTTGCTTTTTGTCCAGGGTGAAAGATAGGATCTAGTTTCTGTCCTCTACATGTAGAGATCCAGTTTTCCCAGCAGCATTTGTTGAAGAGGCTGTCTTTTCTCCATCATGTGTTTTGGGCTCCTTTGTCAAAGATCAGTTGGCTATAGATGCGTGGGTTTATGTCTGCATCTTCTTTTCTGATCCACTGGTCTTCCTGTCTGTTTTTGTGCCAATACTATGCTGTTTTATTGTTATGGCTCTGTAGTATAGTATGAAGTCAAGTATTGTGATGCCTCTAGCATTGGACTTTTTGCTCAGAATTGCTTTGGCTATTCGATGTCTTTTGTGTTTCTATATGTATTTCATGATTGTTTTTCTATTTCTGTGCAGAATGTCATTGAAATTTTGATGGGGATTGTGTTGAACATACAGTGTACTTTTGGTAGTATGGCTGTTTTCACAATGTTGATTCTACTGATACACAAACATGGAAGGTCTTTCAATTTTCTGATGTCTTTTTCAATTTCTATCTCCAGTGGTTTATAGTTTTCATTAAAAAATTCTTTGGTTTCTTTTGTTAAATTTATTCCAATGTATTTTATTGTTTTTGAGGCTATTAGAAATCGAATTGTTTCCCTGATTTCTTTCTCAGTTTTTGCATTGTTGATATATAGAAAAGCTACTGATTTCTGAATGTTATTAATTTTGTGTCCTGCTACTTTGATGAAAGATTTTATGATTTATAGTAGTTTTTTGGTAGAGGTTTTGGGGTCTCTTAGGTATAGGATCATGTCATTTGCAAATAGGGATAGTTTTGATTTCTTCCTTCCCTATTTGAATCCCTTTTATTTCTTGCTCTTGTCTTATTGCACTGACTAGAAATTCTAAAACTATATTGAACAGGAGTGGAGAAAGTGGACATCTCTGTCTTATTCCTGACTTTAAGGGGATCTGTTTCAGTTTTTCGTTTAGTATGATGTGGGCTCCAGGTTTGTCATATATAGCCTTTATTGTGTTGAGGAACATTCCTTGTATTCTTAGTTTCTTCAGAGCTTTTATCATGAAAGGGTGTTGGATTTTGTCAAAGGCTTTTTCTGTGTCTATTGAAAGGATCATGTGGTTTTTGTCCTTGCTTCCATTTATATGCTGTATTACGTTGTGGATTTACAGATGTTGAACTATCCTTGCATCCCTGGTATGAAACTGACTTGGTCATGGTGTATGATCTTTTTGACATGTTGTTGAATTCTGTTTGCCAGTGTTTTGTTGAGAATCTTTGAATCTGTATTCATTAAAGATAGTGGTCTATAGTTCTCTTTTCTGGTTATATCTGTGGTTTCAGAATAAATGTAACGCTAGCTTCATAGAATGAGTTTGGCAGTGTTCCTTCCATTTCTAGTTCCTGGAAAAGTTTGAGGAGTATCGGTGTTAATTCTTCTTTAAAGGTTTGGTAAAATTCAGCTGTGAATCCATCAGGTCCTGGGTTGTTCTTCATAGGGAAACTATTACTACTTCAATTTCATTGTCTGTAGTGACTATTTAGGTGGTTAATATTTCTTTGTTCAATTTTGGTTGGTTATATGTGTCCATGAATTTATCCATTTTCATCTAGATTTCCCAGTTTACTTGACCATAAGTTTTCAAAGTCCTCTCTAATGAGTCTCTGGATTTTGTTGGTATTTGTGGTTATGTCCCCTTTTTCATTTCTGATTTTATTAATTTGGGTCTTCTCCCTCCTCCGTTTTGTCATGCTGGCAAAGGATTTGTAGATCGTTGTTAATCTTTTCGAAGAACCAACTTCTTGTTTCTTTGAGTCTTTGTATAGTTTGTTAGGTTTCAATCTCATTTAGCTCGGCCCTGATCTTTACTATTTTTCTCCATCTGCTGGTTTTGGCTTTGGTTTGTTCTTGTTTTTCTAGGAACTTAAAGTGCAGCATTGGATTGTTTATTTGAGAGGTCTGTTTTTTAATGTAGGCACTTATACCTATAAACTTTCCCCAGGTTTCTTTTGTTGTTGAGGTCTAGTTTTATCCTGTTATGGTCTGATATGATGCAGGAGGTCATTTAAATTTTCTTGACTTTGTTGAGACTTGCTTTGTGTCTTAAAATATGATCTGTTTTGGAGAAAGTTCCATGAGCTACAGAAGAGAATGTGTATTGCCTAGTTATTGGGTGAAATGCTCTGTAGATATCAACCATGTCTGTTTGGTCTAATGTATGGAGTAGCTCTGGAGTTTCTTTGTTGATCTTTTGTCTAGATGACTTAAGTATTAGTAACAGTGGAGTATTCAAGTCTTCCACTATCACTGTGTTAGCATCTGTCTGTGCTCTTAGGGCTATTAGAGGTTTTTTTTTTATTATGTAGATGGGTGCCTCTGTGTTTGGTTCATGCATGTTAAGGATTGATATTTCCTCTTCATGAATTGTTCCTTTCATTAACATGAAGTAACCTTCACTGATTATTCTGATTGATTTTAGTCTGAAATCTACTTTGTCAGATATGAGTATGGCTACTCCTGCTTATTTGTGGGGCTCACTTGTTTGAAAAACTTTTTTCCAGCCTTTGACTCTAAGCCAGTATTGATTGTTTTTCAGTGAGATGAGTCTCTTGTAAACAACATATAGTTGAGCTTGTTTTTTTTTTAACCCAGTTTGCTGTTCTGTGTCTTTTGATTGGGGCATTGAGGCCATTTACATTCAGTGTTAAAATTGATAGGTGCCTGTTGTTTTCAGTCATTTCTATTCCCCTGTTGTTTAGTTTTTCCTATTCCTTGTTTACTGGTTTGCTTGCTCAAAAGTGTTTATTCTTTCTTGAGTCTTGTCTCACTCTAATTTTGTCTATATGTAAAAGTCCTTTAAATATCTTCTGGCTTAAATAGTGCTGGCTTGGTGGTCACAAATTCCTTTAGTGTTTCCTGGTTGTGGAAGGTTTTAGTTTCTTCTTCAATTAGGAAGGATAATTTTGCTGGGTAGACTAGTCTAGGTTGACAGTTGCTTTCTTTCAGGGCCTGAATTATATTTTTCCATGACCTTCTTGCATTTAGAGTTTGAGTTGAAAAATCTGCTGTTATTCTAATGGTTTGCCTTTATATGTGACTTGTCATTTCTCTTTTGCAGCTTTCAGAATTCTTTCTTTGTTCTGTGTGCTGAATATTTTGATTATGATGTGTCTGGGGGTGTTTCTCTTTTCATCCTGACGGTTTGGTGTTCTGTAAGCTTCCTGTAACTGGGTGACTCTCTCTTTCTCAAGTTAGGGAAGTTTTCTGCTATTATTCTACTGAATGCCTTTAGGTTTTATCTCTTCTCCTGCACTCATGATTCATCAGTTTGGTTTTTTCATGGTGTCTGATATCTTGTATATTCCATTTGTATTTTTGTAGCATTCTTTCGTGATCTTTTACTGTTTGGTCTGATTCCTCTACTTTGTCTTCCATTCCTGATGCTATTTTCAACTTGCTCTACTCTGTTCACCAAGCTTTTGATTGTGATATTTATTTGGGATATTGATTTGTTTATTTCAGATTATTTTTCAGGGTTTCCATAACTTTATTGATTTCTTCTTTCATATCCTGGATAGTTTTAATTTCATTCATCTGTTTGTTTGTATTCTCATTGAGCTCATTTAATTGTTTATCCACTTTCTCATTGAGGTCAAGTACAAACTTTAGTCTTTCTTCTTTGAGGTCATTAATCATTTTTACTATTGAGTTTTGAAATTCATTATTTGATAGCTCTTCCTCTATGCAGATGTTTGGATCCTTAGTGGTGGAATTGGCTTTTGATGGAGAGTGGTTGCCTTGGTGTTTCATTCTGCATTGAGATTTACACATCTAGAGTTGTTTTGGGTTAGGGTTTCAATTCCTTGTTCCACTGTAGTTGGGGTTTTGAGTTTTCTTCTCCTGGAGCTCCAGCAGTGTTCCTCAGAGAGGGGTATGCTGGATACATTACCTCCTGCAGGCTTTTGTTGTGGTGCCAGTTACCTCTTTTCTTTCTTCAGTGAGAGGGTTGGAGTTTCCACTCTTTGATTGGGGTGCAGGGGCTCTCCTGCAGTCACAGTGGGGAGTGTTGGGTCTCTGTATACTGTGGGGGGCAGGAAGCAAGGCCTCCTAGCATCAGCAAAATAGCAGATTGACACTCAGTGGAGGACCTGGGATTCCACCTCTTGGACAGGAGGGACGTGACTCTTCTGCAGGGAAGTACAGCATGATGCACTGGGCTTCTGTGTACCTTGGTGGAACAGGGCTTCTAGTGCTGCCTGCAAAGTATCAGGTTATGACTTTCCTCTCCTCAGTGGGGAATCTGGCATTCTCTCACTTTGATGGGGGAGCAAGAGCTTCCAGTTGTCAGAGACAATGGGCAGTGCTGGGCCTCCATGCTCTGTGAGGTGGGAAGCCTCCTGGCACCAGCAAAATAGCAAAGCCTGAGCCTGGAGTTCACTTAGGTGTGTGGTGGCAGGCTCCTGGCACTGAGTAGCAAGTTGAGGGTACCTGTATGGCAGCAAAGCCTGCAAGCTTGAATCGTCTGTTGTCCACAAGGCAGTGGAGTCCCTGGGGTCTACCTGCATTGGGTCATGGGCTTCCAGGAGCAACAGCAGCAGCTGCAGGCACAGGGGACCCAAGTTTGCAGGCAACATGAGCCCTGAGGTTTGTTTGCTGCGCTACCTGGAGCCATGGCAACTGCTGCTGGCACAAGGCACCAAGCCTTCAGACAGCAGGAGTTCTGGGACCAGGTTTCCAGGTGTGGGCTCCAGGGGGACAATGCAGTAGTGCTGCAAGCACAGGGGGATCAAGCCTGCAGGTAGTGGGAGCCCTGGGGCCTGATTTCTTGCACAGCTTCAGAGAATGCAGTCCAGTGGCTCTGCTGCAGGCTCAGGGAATCCAAGCCTGTGGGCAGCATGAATTCTGGGGCTGGATTTACCACATGGGCTTCAGGGAGTAAAGTTCCATGGCACTGCTGCCAGCTTGGCTTGGGAGAACCAAGTCTGAGAGCAGCGGGAGTTCTGGGGCCTTATTCCCTCATGGGATTTAGGGAATGCAGTTCTGAGTCTCTGCTTTTGGCTCAGCTAAGGAGAACTAAGCCTGTGGGCAGTGGGGGTTCTGGGGCCTGATTTCCTGCATGGCTTTAAAGAGCTCCATACTGTGGTACTGCTTCTGGGAGAACCAAGCCTGCTAGCTTGTGCCTTCTGTTACTTGTGGAGCAGTGGGAGCCATAGGTCCTGCTTACACAGGGGTGCTGGTTTCCCGGGTATTTCAGAGTGAAGGTAGAAGACTGTGCAGTAGAGGGGAGCATGGAGCTCTGAGTTCCTGTGTGTGCTGGGAAGGAAGACCTACTGTCAAGTAAGCATCAAGTAATAGAGCCTGTAGCTGCACAGTGACTGCAGGGGTGGGGGATTGGAAGTGTCCAGCTGCAAGTTGTTCTTCCCATTCTTTCTGTAGTTAGCTCTCTTTATTTGCAGATTCAGAGAGGGCTTTGCTTCTCCCTGGTTATGGGACCCTGTGGATGCCGTTTGGGGTCCTCTGATCTTCCTTTTTCAGGGTAGTTAGTTGGTGCTGGGCTATAGAAATGTCAACAATCTGCCATCTTGCCCTTCCTGCCCTCCAGGTACTTTCAAGGAAAATGAAAACTCCCAGGAACTGAATTAATATATAGCTATTAATTCATATTAGACTATGTGCATAGAAAAAATTAATTAAAGACAGCCAGTTCATTTTTTTTTGCAGTACTGTGGTTTGAATTCATGGCCTACACCTTGAACCACAACACCAGACCTTTTTTTGTGATGGGTTTTTTCGAGATAGGGTCTCATGAACTAATTTCCTGGGCTGGCTTCAAACCAAAATCCTCTTGTTTTCTCTCTCCTGAGTAGCTAGGATTACAGGAGGGAGCCACCAGCACCTGGCCTTCATTTTTTCAGTATTACATAACTCATTTATTTTAATCAGATCGACATGGTTGGGGATTTGAAGTGTTTTATTTAAACTGGTTTTTATCTACCCCAAACCCTCATACACTAGACCAAGGCTCAGTAGATGACTTCTTTTCCTTTTTGCACCAGAAAAATGTGGGATATTACTGATTGCCACTAAGCTCTATGTTTACCATCTGGAAAGCAAAGGCTTAGTACTTGGCTTGTGCAGCCCCTCAGAGTTCTTGAACTTTGACCTTAGTGTGTTTATAGTGGTTCCTTTAACAGTAGTTAGATGTGTCCCATCATTGTGGGTGAATTTTATACTTCTTACAGAAAAAGAGTGTCAAGGCTGAGTCTTGTCATCACAGCAATGACTCAGTGCATCCACAGGAAATATATGGAATTATAATTAATGAGAGTGAAAATCCAAGAGTTGCCTCCAGTGCTGGTGGACATATGAGTAGTTTTTAAATTTTAAATTATGGTTCTGAGATTTTAATCTAGACTTCCCAAGGGGATTTCCCACAGGTGGTGACCGACTTCAATGGGATGAAACAACTCAGACCTCTTAAGATTCTGTAGGCTGCTATAGGGTCCCCATAATCTTTAATAATTAGGAGAAATTTTATCATAAAAGGAAAGAATTTGAAACGCAAGAGATCAGGTGCTTGTGGCTCATGCCTGTAATCCTAGATACTCAGGAGGCAGAGATCAGGAGGATCATGTTTCAAAGTCAGCCCTGGCAAATAGATTATGGCCCTATCTTGAAAAAACCCATCACAATGAAAGGGATGGTGGAGTGGTTCAAGGTATAGGCCCTGAGTTCAAACCCCAATACTGCAAAAAAAAAAAAAAAGGCAGTATGAAGTTATAAACACCACCTTCTATTCTACCATCAAAAGAGAGACCCTGTTAACATTTTGATATATGTTCTTTAATTTTTCCGTATGTGTATCTATTTCCGTATAGCATAAAGTATTTCTTGGCACTATTCTAGATGCTGAAAATATTAGATTGTTTCTAATTTTTAACTATTATGAATTTTTCTATTGTGAATATTCACATGTAAGACTTTGTGTGGACAATGCTTCCATTCCTTTGGGAGGAAAGCTAGATACAATTGCTAGACTGCATTTTAATTGTTTAACTTTAAACAAAAATTCTAGAATATTTCCCAAAGGTGGTACCATCTCACATGTTAAGCATCAGTTTATGGCAAATACAGTTCCTTAACATTTTTGCCAACCTTTGATGTTGTTATTCTAAGTTGTAGCTTTCCTAATGGAGTACTGTGATGTCCCACTGTGATTTCAGTTTTCATTTTCCTAGTGATTAATGATGCCAAACATATTTCTGTGTTCTATTTTAACATTTCCATATTTGCATGTCCATTTTCAAAGATATTATCTTTTTAATATTGCACCATATGTGCTCTATTCATTTTTCTGGATATATTTTTCTTTATCATTTTAGGCCTTACAAGTAGTTATTTGACCCATTTTAAGAAAATTTTTGTGTTGTCCCTGTTGTTAAAATTGAAGTTAGTTTTTGTTCTGTGCTGCTTTTTGCACATGAAGATCAGACATTCTTGAACCATTGATTGATAGAATACTAATATTTCCCATTTACTTAACTTGGCCACTTTTTGAAAACTAATTGACCGTGTTTGTGTGGGTCTACTTATATCTTTCCTTCCAATGATTAATACATGACTTCGTTGATTATTATAGCTTTGTAATTATTTTGAACCTTTAGAGTAAGTCTTCTAATTTTTGTATTCTTTTTCAAATTTACTTTGGCTGTTCTTAATCCCTTCATTTTCTATGTATATTTTAGTGTCTGCTTTTCTATTTCTACAAAATCCTGCTGGATTGTGTTTAAGGCTTTATTGAATCTAAATATCAATTTAGAATAAATTGTCATATTAACACCATTAAATCTTCTGAGTCATTAAGATGGCACATATCCCTATTTATTTAAAGATTTTTCTATTTCTGTCAGCAATAGTATATTTTTCTAGGCATATTGTGTGTCTAATCACCCTTGCCTTCTTTCATTTTTAATATTGATGTTTTGCATTCTTTCATTTCCTTCCTTTTTCATGAGGCTATTCATCAATTTTGTTTATCTTTTTTAAATAAAAAGCTTTTGGTTTTATACATTTTAGCATTTAAAAAATATCATTCTATTTCTCTGGGTGATTTGGTCTTCTTTTTCTAGAATCTTAAGTTGGAAGCTTTATTATTGATTTTGGTCTCTTTACCCTTCTTATTAGAAGAAAATTTTAAACTCTTAATATTTTTTATTATCATGTTAATTCATTTTGACACCTTTGTTATTTCTTCCTTGAGTTTATTAGGAATGCACTCTTTTGTTTCCTGTATGTTTTGATTTTCTGTTTCCTTCTGGCATTGATTTGTAATTTAGTTCAACTGTGGTCAGTAAAATTCCTTATGTTATTTTATTTCAATTCATTTGAATGTTCTGAGACTTGTTTTATAGTATAAGGGATAGTTTATCCTCCTAAGGTTTTATACTTTACAATTGAAAAAATTGTATTCTGCTATCGTGGATTAGAGTGTTATATATCTGTCAGCTGATCTTATTGGTTAACAGAGCTATTTCATTCGGTAACTTAACTAATTTTCTCTCTATTTGTTCTATCAATGACTGAGACAAAAGTATTGAAATTAACAACTCTAAATGTTGAGTTATCTATATCTATTTTAGTTCTTTTTGTTTGCTTCATGTGTTTTCAGGGTTTTGTTGTTAGATGCATGTACATTTATGAATGTTATTTTATACTAAGCTATCAACATATTTTTCATTATAAATATCCTTGTCTCCATCTATTTTTGGTGATTTTAAAATATGTACTCCAACTCTTTTATGATTGCCTTTGTATGTTCTATCATTATTTCCTGTCCATTTATTCTCATCCTATTTATATATGAATTTAAATTGTATCTCAATTTAATAATTCATCTTTTATACATAGCATATATTTGATTCTTGCTTAAAGTCAAGAATCTCTACCCTTTTGTTCAAGTGTTTACTCTGTTCACATTTACTGCTATCATTGATATAGCTGTGATTAGATATGCCAAGCTGTTGACTTTTCCCTATTCATCTCTATTTTCTATTAATTTATTTTAAAGAAATATTATTAAATAAATTTTCTTTAAAAGTAACTTAAGAATAAGACAGTTTAAGGTTTATTAGACATTTTGATTATCAAACCATTTTAATCTCTGTTTATATATAGTAAATTTTTAATTCACTTTATGTAATCTCAGTGGTTTCTCTAGAGATTGTAGAATTCATACTTCTCAGAATATACAATTTATTACTACTGCTTTAACTTCAGCAAAGTATATCAATTTTGAAACAATGTAACTCATTTTCATCTCTTATCTGTACATATGAGTCTGACAATAACAATGTTATAATTTGTTCTTTAAAAAGCCATATGATTATGAAAAATCATAAGAAAATAAAACTATATACACAATATATATAGATTAGATACTATATAGTGTGTTTAGTATATAAGTAGTATATACCTATATATAATTTTAAGAATACTTTCAACTCATTTGCTCAAAAAGGATGGTTTCACATATTATATAATTTTGAAAAATAATTCTGTTGAATATATAGTTATTGGTTTTCTTCTCTCAAAACAGTAGCTATGTTACCCATCGTCTTTTGGTGTGCATCTCTGATGAGAAGTCACCTATTGATTAATAGGTTTTTGTGCATGTGATGTGTGGTGCTGCTGTCTCACTCCTTCCAAAGTCTTTCAGTTATTTGGGGATGGGATAATTCTAGTGTTTCTAGTTGAGTTCAGTGTTCTTCTTCTGTCTCTAATCTACCCTTGATACCATCTTGTGAAACTTGCACATGAATTGTTTGACTTTTAAGTGCATGTACTTTGATATGGTTCTTTGTACATTTTCAATTTTTTTTGTTAGATCTCCTATTTGTGGTTCAATGACAGCATGCTCTTTGGTCATACTTAGAATAACTTCTTTGAATTCTTTTAACTTAACTTAATATCTTATTTCACCCCAAATAGTTTCACTGAGCTGAGATCAGTGAACTTTCTATTGATTGCTTTGCTCCATCAGCATTGGGTGTGGATCACAGTTACTACTGTTGGTTCAAAGTGAACATAGTTGATGGTATGTTATAGCAACTTTGACTTCTACTGTTATTTTTCTTAAAGTTTATTGGTGTCTTGTTTTGCTTTATTAGCTAACTTTAACTTAAAATATATAATCCACCTCCTTATAGTGGTGTGTTGGCACTGATACCTCTGTCAACTTTTTCTTGCTTCTCTACATGTATCCCCTGCATCTGTGTGGGTTTGTAATCAGCCCCTGATTTGGATGGAGGTCATGCATGCATATGCACCCTAAGCCCGCAGTGCACTTTCTTTCTGTTACCCAGGCTATATTTGGGTTGAGGACAAATTGAGGGTCTCTGCAAATATGATGTCTTTGACTTTCAATTTTGTTCTGCCCTCTTGTAGGCTTCCCCTACTCATGTGTCAGTCATCAGCCACCTGTTTGGTGAGTTTATCATCTTAGCTCTTCTTGAGTCCCGTACTTCCATTGCTTCCTGGTAGGTTGAGCACCAGCCCCAAACCACAATTCTAACCTTTGATTTCTGCTTCCTGAGGCCAGAAATTGATGTTCTGTATAATCTCTGCCTCTCTGTTATTTGTATGGCTGAGAATCTGAATGCTTATGGGGATCAATTTTATGTGCTGTGTTTTTTTTAAGTATCGTAGTCCTGTATTGAGTGTTGTTAAGTGCCTAAGCACCTTTGCCTCATCTATACTGTCTATTTTTGTAGCTGTTTACAGTAGATGGCATATCTAGTATCAGTAACTGAAAATGGTAGGATGTGGAAATTTAATTGGTCACATGTTCAGTATAAATGGCTAAGGCCACAGAGCATAATTTTCATTTTAGACATCCTCATTATTTGAAACCTCACAATGAACCGTATAGTTTGGGTATATTTTACTCTTTCGGGTTAGCATTACTCTATCTCATTGTCTCTTTTCTGAAGTTGCTGTATTTCTAGATAGTACTGACATTCATATCATTCAATCCTATGGGAAAATTAGTGGAGATAATGACTGAAGGAGAATTTGAACATCAGTACTAACAGCACCAGCACCGCTATCATCATAAAAAGCCAGGTGCTGGTGGCTCACGCCTGTAATCCTAGTTACTTAGGAGGCAGAGATCAGGAGGATCGTGGTTCTAAGCCAACCCAAGAAAATACTTTATCTTGAAAAAACCCTTCATTAAAAGAGGGCTGGTGGAGTGGCTCAAGGTGTAGGCCCTGAGTTCAGATCCCACTACTGCAAACAAAACAAAATGTGTTAAGAACCAAATATATTTGGGATAAATTTTGAAAGTTGGTGAAACAAATATCTAATAAGGCTTATAATCCACAGGGAGAGAGAGAAAGTAAATACTATAAGATATATGGTAATATATGTTCATTAATGTTAAAATTTTTATGGATGAGCAGTGAGAACATTAAGTGATCATAGAAAGTTGTGAGGATTTCATGAGAAGAGACTGAATAGGTAAAAGAAGGGTCTTAACACCTGTCACAGGAGGAGGCAGTAATATAACTGAGTAAAGCCAGAAGGTTCTAAGGCAAAAAAGACCATGCCCATGCTTTGTAAAAAATAATGGTTAATATTCACATTTATGATTGCAAAACTTTGGAGAACAATGGTGACTGTCGTGTACCAGGAAGTGAATGACCTCATAAATTGGACTTATTCCTCAGTGTTTGCTGCTTGTCCTAAAATATTATAAGCACATATTTTGCCATAGCTCCTGATTTTAAAAAGTTGGAAAGCTAAAGGTTTTTTGTGTGTGTGTGTGTGTGTGTGTGTGTGTGCTAAATCTCTCAAATTTTAAATGCTGGTAACCAACGAACAATTTTATTATACCATGGAAGCCACAGACATCAGGTCTGAGAATGAAGCTGGCGTATCAAGTACCAGTCTGTGACCTCAGAGTTCACACAATCTAAAAGATGGATTAAGTTTATGGCAGGAAAATTTGTCTTAAACATATTCTGTACCACAAATAATGACTTAATGACTCAGCAGAGTCAGCCATGCTGCCTCCCTGTAGCTTGTGAGAATTGCTGTTGCAATTTAATAACCATAAAGTAATGGAAACACCTTCATTGCCTTTAGGAAGCAGATGTATTTGAATTTTATTTAGAAATTCATGGACAAAAGCTGTAAACAGGATCATTATTTTTATGTACTTCATCTTGGTTTCAGGGCTCTTTGAGTTTGTAAAATTAACATTTTTTAAAAGAAAAAATCTCCCTTGCAAAAAGCAACTCCATGTTGCACCACAGATTGCACTGTCTCCACCAAGACGCAAGCTCAGGTTGTGCATCCTACCCAAGATTTGACTGACCTAAAATGCATGCTATTTGCCAACGGGGCTGCAACATCTCTCACAGTCATTAAATCCACCATTTCATATCTCTTTCAACATCTTTCAAGTGAGCACTGTCCTTGGTTGACCTAGTGGAGAATAAGTCAACTACAATGGCACACTAGAAAATGAATGTCCTAAAAGAAAAAAAAAATAGAAAATGAATGTCTTATTTGAGCTGCCTCCTTGCTCAGTTTAGACCGGAATGCAAAACTATTGAGGTTTAACTTTGCTTTTATGAAAATGGAATAAGAACTTGGAGAAAAATCTGTTTTTTCTATATCTAGAAGGATATTTTCAATAATGTTTTTGATTAGTTAAGTATAAGTGAATTGAAATGAAGTGAAATGAATTGCTTCCATCAAATAAATATAGGATTAAAATAAATACGGGACAACATTAAACAAAACTTTTGGTGAACCTGAAATATCTGAATTCTGAAGAAGGTTTTTCCCTAAGTATAGAAGTTGTTCTGGGTCACTGTTTTTTCTAGCGTGTGTGTTTCCACGTGTGTACATGCAACAGGAACCTTTATGTGTTTATGTTATACGGTAAATAGGGCTACATCAATTTTGGCAATTATTCGCGGTAACTTGTTAACATTTCACAAGGAGCTGATTTTCATTTCTGTATCAAGTTTGAACTTCCAGTCTGAGCTCACTCAGAAGTAATGAGTGTAACTTTGACCTCCAAACCTGTTACCATAGACTTTTGAACTTTAGAACTAGTCTCTAATTGATTGTATCTGTTTGATCAAACCCTCTATGCCTAATGACATTTTCAATGAGTTTGTTTTCAAAGAAATCTCAAAACTGTTTGGATAATATTTCTTTTGGCTTTTTTCTCTCTCTTTTTCTTTTTCCCTCTTTTTCTCTCTTACATTTACAACTGTTCTTTGGAAACAATACGGAAATCAAATTAAGATCATGTTTCAATGGAAAAAGTAATGCTTCAATAATTTGGTTTAATATAAAACACTTCATTTTGTGCAGAGACACTTGAAACTTCTTTGTTGTTTAAAATCAATTAAGGGAGATTATTATTTGCATGTGAAGTCAGGTTCAGAGTTTATCTATTATGTTAATTGTTTAATTATTCTAATTAAATTAGAAGTAATCTATGATGCTTTCTGGGGAAACTTCAAATATATTTCTGTAAGTAAACACTGTACAGCAACCTTAATTCTCATCAATCTAATCAAATGCTTTCTAAATGTGTTCTTAAGAATTTATGGAAAGACCAAAGATAAGTCAGAGTGGACTTTGTCTTCTTGGGTGCAGTTTTTTTTTATTGTCATTCTCTAAAATATCCTTGGTGCCTAGTTCTGATGGCTCCTTTTCTTATGAAAATAGAACTAAATGGATCACAGTTGTGCCTACAAAAGACAATCCCATTAAAGTCCACAATTTTTTTTTTTTTTGAAAGTACTGTGGTTTGAACTCAGGGCCTTCACCCCCAGTCCTTTTTCTTTTTTTGTTTCAGTTTTTTCAGGTAGGCTCTTGTGTTTTTGCCTGGGGCTGGTCTCAGACTGTGATCCTCCCACCTGTTCCTTCTATGTAGCTGGGACCACAGGAGGGTGATTCCATATTCCGAACCCATAAAACTTTCTCCGTCTTAAATAATCTCTGAATTTTTCTTGTTTTATTTCTGAAGTTTTATTCATTTTCCCCTTCTGGAGGGTTTAATATTGATTATCTTCCCACTATAAATCCCTATTTTTTTAACCTACCAGTCCATCTAAAGTGAGGACTTTTGTCTTACAAGAAGTTTTTCCTTTTATCTGGTTTTGCTAGAGTTAGATGTACTGAGTTGGGGGGTCTCAGAAAAGTTTTCTGGCTTCAAACTCTCAGAGCATTTAGAAAACCTGTTTCAGCCTATATGCATAATTTTAAATTTAACTATTGCATTTTCACCTTGATTATAAATTGTATGTTGGGGTGAGGAGTGGTAGTGCACACCTGTAATCCCAGCAGGCAAGGGGATCATGAGTTACAGGTCAGCCTGGGCCACACAGTAGAACCCTGTTTCAGAAGAAAGTGGTAAAAATTTGGGTCAGAGACATTTTACCACTTGATGCAGTAAGTTATCACATGGGGATGGATTTGATTAACTCTGGATTTTTAGAATGTTTTTATTTGTAGTGAAGATGCACACTGTGGTTTTCAAATCATCTGTGGTGAGACTGGGAAGAATGTTAAAAGTAGATAGAAAGTCAGGCTAGTAGCAAGGCCCAGGACAAGTAAGACTCATAAATGGTCAAAATATACTTTTAGTATTTATTTCCCATTGCTTTTAAATTGCTTAGTACAATCATCTCCTTCCCTTACCCTGAGATAGCAGCTCTAGTTAATCCACGACTTAGCTCCTCTTTTCAAGATAATAAATAAGTTAGTCCCAACACCATTTTTAGTTGTATTCTTTTAAATATCTTGAGTTTGCTTAAATAAAAAGGTTTTCTTAGTTTTAAAAAGGTTTACAAAGCACTGATTGGATGGTACCAGATTTAAATGAGAAGTACAGATAAAAAGTAACAAGAAAACCTTGAAATTTATATGATTAAGAATTTAACGATTTTTTTTCTTTAGAAATTAATTTTCCAATCATTATCGTTAGGAAGTTGATTGGTAGTTTAAACTTTGGATAAAATTCATACCCTTATCTAAAACCTAGGGAAAATTACCTTTCTAATGACCTGTAGAAATAACCTTCCTCTTCTTATCACCAAGAAGAAATTCAAATCAGATTCTACACTTGTGTTGAATATTAATTTTCAGAATAGTCTCTGTAGTACAGAATGTATTGTCTATTTAGAGATTTGAATATGGTGGTGGTTCTTGTGTATGCTCATATTGAATTAATTGAAGTAACAAAAATAGTACTATTTATATTGGAGTGAATGGTTATAGATTTTGAGATGGAAATAACCTTTTAGATCTTTTAGTTCAACCATTATCTTTATAAATATATCATCATAATACTCAGATTTATATAGAGCTTCTCAGAATAAAGTAATTCAGAGAAAGAGTCTCTTTACAGGCCAAAGACACCTGCATTAGATTTCACATTTCTAAGCTCCACCCCGCCATCTTTATATTGTACACTAATCAATACATCTACTTCAACTTGGGAATTTGACAAAACTGAAGTGTTCAGCTGGGCTCTGGTGACTCATGCCTGTGATCCTAGCTACTCAGGAGGCAGAGCTCAGAGGGATCTTGGTTTGAAGCCAACCCGAGCAAATAGTTTGAGAAACTCTATGTTAAAAAAAAACCCTTCACATGAAAGGGCTGGTGGAGTGGCTCAAGTGGTAGAGTGCCTGCTTAGCAAGCATGAGCCCCTGAGCTCAAATTCCCAGTACAACAACAACAAAAATAAATAAATGAAACATAAAAACTAAAGCATGCATGCTATAAAGTGAATAAGTCTGAGAAGAAATAGATTTCTGCCCTGGGCCTCTATGGGGCAACTACAAAGATAACAGCTACAAACATAATGAAAAATGTCATAATAATTTCCTTTTAATTCCTGGAGCAAGCCTAAGCACATCTATGTAAATGGATGGAGAAGCCATACAACTCAGTGTCAAACAATATAATGACATATAGTGTAAGTTGATGTAATGGGCTTGGATACAAAACCTCCTTCCACACAATTCTGAGGAAATGAATGTGTTGCTTTCTACTAAAGACATGACAGATCATTTAGACATAGACCTTTTCCCCATAATTTTTAGTTTTCAATTTTCTGTCAAACGGTCCTAAAAATGAGTGTGCAGTCAGTCGGTGTGTGGGTAGCCAGGGAGTAGAAAACACAGGTTTCCTTTGATGACTTGGATTTTCTCTCATTGTGATTTTGCTTACCTGAGCAGGACTTAATGAAAATCAGTCTTCACCAGCCATTTTATTGTCATTGATGGTCTTCTGGCAGGTTCTGAGCCAGACTGCTTCCTAAGTAAAGAGACTAAAAATGAAACATAAAATAACTAGAGAGAGGCACGCTGTAAATACCTTGGGAATTTTTTATAGAAGGTTTGCAGGCTTCTTATGTGCAAATGAAGGCATTTAATTGTAATGTGTCTTCCGTGATAAATGGGGGGAAAGTCTTGAATAAATTTCCTATTATAAAATGAGAAATTGTCAGACTTTGCCCTTTTCATTTGCTCCTTGAGAAAGGTGAACTTATCTAAAAAAATTTATACCAGCAGAGCTGCTGTTATTCAGCTAATGAACTGTGGTGACTTGGGAAATGGCACTATGTTGGATGAAATTAGAGTGCAGGAATAATAACACTTTCACATGATTAAATTAACAGTGGGTTTTTCCAAAAACTAATTTTATTCTCGATTAGTTTTTCCTAGAAAATAGTGAGTGACAGGTAAGGGACGGCAAGGGAGTTGTAGTGATTCAAGCATAAGCCCAGAGAATTGCTCTGTGTCCCATAAAGGACCCAGGGTCCACAGGAGATAGGTTGTCAGATGAAGTTTGCTTTTTGAGTTCAGGGTTAAAGACACTAATGTAGCAGAAGCTGTTTTCTCAAGTGTTGATGTGGCAGACATTGCATTCTGGAGAAAAGACAATTTACTAAATGTTCTGTCCCATCTTCGGCTGCAACGGAGAAGACGTAATATTGGTATATTAAGAGTGGAGATGAGATTTCCTTTATGACACTATTGACACCCCTCTTCCTTCTGCACAATAAGCTTCTACATGGGAAAAAAGAAAAGTAAGTGTGACATGAACAGAAGGCAGTTATCTGTCAAACAGTGGGAGAGTCAAAGGCTCAGACACAATTAATTCCACATCCATATTTTCCATTGCAATTACTAAATTTATGTTGCTATTGAAATCATTTTTATCATATATTCCCAGCTATGATCAGCAAGGAAAATGCAAAGGGACTTCTTTTCCTTGAAGTTTCAGATACATTTATAGAAACAGTTTCAAAATCACATTTATACACAAATGTCTTTTCTTCTAAGAATACAATTGTAGATAATCTTGAAGTTTCCTTAGAATCTCTGCATGTGGAATAAAATAAAAATCAATCGTGAGAAGGAAATCAGATGCTGCATTTCATAAAAGTGCTTTGAGTTCACCAAGCAGAGGTTTTATTGTTTTGCTCTAGGCTAAGGTTAATGTTGGATATTTCAAGTGTTTATTTTTCTACTGCTGTGGTCTAGCTTCATCTACATTAACCCAAACAGCAATATCATAATGAGGTGGTATTAGTTTAAGTAAAACCACAAAAACATTTTTTTTGTGAGAAAAGGGTTTGAGTGGGCCCCACAAAATTAATATTAAATTTTCTGCCGTCTACCTCATTACTTTGTTAGATGACTTGCACTAAAGGCAGTGGAGCACAGAATCAGTAACCTGGGTTTCTGCCATTTCTGCAGTGCTGCAGACACACAATTTATACAGGAATTATGCATGTTGGGTGTGCTTTCTGAGAATACCTGTGCACTGGACTAGAAATTATGCCTTTATTACAATTCTTCAAGGTCTTACTGTTTCAGATTATGAGTGAATGCACTGTTATTAATAAGCAAAACCTGAAAACCAGAAAATGCTGAGCACAAAGTCATTGTTTATTCATGGTATACAATATTTGCATGTGTGCACAAGTACAGGTACAAAATTTATTCTTCTTTTGAAAATCCTGGAAAAGTCACGAGGTAACATTTATCACTCAGAAGTCGTATGTGAGTCATTGGTAAGCTTCATTTTTCAAAATAGAAATAGGTTTATATTCTTCTTGAGAAAAGATAATATTTCTTTTATTTAGTGGGGAAATGTACTTCAAATTGTTTTTCAGATTTCTTAGGGACCTGGCATACTTGTTAAACTCTCATTCGTTGTCCATAACTTCTGAAGTGGCTAAATGAATTAACTTGGTATAGAAAGTTGAGCTAGATCCATGCCTATGATGTTTCTTTGTAGTTTGCTTTAACTTTATAACATATATTAATTACCATTTAACCTTTGAATGGGAAATTTCTAATAGATTTGTCTCTATAAACATTATGTGTTGATTAATAAAATCGTATAATATATATTCACAAAGCAAGATTTAAAAAAAAAAATCCTTCACAATTCTAGATTTTAAATCCATATATCCTCCAAAACAGCATGTGACTATTCCACAGGGGTCCAGAGCAAAGAATTCACTCAGCTGTGTGATGGCGGTGGTAAGCAGACAGAGACAGTATCATACACATCACTGGCAACAGGATGCCTTTTTAAAGTTGGCTTCAGTTATCTTGTCTTGATCCACTGCAGGATGACACCAAAGTTGGTTTCTCCTGTTTAGTATTTTTCTGGAGGAAATTCTACACTGATGAAATGATTTGCTTATTTTCCAGATGGTATTTATTTTCACTATTTCATTAAATTGCAACTATATTTCTGGTGTCCCTGAATTACCAGTTTGTTGGCTGCCATTTTGTGTCTATATTTTCTATGGACTATTTCTTTTTAAGAATACAGCTCAGGCTCACAGAGTGCCTGCATACCAAAATGACTCAGCTCATACTCCCAGTGACTAGAATGGTATCATCAGTGAGTACTTGGTGTGGACACTAGGAGCAATGTATGTATTCCTATGAGTCTCCAATGCTAAGAAACGTTTGTGATTGGAACCGACTTAAAATTAGGTATCCTGTATTCCAATTCTTATACACATATTTACATGGTTGTTTTGATTTCATTCTTTCTTTTTGAAACTGAACTAGAGTGATAGTTACAGCTTTATATGATGTTGAGAATTCATTATAACATGGGTTTCTTCTATGTACTTCCACTGAAAAAGAATATATTTTCGTGATTTTGAACTTATTAATGTTATGTTGCAGACAGAAAAAAAACTAAGTGAAACCACACTAACTTTCTCTGCAAATAATTTGGAGTGAGGACAAAGGGTGCTCTCCTTCCAGTATGAAGATGAAAAACAATATATTTTTTGATATCTTCTTAGGCAATAGTTTTGCTGACACACACAAGAGAAGACAATACATCTGTCCCAAGCACTCTGCTGTCTTAAAAAAAAGTTATTGTAAAAATCTACAAAAAAATCCATTTAAAACATTTAAAAAATAACAACATGAAACTACTGATCTAAAAACAAAAAGCAAGCCACCCAAACCTTCCAGAACCAATCTAGGGCTCTGGGGAAGGCTGAAGCAAATGATAGAACTAAGACTGCACACACATCAAAAATTTGAGTTAAAATGTAACAAAGACTACTTTGTTCTTAGGCTGGTTAGTGTAAGGAAGGAAACTCTCCTTACTTGTCTTTCAGATACATTTCTCTGTCAGTCAGAGCCTCATTTGGAGCTACTTCATGTTGCTCAGATAATTTTTACTGTCCAATCCAAACCCATACAAGCCTTAGGCTTTGAAAGTTATGATTTCATTTCCTTCACATTCCTTGTCTATTACACCTTAGAATAGATTCCAGAATATCTAGTTTCAGGTTCAACAACCAGTGTAGTGCCGTCAGTAATAAATTCTAGAACATCTGATATAGGTCTACTGAGAGGAGAGTGAGACCAAGGGCCATTTGTTGAAATGATTTCCAAGGGGGATTGTTTGTAAGTGATAAATTAAAGCTGGTTTTAAGCAGGTGCTGCTACTTAGCTTCTCTGGGTTAGATGATGTCCTCTCATTCAGGTATAATAAGTCACATGGGCATCAAGGTTGTGGACCTAGCAATGGGTCTTTTGAAGAAAGAGCCAATGCAATGACCTTGTATGTGAAGAAAAATGTACAAGTGACAGGCAGATTGGTGGAGTCAAACTCAGGGTTTCCAGAGGGCTATCTGTAAGAGGAAATTAGATTGCTAACCAAGAGTGTTTTGTATAAGCTCAGTCATTACTGTCAACAACCTATGGATACCCTGAGTCCAGAGTCTTGAGTTCATTATGGTTTATATTTAGGCTCTGTAACCCACAGAAAAACTTAAGACAAGTTGTTTAAGTATCTTATTTTTGAAACAAGAATTATGAAGTTATGTAATCAAGCTAATGTGTCAAGCATGGTAAATGTTATTTAAAGATTGTTTTGAAAGAATTGTTCTCACATGTGACTTAGGTTGTACATATAGGGCTTGAGTGATTACGATTAAAAAAGTGATGGGAAATCTAGTGATCTTTGGGAATCTAGCACCACTGTGCCTTTGTCGCTCATACAAATGAGAAGATACTGGTAGCCAGTATTGAGATGCCTGCTGTGAACATGTTGTTCTAAGTCTTTTCTACCTAAGCCTAAATGTGCTGTATTCTTTGTCCCTTATTAATGCTTCACATCCTCTCCTTATGTGTCTTTGCTCTACTTTCATCATTTATTTCTGACAATTTAAGTTTCCTAGGTATGTGCCATCTTATCTTCTCAGCCATTCTCTGTGCACATGTGGTTATAGATGAAAGGAACAAAGACTTTTAAAAAACTCACTTTTTTAGAGCAGCTATCTTTTCTTAACATCCTTATTAGGGTATACTAATTGCACAAAAGTGTTTCATTGTGATATTTCCCTACATGCATATAATTGCTTTGATCATATTCATCCCATCTATTTCTCGTTCTTTTTCTTTGTTCATTTATTCACATGTGCATACATTCTTTGGGTCATTTCTCCACCCTTCTCCCCTTCCTCACCCTTCCCCCCTCCCCTCCTCAGTTTCAGGCAGGTCCTGTTCTGCCCTTGTGACTGATTTTGTTGAAGAAAAGACATAAGCATAATAAGAAAGACAAAGTGTTTTTGCTAGTTAAGGATAGCTATACAGAAAGATTCCTACTATAGCTCTCATGTACCCATGTGTTACGACCCATGTTGATTCAACTCTAATTGATCTTTACATTAGTTTCTGATCCCCTGCTAGTGATAACCTGTCGTTTTAAGTTTTCTGTATTACTTCCTCTGGAGTGGGGACATCAAACGTCTTCATGTTTTGGGTTTTCTACCTATTCCTGTATCTCCCGTATGTGTGCTCCCCTTTTCTTGTGATCCAAGTCCAACCACATTGCTGCATTTGCCCTTGATTTAAAGTCTGCATATGAGGGAGAACATACGATTTTTGGTCTTCTGAGCCTGGCTGACCTCTCTCAGAATGTTCTCCAGTTTCATCTATTTACCTACAAATGATAAGATTTCATTTTTCTTCATGGCTGAGTAAAATTCCATTGTGTACAAGTACCACACTTTCTTGATCCATTCATCAGTAGTGGGGCATCTTGGTTGTTTTTATTGCTATTGCTTTGTAATATAGTTTGAAGTCAGGTATTGTGATACCTCCAGCATTGTTCTTTTTGCTGAGTATTGCCTTGGCTATTCACAGTCTCTTGTGTTTCCAAATGAACTTTAGGGTAGATTTTACAATCTCTGTGTTGAATGTCACTGGAATTTTGATGAGAACTGCATGAAGCATGTAGATTGCTTTTGGTAGTATAGACATTTTTACTATGTTGATTCTACTGATCCATGAGCACGGGAGATCTTTCCACCTTCTGTAGTCTTCCTTGATCTCTTTCTTCAGGAGTTTGTAGTTCTCCTTGTAGAGTTCATTCACATCCTTTGTTAAATTTACTCCTAGGTATTTGATTTTTTTTGAGGCTATTGTGAATGGAATTGTTTCCATGTGTTCCTTCTCAGTTTGTTCATTGTTGGTGTATAGAACAGCTAATGATTTTTGTAGGTTGATTTTGTATCCTTTAAGGTATAGGATCATATTGTCTGCAAATAAGGATATTTTGACAGTTTCTTTACCTATTTGTATTCATTTTATTTCTTCTTCTTGCCTAATTGCTCTGGCTAGAAATTCCAGTACTAAGTTGAATAGAAGTGGGGATAGTGGGCACCCTTGCCTAGTTCCTGATTTTAGGGGGAATGGTTTCAGTTTTTCACCATTAAGTATGATGTTTGCTATAGGTTTGTCATATATAGCTTTTACAATGTTGAGGTACATTCCTTCTATTCCTAGTTTTCTTAGAGCTTTTATCGTGAAGTGGTGTTGGATCTTGTCGAAGGCTTTTTCTGCGTCTATTGAGATGATCAAGTGGTTTTTGTCTTTGCTTCTATTGATGTGCTGTATTACATTTATAGATTTGTGTATGTTGAACCACCCCTGCATCCCTGGGATGAAACCAACTTGGTTGTGGTGAATGATCTTTCTGATGTGTTGTTGAATTCGGTTTGCCATTATTTTATTCAGGATTTTTGCATCAATGTTCATTAGGGAAATTGGCCTGTAGTTCTCCTTTTTGGAGGTGTCTTTGGTTTTGGGATGAGAGTAATATTGGCTTCATAAAATGAGTTAGGCAGTGTTCCTTCCCATTCTATTTTGTGGAACAGTTTAAGGAGGGTTGGTATTAGTTCTTCTTTAAATGTCTGATAGAATTCAGCAGTCAATCCATCAGGTCCTGGACTTTTCTTTTTTGGGAGGTTCTGATGGCAGCTTCAATTTCTTTTTGTGTAATAGATCTATTCAGGTGATTAATATCCTCTTGGTTCAGTTTTGGGTGGTTGTAAGTTTCTAGAAATCTGTCCATTTCTTCGAGATTTTCAAATTTATTAGTGTATAGGCTCTCAAAGTAGTCTCTGATGATTTCCTGGATTTCCATGGTGTTTATTGTTATCTCTCCTTTTGAATTTCTGATTTTACTGATTTGGGTTTTTTCTCTCCTCATTTTAGTCAGGTTTGCTAGGGGTCTGTAAATGTCATTTATTTTTTCAAAGAACCAGCTTTTTGTTTCATTGATTGTTTGTATGGTTTTTTTTGTCCCTATTTCATTGATTTCAGCCCTTATCTTAATTATTTCTTTCCTTCCGCTTGTTTTGGGGTTGTTTATTCTTGTTTTTCTAGGAGTTTCAGCTGTACTTTTAGGTCATTGATTTGAGATCTTTCTGTTCTTTTAATACATGCAATCATGGCTATAAACTTTCCTCTTAGGACTGCCTTTGCTGTGTCCCATAGGTTCTGGTAGGTCATGTTTTCATTTTCATTAACTTCCTGGAACCTTTTTATTTCCTCTTTTATTTAATTAGTGACCCAGTCATCATTGAGTAATGTGTTATTCAGCTTCCAATTGTTTGTGTGCTTTTTACTGCTGTTTTTGTTGTTGATTTCTAGTTTTAATGCATTGTGGCCAGACAGAATGCATGAGATTTCTATTTTCTTATATTTGCTGAGGCTTGCTTTGTGCCTTAAGATATGATCAATTTTGGAAAAGGTTCCATGGGCTGCTGAGAAGAATGTATATTGTGCAGAAATTGGATGAAATGTTCTGTAGACATCAGCTAGGTCCATTTGATCTATGGTGTGCTTTAGTTCTAGGATTTCTTTATTGACTTTTTGTTTGGATGACCTATCTATTGGTTATAGGGGATATTAAAATCTCCCACTACCACTGTGCTGGTTGCTTTTAGGTCCTTCAGAGTATGATTGGTGAAAATGGGTGCATTGGCGTTGGGTGCATATAGGTTGATAATTGATATTTCCTTTTGGTGTATTTCCCCTTTTAGTAGTATGGAGTGTCCTTTATCTCGTTTGATCAAAATAGGTTTGAAGTCTACTTTGTCTGAGATAAGTATTGCTACCCCTGCCTGTTTTTGGGGACCATTGGCTTGGTAAATCTTCTTCCAGCCTTTCACTCTCAGCCAATGCTTATTTCTGTGGATGAGGTGGGTCTCCTGTAGACAGCAGATTGTTGGATCTTCCTTTTTAGTCCAGTTTGTCAGTCGGTGTCTTTGATGGGGGAATTTAGTCCATTAACATTGTTAGTATTGATAGGTATGTGGTGACCCCTGAATTATAGTTGTCTTTGTTGATCAAGGGTTTGATTGTGTGTAGCTGAATCAGTGTTACTCTCTACTTTCTTACCTTTTCTTCTTCTGTGGTTTGGTACTGCCTGCCCTTTCATGCTTTTGTTTGCTTTCATTTTCTGTGTGCAGAATCCCTTGAAGAATCTTTTGTAGTGGTGGCTTTGTGGTCATATATTGTTTTAGTTTCTGCTTATCATGGAAGACTTTTATTGCTCCATCTATTTTGAATGATAGTTTTGCTGGGTAGAGTATCCTAGGTTTGAAGTTATTTTCATTCAGTGCTTGGAAGACCTCACTCCATGCTCTTCTTGCTTTTAATGTTTCTGTTGAGAAGTCTGCTGTGATTTTGATGGGTTTACCTTTGTATGTTACTTGTTTTTTCTCTCTTACAGCCTTCAATGTTCTTTCTCTAGTCTCTGTACTTGTTGTTTTTATGATAATATGTTGTGGGGTAGATCTATTTTGGTCTGGTCTGTTTGGTGTTCTGGAGGCCTCTTGCATCTGTATGGGCATAGTTTTCTCTAGATTTGGGAAGAGTTCTGTTACTATTTTGTTGAATATATTACACATTCCTTTTGCTTGCACCTCTTCTTCTTCAATGCCCATGATTCTCAGGTTTGGTCTTTTGGTAGAGTCAGTGAGTTCTTGCATTTTCTTTTCACAGGTCTTGAGTTATTTAACTAATAGTTCTTCAGTTTTTCCTTTAATTGCCCTTTCATCTTCAAGTTCTGAGATTCTGTCTTCTGTTTGTTCTATTCTGCTGGAATTGCCTTCCATTTTGTTTTGTATTTCTGTTTCATTCTTTTTTCTGAGGTTTTCCATACCTTGGGTTACTTCCTCTTTAATATTGTCAATTTTTGACCTTAATTCATTTATCTCTCTGTTTTGGTGGTCTCAGTTTCAGTTTGGCATTTATTTTGGGCTTCTATGATTTCATTTATTTGTTTTTGTGTTTTCTCATATTCTTTATTTTTATCCTCTTGGAATTTCTTGAGTGCCTCCTGTACATTTTGGTTGAGCATGTCTTGTAACATCTGTATGAAATTCTCATTAATTACTTGTAGGATTTCTTCTTTCAGGTTGTTCTTGTGGGCTTCATTGGGTTCCTTGGTATAGTTTATCTTTGTTTTGTTGGTGTCTGGGTCTGGGTTTCCATTTTCTTCATTTTGCTCTAAATCCTGCAGTACTTTATTTTTTTTGGGGGGGGGAGTAGTTTCCTTCCCTTTTTCTTCTTCCCATATTTCCACTAGGTAATGTTTCTATCCCTGAACTATGTGTAATTTAGTGTCAGCTGGGTAGCAATATTAATACTAACAAAACCAAGAGAGAAGGATAAAAAAGAGAGAGAGATAAAAAGATAAGAGGAAAAGAGGAAAAAAATGGTAGAGATGGTGGATGATCAAACCATAAACCACACAGCAAATCCCTTAAAGGAGAGAAAAATAAAAATTAAAAATTAATTAAAAAAATCACCAGTTCTGGAGCAGTAGAATTGCAGTCTTAGTTGTTCTGATGTTAGTTCTTTAGCATCCAGACTTGTCCGTGTGTGTCTCTTAGGTAGGTTTGGAGCCTTCCTGTGGCAAGTGGATGGTGGGTGGGGTCCCACGGGCCTTCGGGTAGAGGCCTTTAGCTCAGGTGAAGTAGTGGGCCTTTGGAGTGTGGGTTTGGCATGCCTGAAGGGCGCAGGCTTGCAGAGTAGAGATCCTGTGTGTCTATGGATCCCTGGCTTGACAGGCTTAGGGGACGTGGTGGGGCAGAACAGAGATCATGTGTGTGTGTGTGTCCCTGGCTTGGCAGGCCTTAGGGGCACAGGCTTGCAGAGTGAATATTGTACAGGGCTGTGCAGGCCTTGGGGGTGTGGCCAGCAAAGCTGAGATTGTGCAGGGCTGGGGAGCGTGGCCCAACAAAACAGAGTTCCTGCAGGACGTGCAGGTCTTGGGGGGTGGCCCGGCAGAGATCGTGCAGGGCCATGCTGGCCTGCGAGGAGCGTGGCCTGGCGGATATTGTAAATGTCTGTGGATCCTTGGCCTTAAGGGATGGTCCCACAGAAATACTGTGGTTCTGAGGGGTGGGAGTTCGGGGTAGCACAGCCCTGGTGGGGCAAAGGAGCAGGGCCAGAGGATTGGAGATCCCATGATGTATGGAGTAGCGGCTTGCGGGCCTGTGGGGTTGGGCTTAGTGTGCAACACCTGCTATTCTTTTAGTATGTTGTGGGGTGGAGAAGCCTTCCAGGAGCTTGGGGTTCAGAGTGCTGATGTCTCAGCTCTCCTTGGTGTTTTACCTCATTCAAACAAGTCTCCAGCTTCTTGTCAAATTCCCTGGATCACAGAGGTCAGAAGGTCTGTGGCTGTGTTCCGGTTGCCATCTTGGATCTTAACCTATTTCTCGTTCTTATCTCCCTCCATTTTAGAGCAATTATAAGTTTACAGAAAAAAATGAGCAGAAAATACAGAGAATTCCATTCTTCCCCACTTCTTCCCACTCCACATCACAATTTGTTATTGATATATTTTTTTTACTAGTGAGGTTTGTTACAATTGACAGTCTGTACTGTTACATCCTTAACTAAAGTCCATGCATTAGGGTACACTCTGGTGAGCTGTTCTATGGGTTTTGACAAATGTATTCTGACATATAATCACTATCATACAGAATAGCTTTACTGACCTGTATATACCCTGTCCTCACCTATTCATGTGTATCTTTCCCAGAACTCCTGGTGACCACTGACCTTTTTGCTGTCTTGGTAATTTTGTTTTTCCAAGAATATCCTATAGTTGGTAACAGAAATAAATGTGCTGTCTTCGTAAGACTTTTCCACCTAGTAGTATGCATTTATGGTTCTTCTGTATCTCTGTAGCATAGATAATTTATTTTTATTGCCAAGTGATATTCTACTGAGTGGATGTACTTATGGTACAGCTTGGGAGTGACCAACATGTCCTTCAGTAGGTGAATGGGTAAATGAACTGTGACCTTCTAAGGGACATTTGAGTTGCTTCCAAGTTTTATCAGTTATGAGCAAAGTTTCTATAAACATCTGTGTGCAGATGTATTGATGTGTGTCAGATTTCAATTCATGAAGAAATACAAAGGAGCACAATTGCTAGTTAGAGTCTTTTATGGTTTTATAAGAAACTGCCAAATTTGTCTCCTAAATTGCTGTACCATTTTGGATTCCCACCAGCAAAGATGAGAATTCTGTTGTTCAACATCCTTAGCAGCATTTGATGCTCAGTGTTCATAGATTCTTTCTTAACAATTCACTTTCTTGTTGTTGTAGTGAGTTCAATGTTAGTTGTGGTAACAAAAAAGACCAGGGATGTTCAACAACTAAAGTTTTTCTCTCTGTCACATAATCAGCTATTGTGGCAGGATAGGGGCACTGCTCTGTTATTGAAAAGTTAGGCTGAAAATACCTCTGCCAACTTCAACAGACCTTCCAAAGTCTCTTCTCATCCATAAAGGAGGGAAAGGTGGTTGAAGAGTACATCCATTTTGGAAATGGCGCAAAGTAGTTCCCATTCCAGTGGGAACTAGTGACATGCTCACAGCTGGCTGCAAGGGAAGATGGAACTGTCATCTCTGTCTAGGCAGTGGCTTCCCAGAAATAACTGTTTCTACGGAATGTCAGATCAGGAAAATATTAGAGGTTATCTAGCAATCCTTTCTACATTTGCTGAACAAGTTTATGATTACTAGTTGTGTTTGAATTCTTTTCATCATTTTCTCACTTCAGGAACTAGTTGGCACCACAGTTAAAGTAGAAAAGTAAGCAAGGACTTCCTAGAACCATGAGATACCATGGTGGTTGGTTACTATCAGTGGACCTCTTAGTAATTCTTTTCCCAAGTGCTCAGATGGCATGACTGGGAACCAAATTCACATGTCTTCCAGAAAGCAGCAGTTTTGAGAAAGAAAAAAGCTGGTCTGATTTAATTGACAAATAAAAAGCAAATTATAAGCTTTTTCAGCATATTGGATCTGCTAGAGGGTGGTGGGGAGAGAAGGTAGAAAATAATTACAGACTTCAAAATCCAATCATCTCTGTGTACTCTTGTTGCTGCTCTCTTTCTTATGCACACAGTAATTTAGGTTTTGTTTTGACAGAAACATAGAGCTATTCATAAACCGAGAAGCAATATTTAGAGATTTAGTATCTTATCAGAAATAAATAATAAGTGCCCTAAATTTTTGAAAGCGTGGTTTAGACAACATTCTAATCTTCAGCAGTTGACTGGAATCGTGAGAACTATTTATAAATAAAGTTTAAATAAACTCCTAAGTGTAAAAGATAATCCAAATATGAGTTTAATCGACAGATTCTTCCAACCTGTTTAGCCTAATATTGTTCTTAAAAACAAATAATGCTTGGGCTTGGGATGTAGCTCAGTGGTAGAACACGTGTATAGGTTCTGTGAGGCCTTGGGTTCGATTTCCAACACTGCAAAAAACAACAACTAGAACAAAACATTGAGTAGTTATTTAACAACACAAGTGGCCTTAGTAGGTGACACCTAGCAATTTTAATGTCAATATGCCCTTGCTTTTTAACATCAAATGTTGTCACTTGAAATATTTTACCTCTCTATTTGGAAGGAGAGAAGAGAGGGGAAGATCAGTGAAGGAGGGAGAGAGGGATGAAGAGATAGATTAAATGCACGGGCGTAGATTTTACAATATAGCAAGAGAACTCTGGCTGGAGCCAGTGTAACAATGTCCTTCAAGGTGCTAGCAGTTCTCTAGAAGAATGAATAGAGGCAAATGCTGGGTTCCATTTATCCTCCCCAGTTCTTTATACCAGAACTCACCCAGGATTTAAAAATCTCCTTTTTGGGATTTATTTTAATCTTTATAATTGGGCTGAGGTACAATGAGTATTAATTGAGTTATTTTGAGTTTCTATGAAAAGAGTATGAATAAACACTTGAAATTTAAAAAATAATAATATTCAAAGTTAGACAGCCAGAATATACTTTACCTTTTTCTTATGAATAAAAAAAATTTCTGAAATGAACCACTGTTTGATTCTAAAAAGCAAAAATGTGAACCAGACACTTCTTTATTAGCAAAATATCTGCACCATTGTTTAAGTAGTCATTAACATTAAGTAAGCAGTAGTCTGTATGTTTTCTAAAGTGAGATGTTCTCAGATTTCTTTCCAAACTTTACCTTTTAAATTCTAGGAATTTAAATTTCCATATTTACTTCCTCTGAAGGCAAATGTTTTACGCATCCTACAGGAGCCAAAAAAAAAAAAAAATATGTGTGACCTTGCATTTATTTTCATGCTACAACAGGTTCTTAAAACCACAGACATTTTCAGTTCTACTTTCTGTTATTGTGACTATGACTCTTGAACACCTGCAGCTTGAAGCGCCACTCAACTTTAAGACTGGATCAAAATGTGTGAGAAAAAAGTAGCACTGCCCATGGTATGATTGACGGCATGGCACTCTGGTCCAGTGCTGGCTGGGTATTGCCCTTTTGTGTGATTTTCCTGCATGCACACCTTACCAGATTCACTTCCACCATCTTCCTTATTAAAGGCAATGTGGCAGAGTTAAGACACTTCAAACAATAGTACAGCATTTTCATGTTACATTGCAAACTAAAGAGAAGCTTTCTACAAACAAGGGCAGTTTGTGGAAATAGGCCAATTTGTTTTATAAAGCTCCTTCTGAATAACTAACTTATGAGTGTTACGAGTGCTTTCCTCCTGACTTTACATGGTGGATCCTGATTCTAACAGCTTTTTTTCTATTGACTAGAGAATTTCCTTCCATGGTTCAGGAGATTACAGTGTTCATGTTTATGGGATATGGCATTTCAGAGGTGATGTCTTTCATACATCTATGTGAAGAATCTTAGAAATTAAAAATGAAAACTCAACTAGCTGGGCTCTTTTTCTCTCACAAAAACGTATTTAGAGTTTCCTACAGAATGCAATTATTTTTAATTTCCTGGTACTGATTTTTTTAACACATTGATCAGAAACACAGATGAAGTTAGTTTGTTTCAATTTCTTAGGAAATATCAATCTTGAATTAATCTTTTCTGCTGAATAATGTTTTGATAGTTAAAGAGTAGCTTCATAAACACAGGATGGTGACATTTGAGGTTCAGTCCCAATTTAAATTGAAATCTAAAATAATAAGATAAGGCAAAGGTTGACAATAATCAACAGGAAGTCTAAGAACTTATGTACAGTGGTAAAGAGGGCTATAATGATTACTACATATGTTCATTAAATCCACCTCCACTAAACCCAGAAAGAATATGTGTGCTTTAGATTATTTTATCATTTTGCTTAAATTTATTTCCTATTCATATATAAAATGCAAGTAAAACATTATTGTAAATATTTAGTCATTAAAATTTCAAAACATCTTCACAACAACTTATCACGTGGTCTTGACAGTTACTCCATGGGAGAGCAGATGTGAATAGGATCACAGCCTTCATTACAGATCAGATCATGGAACTTGGAGAAGTTGTGTATGTGAGTTACATGGACAAGGGGCAGAGCAGACAGAACCTGTGTCCTGTGATGGCACTCCTAGGTCCTATTAATGTCTTATTACAAACAAAGGAAAACTTATCTCTATGCTCAAACTCTGGACTCTCTTCTTCACCCCCTTACATTGTATAGTGTTATGGATTCCTAACTAAATCCCTATGTAATTTGTTTTCATCATTCTGCTGAAATGATTTTCTTCATGGCTGTCACCAATTTTCAAATGCCCTAATGTAAGCACCCAATTTCATTCATTTATTTTTCTTTTTACTCTTTTCCATTTTTTTTTTACTTTTTGATCCACTGTGAAGTCCAGGCTAGCCATGAACTCATGATCCTCCTGCCTCAGCCTCCCAGGTGCAGGGTTTATAGGCGTGCACCACCATGTCTGACTCTAATATCATTCTTCTGTGTTGAACGTTCTCGCTCTGCCTTTTTCCTTCTCTCCCTCTCTTCCCCATTATCTATTTACTCTATCATGTATCTCACTATCTACCCATTCCTCTATCCATCCTTCTTTGTTTTCCAAAACAGTGTACTCTTCTTTCATCTTTCTCAAATTCCTTCTTAATTTCCTTCTCTACTCATATAAGAAAACATAACTATTACTCATATGTATAGAGAATAGCCCTTCATTGGCACAATTACCTGTGTCAGGGGTTTCCACCGCTAATGTCAATGTGAATGATTTACTGAAAGGACTCAAGTTATAGATCATTACAAAGAAAGATCATAGAGAGAAATCAAAGAAAGGAAGAAGCACATGCAGTGAAGTCCAGGCGATATGAGATAGAATCGTCAAGCTGCCCCTTCACTGAGATTTCACAGAAGAAACTCCATTCTCCCAGAAAAATGTGTGACAACACATGCAATGTATTACTGTCCAGGGAAGCTCACTCAAGTCTTAATGTCCAGAGGTTTTATTGGGGGGACAGTTTTATTGGGGGATAGGCATACAGTATCCACATCATTGACCCCAGCTACTCCAACTTCACGTCTCCAGGGCAAAAGGAAATATTCACCCAAAGTCACATTGTTAGCATAAACCATGTGATCATATTGGTACTGCATGGACCAAGATCCCAGACTCACAAAACACCTTTATCCAGCAAGATATAATATTGTTCTTGGAGCTTATCTCCCAGAAGTTGCCCCAGGGCCAGTCATGAAGACAGGACTGACTTTCTTTCAAATGTGCAGATTTTGAGCTTGCTGAATGAATCCTTTCCTGTGCATTCCTCACTCAAACACTCTCTGGTTTATGCATTGGCTCTGATTCCTTCTGACTAGACCATGGGTGGCCACACCTCAGCTAAGTTGCATGTGAAGCAACTTGGAAGACATACAAGGATAAAGAAACATGGGCATGGCGCTGGAGAGCTGAGGCTTAGCAGCATATTTCTGAGTGTCCATGGGCAGGTTAGAATCTTTAATAAATATTGGCATTCAGTGAAAACTAGTTGGCTACCTTTTCTATGACCCACAGATCCTCAGATATGAGTCTCGCCTTCCATGGTTTTCAACATGGCCCTTGCCTTGCTGTTTCTTGCCTGGATATTGTACCTGCTTTGTAACCGATCATTCTCCAAACTGAACAGCTGCGTGCACAGCACCCTTCTCCCCACCTGGCCTGACACTGCAGCTCTAATTCATTCTTTATATGGCTGAGCACATTCCATTGTTAACAGGAATCTTTAATTTTTCTACTGTCCTTGTCTAAAACCATTTATGGTTCTCCTCTGCTTACAGATGAAAATTCATTGTCCTTAACCTGGTGTTCTGGTTCCTCCTCATTGTCTTTCAATCTTGCATTTAGGATGTGTCTCTTTTAATTTTGCTTAGGATGCATGTTCTCTTTTGAAATCATTTAAAAGTTTTTACAAGAAAAACCTTCAGTCTTTCCCATTTTGGATTCTAGGTGTTTTTGTCATTTGGTCTTATGTAGGAAAGTATTTTCCAAGCAATATTATAAACATGCCCTCCTAATTTTAAATACATTTCAGCTATAGTTGGTAAATTGCAGTATGCCTGGAATTTATTTGAAGACATGTTTTTTGATAGACATAATAATCTGTTTTCTCCAAATAGTTCTGAAACCCTTTATTGAAACTCTTTATTACCTTGAAATGCTACATGTATCACAAAATCAATTCATGAATATATACGTCTGGCTCTTAAGTTTCCATTCTTTTTCATGAATATATTTACATATTTTAATACCAAAATCATTAAAAAATTTCTCAAGCTATATATATCAAGATTATATATGTACATATTGAGATTATATAAATGTATTGATGTTATATGTGTATAATTATGTATAATACATAATTATATATATGTTATATTTCAAACTCCCTGTAATTGACTTTTTGAAAGGTTTTTGCCTTTTCTATCATATATGTTTCCCATATATTTAAATAAGCTTAACCTAGTTGTTTAGAATTTCTTGAAATTTCACTTGGGATTGCATCTCTATCATTATTTATTTTTATAAAGTCATTAAGATATTTTGTGTTTCTATACAAAGACATGACATATCAGTTGGGATAAATAAGTTTACTTTGGAAAATTTTTATAATTTTATTCTATATTTATGTATCTATTGGGTTTATCCTTGGATACATTTTATAAAATCAATTTTATTTATTTAGGAATGGGATCCATATAAATTATGTCTTTTTGGTGTACAGAAAAGCTATTACTTTTTTCACATAAATCTTGTATCAGAAATATTTCCTGTAAGGTTGCAACTATTTTTGGTTAGCATTAGAGGAAGGACAATTTATTAGAGTAATTTGTTAGAAACCTTCAAGCTCGGAGTCACCACTGCAGCACCTGCATCTCTGTGGGAGAAATCAGGGTCTTCTCAGAAAGAAGGGTTTTGGAGTGAAGGACCACTAATTTCTTTTTGAAAATATGTTCCTATTGTGCATGTATACACATATATTTATTTTTTAAAGATGTACAGCATGTTTTCAGCACACACAGGGAAAGGACCACCATAGTCTTGTCAGTTAACATATTTCTCATTTCATATAGTTACCTTTTTCTTTTCACGTGGTAAGACCAGACAAAATCTATTCCTTAAGCAAATTTCAAGTATGTAAGGCAATATTATTATAAGCCTCATGCTGTGTTTTTTCTCCGCATTTGTTCTTTCTATCTAATTGCACTTGTGTCTCCTTTGTCCTACAATGAAATCTCTCCACTTCCCCTTGCCTATGGTGACTTCCATTCTATTTTTTGTTTCTATGTTTGACTATTTTTGCCTCAGATTCCACATGCAACAGAGATCATACAGTATTTTCTGTTTCTGTGCCTGGCTCATTTCATTTAGCTGGTATAATGTCCTATACGTTCATCTATGTTGCTGCAAATGGTAGGATCTCTTTCTTTTTTAAGGTTAAATAATATTTCTCTCTCTCTGTCTCTCTCTCTCTCTCTCTCTCTCTCTCTATATATATATATATATATATATATATATAGTATTCCATACATTATTTCTTTATATGGTATATATGTGGAATGTATAATTTCCTTATTCATACATCAATCTGTGGGGAAGATGGATTGCTTGGTTGGTCCTATGGTAGTTCAATCTGTAATTGTTTGAGGAACCTGCAGACTAGTTTCCATAACAGGTGTGCTTACTTACTTACAGCCCACCAACAGTATACCAGGGCTCCCTTTTTCTGCACCCTCACCAGTACTTGCTAAGTCCTGTCTTTTTGATAAAAGCTATTCAAAGAGGGTAGAAGTGATACCTCATTTTGGTTGTGGTTTGCACTTCCCTGATGATTAGTGATGTGGAGCACCTGTTCCTGTACTGTTGGACATTTTTATATCTTCTTTGGAAAAATGTCTATTCAAGTCCTTTGAACATTCTTTAAGTTGGGTGTTTTATTATTGTGCTCTTAAGTTGCTTGAGCTCCTTAGATAGTTTGAAATCTGTTATATAGCAGAGAGAAAAGCTCAGGTCTCTTTAACCTCTTATAAGGACACTAATTTTATTTATGAGGACTTTACTCTCATGACATATTTTACTATCACATTGGAGATTTAAGATTCAACATATGAATTGGGGGTGGGGGGAGCACAAGCATTTAGTCCATAGTAGATGTGCTTTCTAATGTCTCCCATATGTTATACAGATGGAGGTATCAAAAAAAAAAGCTTTTCCCAGCATGGATATATGACATTTTCACTCAAATCATGCCCTTTGATAGATTCCTGGCACACTGGTTGTTATTATTCATTTTATCTGCATTTTTGAATGAAGTATTTCCTGCCCAGTTGACACTTATTTGACAAGACAGTGTCATTGTTCTAAGCTATCAGATTTATCAGAACATAAAAATAAATATTTGAGAACAGATAAAGCTCAGCTGGGTGAATATTACTTGCTCCCCACTAACTGTTTCAAGTAGACTTTTAGATGCGAATTTCCTGTTTAGAGACACTGTCCTGAATTCCTCTTTACTTATTTCTAAGGTGGATTCATCATTCATCAAGATTTTTGTAGAATAATCTACTTCTTCTTTTGATAGTGAACCAATTAAATTATTACAAATCAGAGAAACAAATTGAAGCAATATAATAAAAATCTAAGTTCTTACAGAAAGGGCATGATTTCTAAGAAGGACCTGCCTGTTCAAAGAGGATCAGATCATAAACTCCCTAACCTTAGGTCAGAGAGCTACCACTTAACATTCTCTTCTGCCAGGATCTGATGCAAGGAGGGCTGGTTCACCATCATCTACCTGCTTTTTTTTCTAATTCTGTTCTATTTCCAGGGTGCTGCCATCTTGCCTTCCCTAACTGCTTCTTCTATAGTTAATGGCAACTAAACTTTCAGAAAAAAATTGTTTTCCTTTTTGGAAGTTATAATATTTCCAATTTAGGGATTTTTGAGCTCAAGGAATATTTGACCATCCTATCCAAAAGAAGGAAGTTACAATTTATGCAAGAAAATAAGTCTTGTTTTGAAAAATATGAATAAGAAGAAAGACTTTTCAAGGAGATCATCTCTAGTTGGCACAAGAGGAACTTTTTCAACGGTTCTTTATGGTATCAGATCAGAAAATGATGGAATACAAGTATGGAAAAAAGAATAATTGGAAGAGGGGAATTTACAAGAAGCATGGTAGGGAGAGCACCAGTTCTCAGTTTTATGTTTATCTCATCAAGCAGCTCATATCTTGCCAGACATGACACTCCCACACAAGTGGGACGGTAAAACATGAACTCCCTTTTAAACTATGAGTTAGACTTCTAATTTCTGTTGTTATTAGACTTCTAATTTCTGTTGGTATAAGTCATGTTAAAATGGACTCAACATTAATCCATTTTACTAGCTTTCTCCATATTTTTCTCTTTGCTCTTTAGTATATAAATGCATTTTATTTTAAAATTATTATTAGCATATATTAATGTATAAATTAATGGGTTTCACGCATGTTTTGTGCTTTGATCACATTTACCCTCCCTTCACTCTCTCTTGCCTTCCCTTCTCTTCCCCACCCATAACAGTGCCTCTTCTACTCTCAGGTTATATTTCTTTCTCTTTCTTTCTTTCTGTCTTTCTTTTTCCTTCCTTCCTTCTCTTTTCTTCTCCTCCTCTTCCTCTATTTTCTTCTCTCTCTCTGTCTCTGTCTCTGTCTCTCTCTCTCCACATGGAATAGAAAAATATCTGGCTTTTTTTGAACTTAACATGATGTCGTCAGTTCCATCCATTTTCTAGCAAAAGGCATAAGTTCATGCTTCCTTATGGCTGAATAATACTCCACTCTGTAAATATACCACATTTTCTTTATGCATGGATTTGTTGATGGACACCTAGACTGGTTCCATATCTTGGCTATTGTGAATATTGGTGTAATAAACATTGGTGTGAATGTGGACCTTTTATATGTTGACTTCATTTCCTTCAGAAAAAATTCATGAGTGGCATAGTTGAATCATGTTGTAGTTCTATCTTTAGTTTTTTGGAGTAGCCTATAAATATATTTTTAATTCACTAACTGGAAATATATGCAAAACAAATAAAGAGAGATGTAATCTTTAAAGCACAACACTTGAATCCTACTAAAACAAGTAGCACTAATACTGATAGCAGCAATAACTAACATTCTAATCACTGCATATCAACTATGATGCTATTAAATTTCTCACTAATTTTGGGATGTTAATAAAATTTGATAATTATTTTGTAAGTCCAACAATTACCATTATATAGGTGCAAAGCAGGACTCATCATGGAGTCCCCCTCCCAGTTCTTGTATGAAACCCATTTATCTCTTTCATTCTGTCATGGTTTGTGTGTCACTGCTCTATGAAAACCATGGGGTTGTTGCTTTGGACATCCAGAAGCAGTTCATGAAATAAAGTTGAAAAATGCCAGGTTAGGTAAATTCTAGGCACTTGGTTAATTAGAACTTAAGACTTTGAGTTATGCCAAAATGAGGTGAGTAGTTCAAAAGACAGAGCTATTTTTGAACTGCAGAAATATGAGAAAAAAGTCTATGGAAGAGGTGACATTTGAGTGGAGAGGGTTGTAAAGTATGAGTAGAATTCAGATAGAAATCAGGAAATAAAAATAGGATTCCACAGTGAAGAAATTACATGTACAAAGCCAGGAAGGCAGAGAACTTATGGTGTGTACAGGTCCTCACATATAGCATGGAGAGGAAGAGGAATGTAGAGACCAGTTTGTCTGTGGTCAGTTTGCCAAGGCTATTGTCACCAAGCTAAATTTTCATAACTTATGTAACAGGATTCAGAGACTCACTAAAGTGTTTTATGAAAGACCAAGTGCATTGCCAAAGAGGCCTGCCGCCTCAACTGGGTGGGTTTGAAGAATTAAATGGGGAAACATCAACAGCAGACATTTCACCTAAGTGACCCCGTTCAGAATGAAGATGCAAGTTGATATGATTTGAATTAGGATGGCAAAAGTGGAATTAAAAGGAAGGAACATATGTTAAAGGTATTAAGGAAGAGTACCTGGATTTGATGACTGGGAATACAGTAAGAGAAGAGGGAAATCATATCCTTACAAAGTGAGATCTACAAGTGAATTAGCAACAAACAACTGTC
This sequence comes from Castor canadensis, assembly GCF_047511655.1. Lineage (NCBI taxonomy): Eukaryota > Metazoa > Chordata > Mammalia > Rodentia > Castoridae > Castor > Castor canadensis. The sequence continues at coordinate 50,092,599 of NC_133401.1, read as the reverse complement.
CTCTTCATGAAAATCATCCTACCAAGTGTGCTGGTTCATCTTCTCAGTGCTGAGTGTAGCTTTTCTAAGGCATTTATTGCACAGTTATCCTTTTTACAGAATATTTTTCCATTCCCATTTATTAAGGAGTTAAATGAGCTCCTTTGCTCTACCTCATAAATAGTCTAATAGTTTAATATTCTGCTTTCAACTTCCATTGAGATGGTTTCATGAACAAATATTAGCTTTCTGTACTTCAATGCTTTCACAGGATCTCATGAATTTTTATTTTTAATTAAACACTGACTCACCGATTACTAATCCTTTTTATTCTTTAGATCACTTATATCAGCTAAGCATCCTTTCTTCTTCCAACTCCATTCCCTTTCTCTCCATTTGAATCTTCAGTGTAGTCCTGTGGTTCAATCTAATATTATTCATGTTCTTATCAAAACTAACAAATATTTATTGGCATCAAATTTTTTCTTGGGAGTTACAAAACAAATGTCTTTCTGTTGAGATTGTATGGTTAAGCCTAGCCAGCAACAAATGCTTTTCTTTTTTAAAATTATCATGTTGTTGTTGTATTGGTGGCACATAGTGACAGTTATAAAAATGCTTTCGATACATCTTAGTTAGACTCACCCCCTCCATTATTCTCCATTATTTCCCTTCCCCCATTCTTAGAACAGCTTCAACAGGTCTCATTTTTCCATTTTTATGCATAAGTACATAATATTTCCACCATATTCCCCCTCCTACACCTTTCCTTATATCTCCCCACACTCACTGGTGCCATCCTCCAGACAGGATGTGTTTTACCCTTCTGTCCTCCATTTTTTAAAGAAAAACTGCATTTTTGTTTGTTTAAGATAGCTATACAGGGAGTTTCATTATGACATTTGCATGTATATATGTATTACAACCCAAATTTGTTCAATCCTTCCATTTTTCTCCTTTCTACCTTATTTCCTTTCTTATGGTGATTTCTACAGGTTTAAATATTCTATGTTTATTTATTTTTCTTTTTACAAAAACAGACAACAGGAAGGCAAAACAGGTCCTGTGGGGACAGGGTCCAGTGGGAGGGAGGAGGATATAAGGAAATGTTCTAAGAGGATGAATATGGTGGAAACATGCTGTACATGTGTCAGTAAATGGAAAAATGAGACCTGTTGAAACTATTTCAGGAATGTGGGGAGGGGGAAATAGGAGAATGACAGAGGTGGGTGAATTCAACTATGATATATTATAAGAACTTAACAAATGCTTTCTTTAGAAAGTCTTATTTTTCATTGAGGAAAAAGGGTTGAAATTAAAATATATTTAAGATATGTCACAGAAAAGAAATAACACGTTTTTTAAAAAGTTACTTTTTGAACAGAGAACAGAAAGGTAAAACAGGTCCTGTCTGGGGGTTGGTACCAGTAAGAGGGGAAGGATATAAAGAGAGAAAGGGTGTAGTAGGGTGAATATGGTATAATATTATGTACTCATGTATAAAAATGGAGAAATGAGATCTGTTGAGACCCTTTCAGGAATGGGGGAAGGGGAAATAAAGGAGAATTATGGAGGGGGTGAACTCAAATGTGATATATTTATATGTTGTAAGCACTTTTTTAAATGCCACAATGTGCCCTTAGCCCAACAATAAATAAATTGTTGACTCAGAGGTAAGAATTATTGAAGAAGGGGTTACTTTTATTATGCAATTAAATGTCTGCCTGCCATATATAAATTGCATATATTTATAAAATACTGCTATGTTCTATTTTTACAGTTTCTATGATATATAACTTTTATTTATTTATGGGATTACTCTGGGGAATCAGGCCATTTCAGACCACAAGATTTACAAATGCCAAGCTAAATACAAAATTATGGCAGATGGCTTGGAATTGATGATAACTTATACTTTATTGAGATAAAAAGTAACTAGAAAAGAAGAAATGGAACTTGTTCCCTTTCCAGTGGCCAAGGTGAGAAGTAAGATTCCAGCTGTGGGCAGGATGGATGTTCTCTGCTTTGAATATCCTTTACTTCCTTTGTTCTTGCTCAGCCTAGCCCACAAGGCAGGAGGGATTCACTCCTATTCATCCTTGCTTACAGGGGAGGAGGGGGTGCAGGTAGTACTGAGAGGAGTACCTTGCACAAGAGAGACTCTTGCTTGTCTTTTTTTTTTATTGTTTTATTATTCATATGTGCATACAAGGCTTGGGTCATTTCTCTGCCCTGCCCCCAACCCCTCCCTTACCACCCACTCCACCCCCTCACTCTCCCCCCCCTCCTCCCTCCGCCCCCAATACCCAGCAGAACTATTTTGCCCTTATCTCTAATTTTGTTGAAGAGAGAGAATAAGCAATAATAGGAAGGAACAAGTGTTTTTGCTGGTTGAGATAAGGATAGCTATACAGGGAGTTGACTCACATTAATTTCCTGTGCGTGTGTGTTACCTTCTAGGTTAATTCTTTTTGATCTAACCTTTTCTCTAGTTCCTGGTCCCCTTCTCCTATTGGTCTCAGTTGCTTTAAAGTATCTGCTTTAGTTTCTCTGCGTTAAGGGCAACAAATGCTAGCTAATTTTTTAGGTGTCTTACCTATCCTCACCCCTCCCTTGTGTGCTCTTGCTTTTATAATGTGCTCAAAGTCCAATCCCCTTGTTGTGTTTGCCCTTGATCTAATGTCCACATATGAGGGAGAACATACGATTTTTGGTCTTTTGGGCCAGGCTGACCTCACTCAGAATGAAGAGTGTGAAGGGCTGGGATATGTGAGACTTGCTGACTCAAAGTTCTGGGTAAAAGCATTAGCAGAACTTGTTGATGTGATTTTGTGGGACTGTGTGACATAGCAGGATCCCCTGGATTTGGGAAGCCAGGCATAATGGACAGGAGAGAGGAGAAATATGAGAGGGTGCCAGGCATCCAGGAAACACAGGTTGTACCTTAAATGTTAGTATTTTCTACTCTTCAAGGACTGCACGAGGGTTGATGTTCAACTCCAACCAAGCTTGATTCTTTCAGGCAATAGAATGAACCAGCTTGTTTTAGCAGACATGAGTAAAAATGGCAGGGTCATGACTAGATAATCTCATTCTTTTCTCTATAAGTATAGAGAGAAGTCTTCCTCACAGAGTCGTGGCAGCCAGTTACTTTCTGATTTACACATTTAAATTTACTCTTTGGAAATGACAATAGAGTATTTAATTGTGTGCCAATGATGCTTATGAACAAGTTCAGTTCTCTCTCTGTCCTTCTAAATATATCCATAGACACACACACACACACACACACACACACACACACACACACACAAAGTGAACTCAAATTAAAGGAAAAATACATTTATTAACATTTTTCCTAAAAATTGATGTATTATAAAGGCAGTGTTTATAAGAAACTTAGGGATTATGCTTTAGCATTTAAGTGTTAATAGTTACCCTTGTAAGTATAGGCAGAAAGAGAAAAAAAAAGACTCCACAATTTTCTTACTGAGGTGGAGATAGATTGGGGAGAAGCCTAGGGTATTTCACCCAGCAGGGTGAGGAAAACTCATTGTGCTAGTGACACTAAACTACAGCACATTCCAGAGAGACTGAACCCCTTCATAAATGACAAGCTATCCTTAAGTTTTCTTCCTCCTTGATTTTTGATAATCATGGTACCAAGAGAGAAGATATAATTAAGGTTGAAATGAGATTTGTATTAGAAAACCTATGGCTGAGATTTCATATTTATCCCAGTTATATGGCATGTGACTCAGTCATATCCCAGGTCCATGAGGGTTGCTTCAGATGTTCCTACATAAAAATTTTACTCCTGTCCTTATGGAATTGTTATCATTTTGTTCATTTTTCTCAGGTTTTGTTTCTTCATTAAAAAAATTTCCTAATGACATCTTTATGTGAAGTTTTTTTTTATTATTTAGACAAGAAAGGCATTTCACATAATTCAGGATTTATTTGAAAAATACATCTAGACTGATATACACCATTATTGACATTCTTATTTTGTCCATTACCTTTATACAAACAGCATATGGAAGCATTTTTAGATCTGTATATTGATGTGTTTTGATCTATTTAGCAGTTTTCTTAAAATAGATACAAATGTTTTTGTCTATACCTCCCCAACTCCCTCATCCCCTTTTCTTTCTTGTTTCTTTGCTTCCTTCCAATCCAAGCAGCTTAATTTTAAAAACTGCAGTTGGGCTGACAGCTGGTCTTTGTAGAAGATTTAACACTTTGGGTATTTTGAATACAGTTTTGTAGCTTCAAGAAGCTGAAATATAAATAAAACCACAAAAAAAGTGAGAGAAAAATACCCAACAACTGAGACACACATGCAGCACCAGCTTTAGAAGCATTCTTCCTTCTTGGAGTAAAGGTGTCATTTTTTTTTCTCTCTGGTTATGGCTCATGTGTGCTATGAATTCACGTCACACTTCTAAGTACATATATGTGATAGCCTGTGACCAATAGAGAATCTGTTATGTATTGTGACCCAGGAAGACTTTCTTGTGATTGCTTTCTAACATTCTTATTGGAGGGATTTCAACAGTAATACAGTTGGGTTAGGATGCACTCATATACAAAGTAGAGCAATGAAAAGAGGAAATGCCTAGATAAGAGTTATATCACCAGCACACAGAGGATTAAGTCAACAGAGAGCTGGTAGCCCAAAGCTTTTCTCCCTTGTTCCCTCTGCCCCCAGCTGTTGCAGTTTAGTTGCCACTGTTTAAGGTAAATGTGGTCCTATGTTTTACTGTGGAATTCAGAATTAATTTTCCTACACAAAAGCGTAAAAGTCTGTGGACAGGTTTCATTCATTCAGTTAGCATAAGCAATGCTTGGTTTCAGGGGTCCATGAGTGAAAGTAAATTTATAAGAGAATATATATTTGAATATACCAGGAAATTTGTTAATTACTTATATACACCATCAAAATAAAAACTGGTCATTAAGTACTATGGTAGGTAATACAGCTATCCTAATTTTATTGATAAGGATACTGGTAACACAAGAACTTAACTCATCCAAGTTTGTACAGTTCACAAGAGGAGGAGAAGGAATTTAAGGCCAAGACACTATACTATCATGGTGTTATGCAGGCATTTTTGTGCTGTGTGTGCTCTATAATTATTTATTAATGACACTGTTTCTGTGGGAAAACACTTTTTGAAATTTTGGAGCATAGCACATATGTTACAGCAGGAATGGTGAAATATATTAAAGACTAATTTTTTTTAATTACACAGACCAAGCAAGCAGCAAAGTTGATTGTTAGCTTAGTTTCTTAAAATCTTAATCAGTTGTTTCTCTTCTCTCTACCATGCACTACCTTTTTAATATAAGGAGAAGTTGTCTCACCATATGGGATTTCTACAATGGCTTACTCCCCTCATTTCCTTTGTTTTGCATTGTACCAGAGACCTTGCCAGATAATACAAATAAAAAAAGGCATACAGTCTGCATGAAAAGAATAAAAAGAATCTGTTTATTTGAAGATGACATAACTGTATAGGTAAAAAAACTCACATATTTGTAGAACTACTAGAATTAAGTAAATTTAACAAATTCATAAGGTACAAGGCCGTTAACTTTCTAGACAGCTATCACAATCATCAGTGCTCTGCTGGCATAAGGATAACTATATGAATCAATGGAATAGAATTGAAATCCAGAAATTAGTAATCACGTTTAAGTTGCACTTATGGTCAACTGATTTTTTACAAGGTGCTAAGATAACTCAATAGCTGGCCTTTTCTACAAATAGTAGGGAACAATGGTATACTGACTTGTAAAAGATGAAAGTGAATTCCTACCTTATATCATATAAAAAAAATTAACTCAAAATGGACCAAAGACCTAAAGATAAGAGTTAAGTCTCTAAAACTCTTTGAATAAAACAGACATGAGTATTTTTGACTTTATATTAGATAATAGTTTCTCAGATAAGACACCAAAAGAACAAAGAAAAATTCTTGTTATTCAAAGGCCACCATCAAAAAAGGCAGAACGAAAGCACACATAGTGGGCGATAGTTTTGCAGATCTTATATCTGATAAGGGTCTACTTGAATACACAAAAACTAATATTCTCAATAACTAAAAGGATCAACCCAATTAAAAATGGTGAAGGGCTTGGAATTGACTTTTTCCAAAGACGATATACATATGGCAGTAAGTACATGAGTAGAACCTTGGTGTCATTAGCCATAAGGGAAATACAAATCAAAACCACAATGAAATACTACTTCCTACTCACTAGGATCCCTGTAATATAAAGACAGTTTATAACATATTGCCGGAAGAATATGAAGAAATTGGAGCCTTCAAACTGCTAGGTGGGTGTCAAATCATGAAATTATTTTGTAAAACAGATTGGCAGTTCATCCAAAAGTTGAACACAGATTTCTCAAGTGACCCAGAAATTTTACTCCTAGCTTATACCAAAGAGAAATTAAATCATATGTCCACACAAAAACTTAGACATGGATGATTTGGTTGCTTTATTCACAAAAATTCCAAAATAGAACCAATTCAATTCCATTCCACTGGTGAATGGAAAAATAAAATGTGGTATATCCACACAAACAGATATTATTCAGTAACAGGGAAAAATAAAGTATTGATATTTGCTACATATAGACAAGTCTTGAAAATATTACACTAAATAAAGAAGCCTATCACAAAAGATTAAATATCATATGACTTCATTTATATAACATTTCCATAGTAAATAAATATAGATGTAAAAGTAGAACTTTTATCAACAGACAAATGGGGAAATACCACTTACAATAACAACAAAAACATTATATAATCAGGAATAGATTTAACTAAATATGTTTAAAACTTGTACTTAAGAAACTACAAAACGTCACTGAAAAAGTAATTTGTAGTATGTTCTATGTGTTGTTTGGAAAACTCAATCTTACTGAAATACTTGCCATCCACAAATTAATCTATAAATTAAACTCAGTCCCAAATATAGTAACTCCTTGGTCATCTTTAATGACTAAAGCAGTTTCTTTTTTACTTTTTTTTTATTTTGTTTTTGAGACAGATACTTGCTACATATTCCAGGTTGTCCTTGAACTCACAGCCTTCCTGCTTCAGCCTCCAAATTCTGGGATTATAAATGTATACCACCATTCTTGACTTGCCAAAGCAGTTTTAAAGAAGAAGGGTAGAAGACTTGTACTACACATTAAAGGAATTACTATACTATAGAGCTATGATAATAGAGTATGATGCTGGTCTGAAGGTTGACCTATAGATCAATGGAATGGAACAAAGAGTCCCAAAATAGACCTATGCAGATATGGTCAGTTGATTTTCAGTATTGATGCTGAGACAATTAAATGGGGGAAGAAATACTATTTTCAGTTAATTGTGTTGAAAGATGTATAGAAAATAATGAAATAATGCATTCCCTCATGTTATACCCCAAACAAACACAAAATAGTATACCTGAACACAAAATCTGAAACTACAAAATTGCTACAAGGAAATCTTTGCAACCTTGGGGAAGGTCAAAGTGTCTTAGACTGGATACAAAAACATTAAGTGCAAAGAATAATGATAAAATTTTGTTCTTGAAATAGTTACAGATAAGGAAAGATAAAGGCAAACCACAGTCTATAACAAAATATTCATGATACATATAACATATCTGGAATATGTACAGAAGTTCTTGTAACTCAATAATAAAAAGAAATCAGTCCAAACATACAAGTGTTTAGAATTTAGAAGTCACAAGTAAGGGTAAAAATACCCTTGGAAATGGTTAAAATAAAGGAGGAAGAGAGAGAGGAAAACAGAAAGTCTAAGTGTAAGGAGAGCCTCCTTCCATAGAAGAATCTCAACTTAGAGTTTTGCTCACTTTGTATCCTTTCTAAAATATACCAAAGTATGCAAGTGCTAGTTATAATCTAATGAGACTAATTAGTGTATAGAGAGGAGACAGCAGGAGTAACAGAACAGAAAAGATCAGGTGGACTGAACAATGAGTTTGCCACCACCTGCATCTTGTCACAGAATATGTCCAGGGAACTCTCACCCACTCTCCACATCCAGAGAAGTGAAGGAGGGGACAGGGAGGCAGGTGGAGTCTCACTACAGAGACAATTTGATTTCCAGTTTTTTTTCTGCTGTCCTCTCTGCAACACCTTGCCCTGAGGATTGTGTTCTCTTCCCTTTGCACGAGAAATAGCAAGGGTAGGATATCAGGAGCCGTTTAGTAGCCCCTTAAGGGAAGAGAAGTGGTTTTCATTGTCAAAAGTTGTTTTTATACTAAAATGTTCAGAATTATTAATTTAATACATGTCAAAAGCTAAAAATCTGTTCCTACAAACGGTGTATTGGTTTCTCTATGACAATAAAATACTTCACACAAAAAAATCCCGTTGGGAAATCAAGTTGAGTGATATTTTTATTTGCTTTAATAATTGCAAAACAGATCTGGTGCCAGGACAGATCTATTATCTATATGTAAGTAAAAAATAAAGAGGAAGAGCATGAATAATACAAGCCTTGTTTGCCATAGTCAGTAGTTCTCAAAGAATTGGAAAAAATTACAACTGTAGGAGGGAGAAGGCAAAACTATGAAGAAAAAAGTAATTATTTGGGAAAATTATTCTTTCTTTGTCTCTGTCTCTCTGTCTCCCTCGACCCTCCCTCCCTCCATTTCCCTCCCTCCTCTCTCTCTCTCTCTCTCTCTCTCTCTCTCTCTCTCCCCCGCCCCCTTTCTGACAGCTACCTATATATACTCTGATGAGAGAAAACTGCCAACTCTCTGGTTTCCTTTTACTCAGTGCATTAAAACTGCTGGTATCTTGATGTATTAGCTTGATTTATTTTTATTTAAGCAAATCTCTAAGGTGTACTCAAACGTCATGCACTTTCAGTTTTGCTTTTCTTGAACCAAGAACTGCTAGATGAGTTTACTTCTCAGCTGGGTAACTTTGCTCTGTGTTGCTACCTGCATCACAATGGAAGGAAAGTACAAGTTGTGGCAAAGCCATCCCAGGCTGAGAGGCACTTGCAGACACAAGAACCCAGTTTTGTCATTCTTGTATAAGTGCCTGAGCCAATGTGCTGAGACTGCCTCAAGCTTGCTTGTTTTACAAACTGTTGCATTCTCTTTTGGATGACATTACATATGGAGCCATAAACTCAATCTAGCAGTTTATTGGCTTCCAGTTTTTCTTCCAGCAACATCAATCTATTGCAGAATATTGGAAATGTAATCCCTTTGGATGTTCAATAACAAGCAATAGCCCTGATCATTTAATTTGTCTGGCATTATAGGAGAGAGAAAAGGCTGACACTAAACAGGAAATGCTAGGGGAAAATCACTGAAGCTGTTTCCTTATTGCTATTGGCAAATGAGAAAGTGTTTCTCTCCCAGGGTGCACTTTGGAATATAGTGGTTCTTCGGTATTGCTGTGGGTAAAAAAAGGTATGAGATGTCTACATTTTTTTCTAGCTCCCAAATCACTGCCAAACTTTCAAGTTGTAAATAAAAATCATATTTAAAGTTTATTCCTTTAAAATTTTGAATCTCTGATGAATTAAAATCATATGAATTTTCCAAAGTTGTTTACTTGGCTTGCTAGATATATTTATTTCTTTAGAAATTAAGACTGTGTTTGAGTTATATACAGTATGTTTAAGTAGACTGTTGAAAACTCAAAGTCATTTCCCATCAAAATGTTTTACATGATGTTGAAATTCACAGATCAACCTATAAAATTGTATTCTATCCATAGCAGACATTATAGACACATTTTTTATCATGTCTTAAACTTGATTGTAAAAATTGTAACATTTTCTCAAATATACTCACAGATCCTAGTTGGATGGGTAGGGAAGAGTTTCTGGTTGCTAAAGACCTGGTTACAGTAGTGATGACTAGCAAGGCAGTGTTGGTAGCTGCCATTAGTAGGGCAGGTTCTGCACCATGCAACAAGAACTGATAGCTGAAATTTGATGGTGAGGTCACATGAAGAAGTGTACACCTAAGGATGGACAATTCCAGGTGGCTGCCCAATCCATCCCCAACTCAGACTCTTTCTCAGACATGGCTATTTCCTCAGGCTAGAATCAGCATGGCCTTACATAGCTTTTCCTCTAGCTTCTGGTTTCTGAAACAAAGTCAGTCTCCAGGTTTTCTACAGATTTCAAAACTTCTGTGATTCTTCAGGTTTTTTTCATTTGAACCTTTCCTAGAGTGAAAGTTCAAAGATGTCTTGGTGGTTGATATGTGAAGATTAAACTTTATTTCTAAGTTAAAATAAAATGACAATTCATTGGTTGTTCAAGGTACTCTGTTGCCCATACTGGAATGGGAGTTTGAGATTGGAAGAATGGATTGAATCTTAGGGATACTGACATTCACTTATTTATTCACTGAACAAATAATTACTAGGTGTCTACTGTGTACTAGGTATTGTGCTAAGTGATACAAAATTAAAGTTTAATATGTTAGTCCTGCCTGCTCAGAAATTTATATTCTGTGAGTAACAGAATAAAAACAAAGGAATGCATTGATATATTCATGCATTATAAATATTATGAAAGAAATAATTACAACGTATTGTATTCAATTCAATTCTTATTTCTGCTGTAACAAAGTTAGTAACTTCACACAGAATTATTCTCTTATAGATTAGGAGATCAGAAGTCCTGAGATCAAGATGTTGGAAAGGCTAGATTCTTTCTGGAGTTCTAGGAAAGAATGTTTCCTTGCCTTTTTTTTTAGCTTCTAGATGTTGCTGGCTTTCCTTGGATCTCAACCACACTCTTCATCTTCAAAGCCAACAGGATTGCATCTCCCAATCCTTCTCTCCCCTCCCCTCTGTTTTCTTCTCTCCTCTCCTCCCCCTGCCACTCTTCCTCCATTCTGACTCTCAACCTGCTTCCATCTTAGAAGGGATCTTGTAAGTGTATCAGAATCATCTGTACAATCAAGGATCCTCTTCTTTTACCAAGATCCTGAAATGCATCTCTATTGTGGTAATTCAGCTCACCATATGTAAGGCTTTATTCATTTTATCACAGGCATGTTACAGACCTGTGAAAGGGAATTTGGGGTTCTAATTGGGGTTGGAGGCAGGACATCCAAAAAGGCTTCATTAAGGTAGTGGTGCTGGAAGTTGCAATGTGGACATTTAGCATTCATCAAAGGAACATCAAGCTATTCTAGAGACAGGTTATGAAAAAAGTTTTCACAGTGGAAGGCAAAGGCAGAGAACTCAAGCAGTTTGATTTGACTGAAATATAATTTTGTGGGGCAATTCCTCAGGAGAATTTAATAAAATGATACAGAACCTTACCTACTAAACTAAGAGGCTTAGGCTAATGTCTATACTACTCTGCCTTGTGAACTCTAGGCTTGGCTTCCCTGACCTCCCAATTATGTATCCTAATTCAGGGAGGCCAGTGGATGCTATCCTTGCTCCTCTTTGCCCTGCCTTCTAGAAGGATGGAGAAATCTGCTGCATTTAGAGGAAGCCCTTTATTTGTTTCCCATCTCTCAGGAATCACTGTGTCTCACTGCCTGGTGTTTAATATATTAACTTCTATTGCTTGATAAAATTGAAAAATGAATTTTATACATGTCATAATGTCTGATCTAGCTGAAATTCAACTTAGACCCTCTGCTTAAAATAATAATAATAATAATAATAATAATAATAATAATAATTATGAGACTGGAGGTGTCGTTGAGTTCATCTTTGAGAGTAAACTTATTTATTTTAGAAAAAATGGCAGACTTACTTTATTTTAGAAAAAACCAGCTGAACAGACCTTTTCAGTATGCAAATTGAAGCAGAGAAATTGGCAATCTCAAGAAAATGAAGTTGTAAAAATGTGTTTGTATTGCCTCTCTGAATTACCTAATTTTAGATAACAAATCTCTGTCCTCTGAAGATCATCTGAGTGATGAGTCTAGACTCTAGGGTGGAAAGCGTGTTGACTTACTTTTCCAGGTAGAGATGTAAGTGACCCCTACAAAATTAACAAATAGAGTTCAAAAGTAGTTTATTCAGAAAATGTCTTGGTTTGTGGATTCTAGTTTAACTTTTCCCTTCCCTGCCCTCCCTTCCTTTCCCTTTCCTCCCCTCCCCTCCCCTCCTTTGAACCCAGGGCTACCACATGCCATGCAAGCACTCTACCACTGAGCTACATCCCCAGTCCCTGGTTATAACATTGTTAAATGTATATACTTTTCTGAGTTAAAGTCGCTCCTTTTATGTTGAAGCTTCAGTGTAGTTTAGTTAAACATCACAATCTGGTGTTATTTGTACTATGTGAGATTTAGGGAGAAGCCCGTGTCTAAATTTGGTAGAGTGGTACAGAGGGAGAGGTGGCTAACTAAAATGACTAGTTTGTGATCAACAGAAAATCCCTGAATAGATGTCTGCAGTGAGACAGGAGGCTGAGCAGACAAAGTACTTATGTTTATGGAATTCTTAAATTCTAGGAGGATTCCCAGAAATATGTAGTGAGGGAAACTCAATAAAGTTGGATTTCCTGTGCTCTAGTCTGATGGGAGTTACACTCATTTTACTTGGAAAGTAAAGGCAAATGTCTGGAGACCAAGAGACCATAAATTTCTCCTAACACAGCTACCACACAAATGGATTCAGACAAGGTTTCCATATTTCCCCCTTGTTAGTCTCAGAGAAGACACTTCCACCTGAGGCCCAGGAAGAACGTTTTGTCCAGATTCCATTTTGTACTCCCCAGTTTTCCAGGTCATCATCCAACTTTTTAAATCTTACATGGATGTACTTCTTAGAGTAAGAATCATTACTTTCTTGACTTGGAATATTTATAATAAAAGTAGATACTTCTCAGGGGACTATTTTGGGAGAGGAAGGGCACCAGCAGAGTGGAAAAGAGGGTAATGGGGTGAATATCATCAAAGTACATTATATATATACCCTAATAAAATCCATTGTTTTTGCAACTAATATACACTAATAAAACTGAGTGGAGAAAAGAGAAGAAACATCTAGTTTCCCTGAAAATTATTCATAGATAAGATTTTAAGTACAGTATCTTTATAGACTGTACATTTACAGCTATGACTACTGTTGGACCTGAATTTGCTATTGTATGGATCTTTGTGGTTTTGAAATTTAAGGAGGTACCCTCTTCTCTGTCACCTCTAAATATTTGTTTTAGTTCAGTCAGAATGGCTTCTCTTTTTTTCTCTCTGTGATGGTAGAAGGAGTTTTTTTTCCTAATGTACCATAGGCAGAATGTATTCTAGGATAAATATTATCTTTTGGTGGAAAATGGAATCATTAATTCCATATTACTTTGTTGGAAAGTATTAACATAACCAATAACACCGATGTAATATTTGTATGCGATTTGCAGTGCCTTCTAAGCTAACATAATCATAACCACTGGCATTAACATTAGCAATAGTGATAGAAGGATTGTATCACTAATAAGCTCTGCATAATTTGTAAATGCCACTGCTGTTTTGTGTCATTCAGAAAGGCGTGCTAGCAGTGATATTTCTCTTCAGGGTGAAAATGCCAGTGACCTGTTCCCTTTCCAAGTAATGTCTTCTATAAAAGGAATTTATAATATTTTCTCCTTTGTAACCTTCCTGACACTGCTTAACCTACTGCAGTTTGCTTTCTGACACCTCCGTTCCACTGATAGAGTTCCCACAATATTAGCAGCATAACAGTTGAGTTGCGAAATCCGTCACTTTCCAACCCTTGTATTTGTCATCTGAGCCATAGCTGCCCCTGTGCCAACTCTCTCCGCCGTAATTTTCTTTAAACTTTTAAGATTTTTTTCCTTTATATTTCAGGTAATTCCTCCCAGTCTCTTTGCAGATCCTACATGTTTATGTTCCATAGACATTTTATTATTTTATGATAAAGAGTCCACTAAAATCTTTGTGCTAATGATGTCCAAATATATATCTTCTTTAGATTCTTCCCTTAAACTCCAGAGCAAAGCACATAATACTTAGTTGTATGTTGTTTCAGTACTTTATGTACAATAATATAATATAGTATTTATAAATCTCTCCCCTAAGTCTGAGTATAATCACCATCCACCCAATCTTGAAATGAAAATGTGTGAATTTATATGTCTTGGCCTAGATGCTATCAACAGTAGATCTTGTGACTAGAATGAAAATACTAACATTTTATTGGAGAAGTGGAAGAGCATGAGAGTGAAGAAGAGGATAAAAGATATATGAAGCAAGGAATGATGTAAGTCTTATGACATGATTCAGTACCATGTAAGTTCCAACTTTTCAAAAAAAACTATATAGGAACCAGAAAGTCTTTCTTTTTTTTTTTTTTTTTAGTTTTTTACATTTTTATTATCGTGTTTTTGTTGTCACACTAGGGGTGCACTGTGATGTTTACCAAAGTTGTTACAATATGTCATAGTTGAATTCACCCTTCCATCATTCTCCTTTATCCCCCTCCCTCCATTCCTGGAATACCAGAAAGTATATATTTTGTGGACATACAGACTTCCCTGTCCATGCTGAAAGTTGAAATGATGGCTTGAAATGGTCAACAGACGAGAATAGAGAAGGAATTCTTTTGCCCATCTCCTTCCATACTTTCACAGTTCCACTCAGAACTCATCACATAGCTTCTAGGTTGTGTCATCCAGGTTCCTGGAGCTAATCAATGAGTCAGGATGACTCCTCCCAGGTGGAGTATCAATGTAAGGAAAGAGAAGGAGGTTATGGAGGAAATCTAAGAAAGTTTGCAAAGCTGGCATAGTCCAATACATTATACTGAATGCATTACTAGACCTCACATTCTCATATCACAAGTATTTCTACCTCATATTACATCTCATATTTGTTCTTTTCTCTTTTTTCATGCTTATCCAGGGCCGATGAAATAAACTCATAGTTATTCTCTCTAATCTGGTTTTGCTTCCCTCCACAGCATCATCAAGCTGTCAGAGTGATTTTTCTGAAGTGTAAATTTTGCTATTTTACTTTGCTACTGATAACACTCACTGGCTCTCCATTGGCTCTAGAGTAAAATCCAGGTCCTTAGCCTGGGTAAAAGGCAGGTCTTTAGCCTGGGTATATCCATCATAGTCTGGTCCCTGCTTATATCTTTAGTACCTTCTCTTGTCACTCCACAGTGAGTACCTATGACCATAACATCTTCACCCACACAATCCCTACTGCCCTCTTCATTCACATAAAAACACTATCCTCCTCCTATTCTTTACCCGATCTATTTAACCTTCCAGATCAGTTTAAGATGAAAACATTTGTTGACTGACCAGACATTGTTCTATGATCTAAAGATGCAACAGGTAGCAATAGGAACAAAAAATATATCATCTTATAACTAATATTTCAGCAGAGATGGTAGAAAATAAAGTGCATAATTAAAATTTATAAGATTTTTTCTAGGGAGAAGTAGCAAAGAGAAAAACAAAACAAGGGGGTTTAATAAGAGCTGTTTGGAGGCTGTGATTTTAGACACAATGAATTGGGGAAATCTCAGTAAGGAGGTGACTTTTGAGTAAAGACCTGAAGAAGATATGGGAACATGCTATGGGAAAGGCAGATCAGGTATAAGGAAAAGTAAGTGCAAAGTATAAAAGCTCCTTGGGGTCAAAGGGTGCATGGAATACTTCAGGAATTGCATGAAGATAAGAAAAACTGGAACAGTTAGTGTAGGGAGACTAGCAGAAAATAAGGTTAAAGCAAGAGGCCCTAAATGATAAGAGTTATAGTCATATGTCATATTGACTATGACTTTTTCTCTGAGTGGTAAGGAAGCCATTGGAGATATTTAAATGAGAAGCAGAGGATGGCTTGGACTATCGTGTCGAGAGCAGAGAGTAAGAGGGCAAAGGTTAAAGTTAGCTTACTTAATAATCTACTGTAATAATCTGCTGACAGTGTGAGATGGTAGTGGCTTATCCAAGGAGATAGTGATGAGAGTTAAAATGAAGACTAAGGAATTTGGGCATAAGCAGTTGAAATGGAAAGACAAAGAGAGGAGGAGATTGGAGTTTGAAATGACTGTTACCCGGGTTGGCATGTCAAGCAAGCAGTTGGATAGTTCAGTCTAGACTCCAGGGCAAAAATCTTTGCCACAGATATGCATTGAAGATCTGAAGTTGAGAGTTGAAAGGTGGATACTAGAGGCTCTGACAGTAGAGAGGGGTCAGAGGGTAGAGAAAGGTTGGTCAAAGGATATTAAATTACTGTTAGTCAGAAGCAGGAAGTTCTGCTGTGCTACTGTGTAGTAGAGGTACAAGAGGTAATGACAGTGTACTGTATATTTTCAAAGGCTGGAAGTAAGGATTTTGAATGTTTTCACTGCAAAAATGCTGTGTCTGAAGATGTGAATATGCTGCCCTGATTTAAATGCTTCAAAAACGTATCCATGTATTGAAAAAGCACATGGTACTCCAGAAATAGGTACAATTTTAACGTTATGTATCAGTTAAAAATTTAATAAAGAATTTAAATCCATGGGATTGAATAAGTTTCTAATGCTGACTGAAACCACAATCCTATAATCAGTGAGGAGGAGAATATGATGTAGAAAAGTAAAAATGTTCAATGACCACTCAGAGCCTTGTGATGTTTAAAGATTAATGATTTAAAGGAACCAGCAAAGATATCAAGAAGGAACTGGTAGTAAAGTAGAAAGAAAACCAAAAGATTATGGTGTTTGGGGTGTTAATTAAATAGATTAGGCTTAAGTAATAAGTTGACAAAAATAGAGTCAAATAGTCCAGAAAATGGGGTGCGTGTCTTTTATACAGTGAGCCAGGTGTTCATGATCCCTGTAACTTATGGCTGCTTCTGCCGTGCCCTATGGATTGACTACATTTAGCACGTCAAAGGGGAAAGATAGTTGTACAGAACATATATACTTTATTTGGTATATATAACAATTCTTCTTATGTAGCCACATTCTATTTGTTTCATGACCACACCAGCTTGTAAGTCAGGCTTAGTAATAAGAGCTAGCTGTATGCCCCCTAAGAAGAAACAGATTAAAAAAATATATCAGTATCCTCTAGCCTTTTTCTACTATGCAAAGAAAATTTCCAAGCTATTTCTCCAAATCTTCATTTCCCCTTACTTGTTTTTTCCTCCTTAATAGATTCATTGTCATCATTGCATTTATGTATCCCTGCTGGTTTACATTTATTTGACTGGGTATTTGGATGTTCATTGCATACTGTTGGACAAAATGATGAAAGTGTTAAAGGTTGTAAGATGGTTTATAGTTTACAAAATAATCTGGTAGCTCAAATATTACTCCTATTTATTTGATGGGATACATAAGACTTAGAGAGGTGAAGTGTCGTGTTTAAAATCATACAGCCAGGAAATGACTGATTTGAACTCAACTTTCCTGATTTCAGGAACATAAATGGCTTTGATCATTCTTTCTACTTAGGTTTTTTTACAGGAGACCTAGAGTGAAAATGAAATATTTACTTGGCTAAACTCTGATATGTAATTTACTGAGAGTTTTAGTATAACCTCTATTTAAGTATTGATCTTGGATTATGACACAGACAATGAGCTATTTTGGTTCTCTAATGACATTACATTGGGTGGAGTGTCTAGTGATAGAGACATCAGCATTAAAATTTAAAATTACTGAGCGAAGTCAGAAAAGAAAACAAATGAAATTTGCTAGAGATGATTTAATTAAAGGACTACAGAGGAGAATATAAACATAAAAGAATATTAAAACAATGAATAAGAGGTGTTTATACAGTCAGGAAAGTCCAGTGGGGAAAAACCAACTTGCACCTTGCTTCTATCAATGCTAGGACATTGCTCTATTGGAGGGACCGACATTTCACTGCTAATCTGTGAGCCCAGGGCTGCCTTTCATATGGAATTCCCAGTGTGCTGTTTTTGGGATGTGGAGCACTTTGAAATATCAATACCATTTTATCAGGTGATGGGAATTTGTACTCATAAATGGCAGAAAAATAAGCTCTTTTACTGGGGTTTTCCTTTAGGCTTTGCTCTTTGTGGGTCAATGTTGACTTCAGCTCAGCAGTCACCTTTCGTGATACCATGGTCACTGCAGCAGGACCTACGATCACAATGTCTTTCCTCAGAATCCAGAACAGAGTGGAGCACTTGTCTAGGGTTTCCCTGAAAAAATCTTGGAATTCACCTTGGTTTGTCTGGCCTGGTTCACGTGATTGACAGCTGGATGTTTGGGGGAACCATCTTTAGAACAAATGGGTACTCAAAAGCAAATAAAGCATATATATAAAGGAAACATGTCTCCACGTGTCCAGAGCGGAAGGCGAAGGGATTTCTGGTCTAGAGAAATATTTTGAAAAGGAATGTGTCAGGGCAAGACTAGGATTCTTTTGTTTAATAATCTTTATTTGGGCCTAGGATAATGATTGCAAGTAGTAAGTGTTCAACATATTTTTATTGAACAAATGAATGAGTGAGTGAATGAAAGCATATTTCAATTTGGTGGGAGCATTTGATACACATAAAGGAAAATGTAGTCTGTGTGTTGAAGGTGGCAAGCAAAAACAAAATTTAACAAACCATATATAGCAATCATCATTTTTAACTATTCTTGGTGCATTTTGGTACTGACCAGCTATTACTCCTGTGCCAGCTGCTGCTCACACTCTGCTGGCTCATGGGTGACTTCCCACTGCTCTGGCAGGGAGTACAAGGACATGCAAACTGCTTTTAACCATAGCCTAAGCCAACTTTAAATATGGTGGTGTGTCTTCCACAAAAATAATCACACACTGCATTCCAGAACCAAAACATGAAAGGTGTCCATGTCATCTGCTGTGTGAGATTTTCCACACCATCTTACTGCTCCATTCTTGTGGGCAATTGGGCAGAGGCTGCAACCAGTGCCAACTGGGCAATCACTGACTGTGGGCAAATGCCATGCAAAGATCTATGAGTCATGGTTGATCATGAGCTGCAGTAGTCAGGTAGTTTCTTTTATTAAAAACGAAAGTAACAAAATCCTCCTCCAAATTCTTTACTAGTAATCATGATGAACGAGGTGTTAGAATCTTGTCGAATGGCAGTACATGGAAAGTACACCCAGAAACTCACTTTCAGAGTAGTCAGCTTGGCACACGTTATGTTCACTCAGCTATGTTGCTGCCGATCATACTTCAGGAACTCTTCTTTTAGTATAGATCTCAATCTGTGACCAAGTAAGAAGACCCTTCTTTTAATATTTATCTTACTTTTTGTTTTTGTTTTCTAAGCAATAGAAAAGATAATGTATGCGTTATTCACCATACTTCAATTGTATGAATTGCTGCTAAAAATTAAGTGCCCTTTCAGTATTAATGATGTGACCATAGTAAGGATGGTCAAGAGAATGTGCTGGAGTATCTGATGAAATATTTTCTCTGTAGAAGTAAGGATTTTTCTTCATAAAGAAAACCTGAAAGAGTACATTTTAGATATTTAATAGAAGGAAGATAAAGTCAATTCTAGTAGTGGCCTAAAATTTAATCTGTACAAAAAAAGACAAATAGCAATTTTGTAATAGGCTTAAGCTACATTAAGATTTTCTTCTTTTTCATTTTTATTATCATATGTTAATTGTACTAAGTAGCAGGTTTCATTGTGACATTTTCATACATATATATAAAACATATTTTGACCATATTTACTCTTTATTATCTTCTCACAACCCCCACCCTTCTCTCAAATAGTCCCCCTTTTTATATTCATGTCCTGTTTTTTTTTCTCTGAATCCCTCAAATCAGAGAAAAGCTGATACTTGTGATTGTGAGTCTGGTTTATTTCACCTAACATGATAATGTACAGTTCCATTTTCCAACAAGTAGCATAATTTTGTCGTTCTCTATGGTGTAATAAAACTCCATTTTCTTTATCCATTTATCTGTTGATAGACACCTAGACTGACTCCATAATTTGGTTATTGTGAATAGTGCTGCAATAAATATGGGTATACAGGTGTCTGTATGGTAAGGTGACTTTGATTCATTTGGGTACATATTAAGAAGTGATTTAGCTGGATAATGTGATAGTTCTTTTAGATGTTTGAGGAACTTCCATATTGATTGTCATAGTATGTGGACTAAATTTACATTCCCACCAAGAGTATATAAGGGTTCCTCTTTCTTGCATCCTCATCAACATTTGTTGATTTTCATATTTTGTTCTCTTTGGGTCAAAATAGGTCAAACTAGAATGGGCTGTGTGGAGACTGAGCCCTGTCTTGCCTTTCTCCCTTGCATCTGACCCAAGACAGTGGCATCTGCTGGGCTGGATTTGTGCCAGTAACTTCTGTACTTAGGCAAAGAAATAAAGCAAGCGCAGGAGCTGTCCTTGAAGCACCAGCCCTGACTGAGTCCATGGTTGGATGTTCCCTGGCACCAGAGAGGCTCTGCAGTGCACACCAAGGGGATGGGAAATACCCAAGCCACTGCACTTCTACCAAACACCTCTGGGGCTCTGAGAGTGTGGAAAGTGATCCAACCAAAGCAGTGGGTGCTAGGATGGCCAGGCCTGGGCACTGAGCAATCCTGCCTGCCCCACCATGCTAGTCTCAGTCCCAGCTCCCTTCCTATCCACATAGCAGGTGTTATGGCCCTTCCCAAGTATAAGTACCCTCTGCTACTCTCTGTACTCAACCCAGACTTCCAGAGCATGGAAGAGGGTCTGCAAATTTGTCAAGTCACAGCTAGTTACTGGGGCCTGCAGTGATTTTCTGGGCTGGGGGCAGGTGTTCACTTGCTTAACTAGGTGAACTTGAAGATATAAAAATAGAGGAGCCTCTATACTAACCTACATTACCAACAACAGTATTTAAGGGTGCTTTTTTCTCCACAATCTTACCAGCATTTTAAATTTTTTTATAGTAGTCTAATAGGTGAGATGATACCTTATAGTTTCAATTTGTACAATTCAAATTCAATTCAATAGCTAATGATATTGAGAATTTTCATATATTTTATTAGGCATATTTATTTCTTCTCTTGAAAAGTAGCATTCAGATAATTTGCTGATTTTTAAAATTGGATTATTTGATCTTTTGAGTTTAGTTTTTTGAGTTTTTTTTTATTTATTCTTGGTGTTAACCCTGTGTCAGATGAATAGGTGGAAAAAAATTTTCCCATTTTGCAAGGTGTCTTCAGTCTTGATCCTTTTGCTGTGCACAGCATTTTAGTTTGATGTAATCTCATTTTTCAATTTTTGCACTATGTATTTAGGCTTTGGAGTCTTATCCAGAGAACCATTGCCTGTGCCAGAATCTTGAAGCATTTCAACTGTGTGTTTCTCTAGTTGTTTCTTATATTTTGGCCTTTGATCTGTTTTGAGTTGATTTTGTATGAGGCAAGAGGTAGTTTTCAAGTCTCAGGCTTTTGTGGCTTGATTTCCAATTCTCTGAGCACAATTTGTTGAAGAGCATCTCCTTTCTGCAAACTGTTTTTGGCAGCTTTGTTGAGAATCAGTTGGCTAGATATGTATGGACTTATTTTTTGGTTCTTTGGTTTGTGGTCTACATGTCTGTTTATATGCCAACACCATTACTGTTTTTATTAATATGATTCTGGACAGTGTTTTGAAATCAGGTATTATGGTATCTCTTGCTGTTTTCCTCAGGTGGTTTTGACTATTTGGGGTCTTTGTTCTTCCATATGAATTTTAGGATTTTTTGTTTTTAGTTCTGTGAAGAAGGTCATTGGTATTTTTATGGGGATCATTTAATCTGTAGAATACCTTGGGCCGGGTGGATGTTTTAACAATAACTTTTCCAATACAAATTTGTTAGTGGTGTATGAAATGCTACAGGATTTTTGTGTGTTGATTTTGTATCCTGCTGCCTTAGTGAATTCTGTGAGACTGAAAAATACAGAGAAATAGACAAAGAGATGTCTCAACCATCAGCACAAGTTTATTCAGAAGAAACTTGTAGAGGGGATCTCCAGCAAGAGTGCTGGAGCCCACTGCAATTTAGAGACTGGAGGGTTATAGAAAAGGAAGGACCTGGTAAAGGGTAGCGGGAATTTTTCCATTGTGACTTGTCCATTGTCATTTGCTAGGGGTAGTCAAGGAACTGGGACTTTTGTTCTGGTACAGGTGCTAGGAAACAGGACATTTCAGTCACAGACCGATGGCAACAATAGGACACTGCTGGGGGTAGTTAAGATGCTAGGTCTTGTGTTCTGTCACAAGGCTGGGAAATAAGTTGTTTGCCTTGGAGGCCCTGTCTCTACTGGAGCCAGGTAACTCTAGGGTCAAACCAAGTTTAAGATGGCTAAGTGATGTCAAGTAGACACCTAACAAATTCATGTATCCATTCTAACAGTTTTGGGGTTGGAGTCTTTAGGTTTTAGAAGCATGCTAACTGCAAATGCATAATTTGATTTCCTGCCTCCCTATTTGCATGCCTTCTACTTCTTCCTCTTGTCTTAATTGCCATAAAGTTTCTAGTGTTATATTGAATAAAAGTGGTGAGAGTGGACACCCTTGTCTTGTTCCTGATTTTAGAGGAAATGGTTTCCGTTTTCTCTAATTCAGTGAAGTGTTGGCTGTGGATATGTCATATATAGTTTTTTATTATGTTTAGTGTTATTCTTCTATGCCTAATTTATGCATGGCTTTTATCATAAAAGGATGTTGGATTTTATCAAATGCTTTCTCTACATTAGCTGGAATGATCTTACAATTTTTATCCATCATTGTATTTATGTGATGTACTATGCCCATTGATTTTGCATATGATGAACCAACTTTACATCTTCAGATTAAAAACAACTTGATCACAATGTATGATATTTTTGATTTGGTATTGAGTTGAATTTGCTAGCATTTTGTGAGGATTTTTGCATTCCTCTCTCTCATTAAGGATATTTGTCTATAGGGTTTTTTTGTTGTTGTTGTTGTTGTTGTTTTTATTGTATCCTTTTCAGGTTTGGTAATGAAGGTAATGCTGGTTTTAAAGAATGAGTTTGGAATGGTTCACTCCTTTTCAGATCTATGGAATAGTTTGAGAATCGTTGGTGTTAGACCTTTTAAAAATAAATGATACAATTTAGCTTTGAAGCTATCCAGACATCATAGTTTGTTCGTTCTCTCTCTCTTTCAGCAGGGGGAGACTTTTTATTACTTATTCAATCTCATTATTTGTTATTCACCTATTTATTTGTATCCTATCATTTTAATTTTGTTAGTATATACGTGTCCAGGAATTTGTCCATTTCGTCTAGACTTTCCAATTTGTTAGCATATAGTTTTCCGAAATAATCACTAGTGATCTTTTATCTTTCTGTTTTACCAGTTGTAATGTTTTTAACTATACTTATATTTTCAAGAAACCAAAGTTTTGTCACTAATCCTTTGTATTTTTATGGTACTGAGGATTGAACCCAGGGTCTTGAGTGAGTAAGACATGTACTGTATCGCTTGAGCCACAGACCTTTTGTTTTTGAGATAGAGTCATGCTAACTTTTCCAGTCTGGCCTCAAACTTATGCTCTTCCTCCCGCTACCTCCCAAGTATCTGAAATTACTGGTATATGCCAGCACATCCAGCTTGTTTTACTCTTTTAGACTCTATTGGACTTATTTCTGCTTTAGTCTTTATTACTTCTGTCTTTCTGCTAATTTGTGGCTTAGTTTGTTCTTTATTTCCTAAATCTTCAAGATTAATTGTTTTGAAGTCAGTCTTTCTCCCTCCCTCTCTTCCTCCCTCTCTCCTTCCTTCATTTGATATAGGCACTCATTGCTGTAAACTTCCCTTGTGCTTTTGTCACATCCCATGGGTTTCAGAATGTTTTGTTTGTGTTTCCATTGCTTTCAAAAAATTTTTAAAATTTCTCTTCAGACTTCCTCAAGAACTCACTGTTCATTCTAGTGCCTCACAGTCTCCATGTGTTTGTATAAATTCTAGTTTCTATTGTTATTAAGTTCTAATTTTATTCCATTGTGATAAAAAAGGTGCAGGATAGGATTTCAATTTTTTTAATTTGTTAAGACCAATTTTGTGGCATAATGTATGGTGTATTATAGAGAAAGTTTCATTCATCAATGAAAATAATGCATATTACACAATGTTAGATGAATAGAATGCTCTGTAAATGTTAAGTTCGTTTTATCTAGGTCATAGTATAATGTTTCTTTTGTGGATTTTTTTTGTCTGAGTGATCTATGCAGTGGTGAGAGTGGGGTATTGAAATACTCTACTGCTACTGCATTGGAGTTTTTCTGTCCCTTTAGGTCAAACAGTGTTTGTTTTATAAAACAGGTGCTCCAACATTATGTGTCTGTAGATTTACAATCATTGTATCTTCTTGTTGAATTTTAAGTCTTGATCAATAACACAGTGACCCACTTGGCTTTTGATTGGTTTTGTATGGACTCTATAGAAAATTTGGAGAGAATTGACATTTAATATTGAGTCTTCCAAACTGTAAGACAACATATTCTCCAGTTTTTCAGATCATTAGTGCTTTGCAGCATACCACTCACTCTTGCATATATTTTGATTTATACTTATTTCAAGCTTTTTGATGCTTTTGAAAATTATGCTTTTGCTGCAAATATGTGGAACTTCAGTAAGTTTAGTGGTCTTGGGACATTCTGGTTATCTCTAGGCCCTCTACTTTGACTTTTCCTGTGAGCCTATACTTCAGGTAGAGTCTCTCAAAGCTTTTTCTCATTACCCCATGGCAAACTCCCAATCCTTATTATTATGTGCTTATAAGTCCATTTTTTATGGTGGTGAAGGAGGTGAGGTGTTGTTCTCTGTCATCCTGATGCATTCTTAGTCTCAGGCAGGTTCTATGTCTCCAGGTTTTGGAAGTGGACCTTTCTAAGTGATCTTGCCCCAACAGGAGATCTGGGCCAAGACTGTTTTCTTCCTCTCTCCCAAGAACAGAACGAATTTGTCTCTGTTCCTTTGCTCCAGCCACAGTAGGTCTTCACATGTGCCTTATAGAAGCCAGTTTTTGTTTCTGTTCATCCAGGTACTTAAGGGAAGAAAACTCCAGGCCAGGCCCCATTCTTCTCAGCAGAGTTTGCTCTTCTCCCTAAAGCAGCCCCTGAAGGGAATCTTCCACCAGGTGCCCAGTCTTCCTGGAGAACACCCTTTGATATATGGGGAGAAGAGATGGAAGTAGCTGTAAGGTGTTCTAGTCTGTGAGTGCTAGGGTATGCTAGTTAAGTCACTTAAGTCACTAAAAAAATTTTAAGCTAAAGCCTCTTACCTACTTGAATGGCATACAGGGAAGCTGGTACTGAATCCTCCCTTGAAGTTGCCTGTCTTTCCTTAAATTTCAGGCTATGTAGTTGCTTTGTGACCCAAGTCTCAGTGGATTTAGGAAAAAGTGATTTAAGCAAGGTGCAGTGTCTCATGCCTATAATCCCAGCTACTTGGGAGGCTGAGATATGGAGAATTGTATTCTGAGGACATCCAGGGAATAAGGTTCATGAGACCCCACTTTAACCACTAGCTGGGTATAGTAATGTACCCCTGTCATCCAGCTATGGTAGAAGTCTAAAATGGGAGTCCAGTTTGGCCCTGGGCAAAAAGTGAGACCCTATCTCAAAATTAAACAGAAGAAAAAGGGCTGGAGGTGTGGCTCAAGTGGTAGAGTACTTGCCTAGTAAACATGAAGCCATGACTGTAATCCCCAGTACTGCCAAAAAATTTTAAAAAGGCTTAGAGTGTAGAGTTCCCATTTTTTTCTTCTTGATAGGGTAGAAGTGTACTTACCTGTTTTTCTACATCCTAAGAGAAAGTTGGAACTCTGTTTCAGTCTTATCCATATTTTTTTTTTCTGTTTCTCTGTTATAAGCTCAGTTGACTTTACTTTCAACTTTTGGTGACTGGCACAAAATGAAGGGACCACATTATTGAGTATGGGCAAGATATATGTCCATATGTACATTTCATCTTTTATTATGGAAAACATATTCAAACCCACACCACCTTTACACTCAAGATTGTCAATCCTAAGTATTACATGCATAGCCTTTCCTTTTTACTAGATAACTACAGGTACATGATATTAAACCCTTCATGTAATAAAGAGGTGGGAAATGATCTTTTTTCTCTCTCTAAATATTGTTTTTCCCATCTGTTGATTAAGAAGGCATCATTTATGTTCTCTTATAGAAGAGTGAATATGTCTTTCCGAGCACTTCTCATTTCCTAAAAGTTATTCCTTCTCTTGACTCAACCTCATTGTAAAAGGCATTCCCTACGTAAACTGTAGAGAACATTTCCCAGTTTAAGAGAAATTGTGATTTCTGTCTCTCATAAACTCCCAGATTGCTTCCTGGGTACATAGTTGAAAATTTTTCCTTTATGATCCCCTTTTATTTTCAGTTCTAACTTTTTATTTTTTTTCTTTTATTATTCATATGTGCATACAAGGCTTGGGTCATTTCTCCCCCCTGCCCCCACCCCCTCCCTTACCACCCACTCCCCCCCTCAATACCCAACAGAAACTATTTTGCCCTTATTTCTAATTTTGTTGTAGAGAGAGTATAAGCAATAATAGGAAGGAACAAGGGTTTTTGCTGGTTGAGATAAGGATAGCCATACAGGGAGTTGACTCACATTAATTTCCTGTGCGTGTGTGTTACCCTCTAGGTTAACTATTTTTGATCTCACCTTTTCTCTAGTTCCTGGTCCCCTTTTCCTATTGGCCTCAGTTGCTTTTAAGGTATCTGCTTTAGTTTATCTGCATTAAGGGCAACAAATGCTAGCTAATTTTTTAGGTGTCTTACCTATCCTCACCCCTTCCTTGTGTGCTCTCGCTTTTATCATGTGCTCAAAGTCCAATCCCATTGTTGTGTTTGCCCTTGATCTAATGTCCACATATGAGGGAGAACATACGATTTTTGGTGTTTTGGGCCAGGCTAACCTTACTCAGAATGATGTTCTCCAATTCCATCCATTTACCAGCGAATGATAACATTTCGTTCTTCTTCATGGCTGCATAAAATTCCATTGTGTATAGATACCACATTTTCTTAATCCATTCGTCAGTGGTGGGGCATCTTGGCTGTTTCCATAACTTGGCTATTGTGAATAGTGCCGCAGTAAACATGGGTGTGCAGGTGCCTCTGGAGCTAACTTTTTAATGGTAGTATTAAGTGGGTGCCTGTTAAAATTGACTTTTGATGTTCACTTTAGTTCAGGCTATTCTGATTTCTCCAGTTTTATAAAACCTTGGCTCAAAGTGTTACTTTATGAACAAGGAAGACTTTCTGAATCTTACTTTTATGCTCGCACCACTTTTGCAGCCTTATTTTCTTTCTTTTTTTTATATTTTATTTTTCTTATTGTTGTACTGGGGGTACATTGTGACATTTACAAAATTTTGTACAATATATCATAGATGAATTCACTCCCTCCATCATTCTCCTTTATATCCCCCTATTCCTGGAATAGTTTCATTAGGTATTATTTTTCCATTTACATGCATGTGCACACAGCATTTGCACCATATTCACCCTCTGACCCCCTTATATCCTCTTCCCTCCCACTGATACCCATCCCCCCCGATAGAACCTATTTTGCTTTTCTGTTCTCTTAGTAAAGAAAAATGACATTTTGTTTGTTTAAGAGGGCTGTAACAGGGTGTTTCATTATGACATTTCCATGTATATATGTATTATAACTTGAACTAGTTCATCCCCTCTATTTTCTTCTTTTTACCTTAGCCCCCTTCTTATGGTGATTTCATCAGATTTAAAAATTCTATATTCGTTCTTGTACAGGAAGTGCATCCGCCATATTCACCTTCTTAACTTCCTTCTTTTACCCTCCTTCTCTTGTCCATTACTTACCCTTAGTGTGACCTGTTTTTCATAATATTGCTTGTATTTTTATTAGGATATATTCCACATATGAGAGAAAGCATATGGCCTTGGGCCTTCTGAACCTGGCCAACTTCACTTAAGATGCTGTTCTCCAGTTCCAACCATTTACATGCAAATGACAAAATTTCATTCTTCTTTGTGGCTGAATAAAATTCCATTGTATATAAATACCACATTTTCTTAATCCATTCATCAGTAGTGGGGCATCTTGGCTGTTTCCATAGCTTAGCTATTGTGAATAGTGTTGCAATAAACATGGGTGTGCAGGTGCCTTTATTGCAACCTGATTTTATTTTCTACTTCTAATGTGGTAAGAGCTCTGACCTATGAAGTACAAGACCGACTTGCAGTCTGAATGTGACATGAATTGTTTTAAATTCAAAGTTTAAATTTTTTTTATTTGTCTGGTGAGATGTGGTGTCCTCATTCTGTTGTAAAACACATTTTGTTTTTCTGAATTTAATTACTATATACTCTTTGGATATTTTCATTTTAGGAAATTGTCCTTGATTGCTAATTTCACTACATTTCTAGAAAAGAGAAAAAATTCAATCTGTTTACTTGTAATTAAAGATAAACAAGCATATTTTAATTTTTCAGCAATTCCGGTTAATGCTAGATTTTTCCCTTCAAATCAGGCAGTATGTTTAAAATATTATTTCAAAATTTTACCTACCAGCTGAGGAGTGGTGAAATTGAATCAATCTTTTTCCAGAACTGTTAAAAAGATACTCACATTATAGTTCTGTATTGCAGTATTTTCACTAAGGAACTTGGATCTTTAGGAAAAAAAAGTGATATGAGCAGTTTTTTCATGGACATTATTATGTTTTGCATTTTCTTCTTTTGCACTGTGTCCTCATCTCTCATTTTTTAAAATTACCTGATAGACTTTATTTTTACAGCAGTTTTAGATATATAGAAAATTGGATCAGAAAGTACAGAAAATTCCCATATACCCCTCTATCTCACCTCTTCTTTCTCACTTGTATTAATATCTTTCTTGAGTATGGCACATTTGTTATAACAGGTGACCCAAGATTGATACATTGTTAACAAAAGTCTATAGTTTAAGAGTTCATTCTTTGTGTTGTACATTATATGGGTTTTGGAAAATGTATTATTATATGTATCTACCAGTATAGTATCACATGGAATAACTATTCAACTGTCCTAAAAATCTTCTCTGTTCCATCTTTCCATCTGTCTATTCATTCCCTGACTCTCTGGCTACCAATGATGTTCCAGAATGTCATAGAGTTGGAATCATACAGTATGTTTCACTTAAGCAATATTAATTTAAGATTCTTTTATGACTATCAAAACTATCATAGCTATCCTAACTATCCTAACTATCATAGCTATCATAACTTAATATGTCATTTCATTTTATCACTGAATAGTATTCCATTGTATGGCAAACCCACAATTCTTTTTATCCATACATCCTATTGAAGTCTTGGTGACTTCCTAGTTGGAGCAGTTATAAATGAAGCTGCTATAAAGATCCCCTTCTTCCTCGTTGTAAGTGACATACACTTCATAGCTTCCTTAAGAGTGGCTCCTGACCTGTGACCACTAAGATATGTACTCTTCTGTGTTAAAGTTGACTGTGTCAAAGAGAGGGTGTGACTCAAGCTGGCCTTATATGCCACTGTCAACTTAATTTCCCAGTGGCTTGCTGCTTGAGGTTTATACATTAGTCACATTTGTCTTTTGATAGAGAAAAACAATCAAAACTTCTTTTTTTTTTGGTGGGGTTTGTATTTGAAGCACTCAGGAAAGCAGTTTGATGTTTCAAAGTCTACTGTAACAAGAAATGGATATAAGCTGCTGGAGATGACTAGACTCAGGAGGAAGAAGTAACACAGGAGAAAAGAGGCAATATAACTGGAAGACATTGTGCCAACAGTAATTTCAGCAGATTCACAGTGTTGTCTGGATTGGCCAGGAGTAAGACTCTAGTGATAAGAGCCTCATTGAAAACAAACTTGAATGAAAATAGATAGATAGGACCACAACCTCAAGTCTGATACCCACTTAGTAATACCATATGAAATTTCTCATTTAATTCCTACGTGAATTTATCTGTAATTCCACTCTTCTTCCTGTTTTCTCAATAATTATCCTGTGAGCTCTTACTGAAGGGTGTGAAAAGAAAAAAGTCTGCTGATGCCAGCAATTCATTAAGACTATTAAAAGAATATGAGCAATGGGTCAAAGAGGAAATGGCGAAGGTAAGGCTATTTCTGTGCTGGCAAGGATGTGGGAAAAAGGAACCCTTATATATACTGTTGGTAGGAGTGTAAATTACTGCAGACACTATGGAAATCAGTATAGAGGTTCCTTCAAAAACTTAAAAGTAGAACTACCATATGACTCTGCTACCACTTCTGGGCACATATCTAAAGGAATGTAAGTCTGCATACAATAGAGACACCTGCACACCCATGTTTGTAGCAGCTTTATTCATAATAGCCAATCTATGGAATCATCTTAGATGTCCATAACCCAATTAATGGATAAGAAAAATGTAGTTCACATATACAGTGGAGTTTTATTTGCCATAAGGAAGAATGCAGGAAAATAGATGGAAAAGGAGATTACCATGTGGATTGAAGTAAGCCAAGCTTAGTTTGACAAGCTTGTAAAAGGAGGACTATTTGTATATGGGAGAACAAGTGGGAAGGGGAAGGGGGAAAGAAAAGGGTGATTGGGGTGAATATGATTGAAGTATATTGTACACACACACACACATATACACACATGTGTGTGTATGTGTATGAAAATAACATAATGAAAGCCACTAAAAACTGTTTAAGGTGGGGAGGAGAAAGAATAAGAAGGAGTAATTGAAGTGTTGAATTTGATCAAAGTACCTTATATGCATGTATGGAACTATCACAAATCAAATCCTTTTGTACAATTTACTGTAACTTTAAAGAAGAAAGGAAGGCTATTTCTATAAAGATGGTACTTTGCTATCATATTATAACATGATGTTTTATAAAAATGTATTTCTTTTATTTTCCTGTTAATTCTGTGGAAAAGTATTTCAATGGTTTTCTCTAAAGTATGTTGTTTCCTATTTTAATTCCTCCCTTCCACCCCCATTCTACCTCAGCCCAGTTCTTCAGTGGGATATAAACCTGATTGGGAATCAGTATTTGTACCCTACATTTATATAATAAAGGAGAGGGAAGAAGAAGGTTATGCTGCCATTGGAAATGAGGTGACAATGGATGCTAGTAATTCTTAATTTACTCTGGTCCTGGCATGGGTCTTTATGGTGAATGAGTGTGAACCAGAGACAGAAGGATTAAGAAGTAGCTATTAGGCAATGAGCTGTGGTTGGAACTAACAAAAGTTGACTGTGATTCCAAACTGATCTGGTAGCCAAATGAGAGGCCAGGTTCAATCCTCAAAGGGGTATGTGCAGAAAAGAGGTGCAGAGGACAGGTGCACACCTCTGCAGATGCCTCTGTGGGCTCCCCAAGAAAGTTGCAAAGTGATGCCTCGATGACATAGGGCTGTTCTCAAGACAGCCTTGAGAGATTTCTTCCTGTCAGACCCTGCTATGATTACAAAGTGTTTCTTCTCTCCTCCACCCCAATCTATGTACCTACCACTATCATAAATGCCAAAATCTCAAGTTAAAAGGATTCATTGCACTCTGTCTAATTTCTTCCCTTGCACATATTCCAAATTTCTCAATTATTTCCATCTACAAGGTTTATCTGACCCTTGGACTAATATCTAACCTCCAGTTATGTTAACTTGACATAATATGTGGTCTCTTAATTCACCTGGAGTCCTGACTTTACCCCCCTCAGCAATTTCAAATTCAAATAAAGAATTAAGGTAGGTATACATGGCAAAGAATTAGGCAATTATAGGTGCCCTTTATGAATAGTCTGGAAGAAATTCAGGAGATGTCAATAACTAACAGCTGTTGTAACAGGATTTCAGAGAAGACTGGAGATGAGGGACCATACAACAGTCTTTCAAAGAAGCTGGGAGGGGAACTTATTTGTCCTCCAGAGTCTGCCTTTGCCAAAAATGCTTTCACAAATTGTATTACTATCGTAAATGGAGATAGCCTGGTTGTAGAATTTTTACATAAGTATGATTCCATAGTTTATGTTGCTTATAATTCATGTCTTGTTAAGATGGTGTGTGTCCTTAACCAAGCAGAGCACTGCAGCCTTATCTTGTGGGAAATTTCTGGAACTAACCACATCCTAGAGTGATTTCAAATGATAATGTTAAATGATCTACACATTACAGGAAAATGCAGCTTGATGATGTTACCTAATGAATAGGAAAAATAGTTGAAGCACTAGTAAAAGATTAAAACTTAAGGTTCAAAGATGAAATTTAGAAAGATTTGAATACTACATCAAAGTAGATATGCAAGTCCTACTCCCAGGAAGCTCGTGGGTTTGGAATAGCAATCAAAGCCATTCTGGATCAGGCTAGGGGCAAAGGGGACAGCTTCCCCTGGTTGATCTCTCATTTCTGGTTACTGGTTGAGAGAGAAATGAGTTATGGGGGAGGGAGAAAGACTTTAATACCAGCTGCCCGGTGTGATAAAATTTGTACTGAACCCAGAAGGCTTTTTAGTCCTTCTCTCCCTCTAAATCCAATAGGAACGAAAATAGAATGAAAAAGATAAACATCACACACATGCACCACATGCATACACAAAGAAGAAACAGAATGAAATGCATTAGCAGGAATTTATACCTTTATTTAAAGCAATGATCCTCAAATGATTTAATAAACTAATTCCGAGGATTTAGATGTTAAGATGCATCCTGTTTTATGATATTTCCACTCTCAAGCCATCGTGTAAAATTTTCAGCATTATACTGGACTTATTAAACAGTGACAGTATTTCTAAGAATAATAGAGAATGCAGTGCTCCTTTGAAACTTCATTTTTAGCAAGAAAGTTAAATTTATGCAGATATAATCCATTTGTGATTTTTTTTTGCTTTTGTCCAAGTGAAATAAGAGAGTTATAAAGTCCACTAGTATTATGAATATAATAGTTTTAAAGTCCAGTTATTAAGTCCAGTTTTATCAGGATGGCTGCCAAGAAAGACACATAAAAGTTGAGAGGCTGGTGTGCCTGGCAACAGCTTCCCTGGCAAGTGTCTTTGCCACCTGCCAGTCAGTGACTGAATTGTTGATTCTGATGGCCAGTTCTTCAGGCTGCACTAGGTCAAGGGTGTTTGTCTTCATTATCTGTTTCATCTGGCCACTATTTGGCATGACTGCAATACCTTTTCTAACAGCTGGACTTTGGAATTATGGAGTCTTAGGGTTAGAAGGCATTTTGCAGAACACTAGTGACTATCCATCATCGATTCATTAACTGAGTCCCTTTTGTATGATGAGGGACCCACAGCCAGCCAGCCTCTGCTGCAAGGTGTGGAGGTCAAGGACTCACAACTCCACTGTAGAAAGACTGAAATCAAGCCTTTTAAGAGCTAGCGGTGAGGATTCAAAATCTGGCCAGGCAACCCTGCTTCCCACTAGCTTGTTAACTTTTCAGTTGATGAAATTCAGGAAAATGTTGGAGTCCTGTGACTTTCCTTTCCTCTTCTGTTATATTGCCATCATTTGTATGGTGTGGAAAACTGGTCTTAAGAAGGGAACTGCATTCAAAATCTTGGGGTTTTTTTTGTGGTATTGGAGTTTGGACTCAGGACCTCTTCCTTGCTAGGCAGCCACCTTCCTACACTTTTTTGCTTTAGTTTTTTTTTTTCTTCAGATGCGGTTTTGAATTTTTTGCCTGGGGCTGATGTATGACAACAATCCTTCTACCTTTACCTTCTGCACAGTGGGATTATTTGGGATTACAGGTGTGCCCCACAGTGTCCAGCCTTGGATAAAGAATCTTGTATGTACATATGTACAAAGGGGTGTCATTGTGATATTTTTAAATGTGCATATAATGTACTCTGATCATAGTCACCTCCTCTATGGCTCTTCCTCATCTACTCCAACCCTTTTGAACCAAATTAATGGGTTTTATTATGTGATTTTCATACATTCACATGTATTACTTTGGTTACAATTGTCCCATCACCACTTTTTCCTTTTGCCCTTCCTCCTGCTACTGTTTCCCTTCCTCAAACAATCCCCATCATTTCTTTTTTTCTGGTCTTCATTCTACATATGAGGCAAAATATGCACTATTTGTCTTCTTCAGTTTGGCAGCCTGGCTTATTTTGCTTAACATGATGATTTCCAGCCCATCCATTTTCCTGTGAACAACATAATCTCATTCTTTTTATGGCTGAGTAATACTCCATTATATATATTTTTTTCTTTGTTCATCAGTTAATGTGCACCTAGGCTGCTTCTATAGTTTGACTATTATAAATAATGCTGCAATAAACATGGGTGTGTAGGTGTCTCTATTGTACGCTGACTTACATTCCTTTGGGTATATGCCCAGGAGTGGCACGGCAGGATGATATGGTAGTTCTATTTTTTTTTTCATTTATTCATATGTGCCTACAATGTTTGGGTCATTTCTCCCCTGTACCCCCAGCCTTCTCCCTTCATCCCCGCCCCCTCACTCCCCCCCTACCCACCCCCTCTCTTCCAGGCAGAAACTGTTCTGCCTTTATCTCTAATTTTGTTGAAGAGAAAGTATGAACAATAATAAGGACAAAGCATTTTTGCTAGTTGAGGTAAGGAAAGCTGTACAGGGAGATTCCTAGCATTGCTTCCATGTACATATATGTTACATTTTAAGTTGATTCTTCTGGAACTGACCTTTTCTCTAGTTCCTAATCCCATCTCTTATTGGCTTCTGTTGCTTTAAAGTTTCTGCATTAGAGAGAAACTAAAGCAGATACCTTAAAAGCAACTGAGGCCAATAGGAAAAGGGGACCAGGAACTAGAGAAAAGGTTAGATCAAAAAGAATTAACATAGAAGGTAATACCCACGCACAGGAAATCAATGTGAGTCAATGCCCTGTATAGCTATCCTTATCTCAACCAGCAAAAACCCTTGTTCCTTCCTATTATTGCTTATACTCTCTCTACAACAAAATTAGAAATAAGGGCAAAATAGTTTCTGCTGGGTATTGAGGGGGGTGTGTGTGGGGGGGCGGAGTGGGTGGTAAGGGAGGGGGTGGGGGCAGGGGGGAGAAATGACCCAAGCCTTGTATGCACATATGAATAATAAAAGAAAAAAAAGTTTCTGCATTAGTTCCTTTGCACTGAAGACATCAAATACTATCATGTTTTTTGGGTGTCTTACCTATCCTCATATCTCCCTTGTGTGTTCTCACCTTATCATGTGACCAAAGTCCAATCACCTTGCTGTATTTGCTCTAGATCTAAAGTCCACATATGAAGGAAAACATATGATTATTGGGTCTTCTGAGCCTGGCTAACCTTGCTCAGAATGATGTTCTCCAGTTCCATCCATTTATTTGCGAATGATAAGATTTCATTCTTTTTCATGGCTGAGTAGAATTCCATTGTGTATAAATACCACATTTTCCTAATCCATTCATCAGTAGTGGGGCATCTTGACTATTTCCATAACTTGGCTATTGTGAATAGTGCTGCAATAAACATGGGTGTGCAGGTGCCTCTGGAGTAACCTGTGTCACATTCCTTTGGGTATATCCCCAGGAGTGGGATTGCTAGATTATATGACAGGCCTATGTTTAGATTTTTAAGAAGCCTCCAAATTTTTAGTTTCTTGAGGAGCCTCTATATCAATTTCCATAGTGGCTACACTATTTCAGAATATTGACATCCTTAATTCCATCTGTTTTGTCACTGCTATAGTAACACACCCTAATTTCACAAGGAAATATATATACATATGTAACCATGCACATTCTCGTTCATTTTCTCTCTCACTCTCTCTCTCTCTCTCTCACACACACACACACAAATTGCACCCCATTAATCTTATGAATCTTTTGTTCTTAACCCTAATAAGCTGATTGAGCCCCATGATGGACTCTCATCTGTGGAAGGAAGCCAACCTTTCACTCCACTCTGTATGCATGTATATTCTTGGGAAGAAGGAACAAAAGGTATTCTTAGAAATTTAGAAGAAAGAGAATTTTTATCTAAATATTAAGAATTAATCTTCCCACTCTAGCTAAATGGTCCTTAGTTTCAAAGCAAAGCATCCTTTGAGACAGAGATAGAAAACAGTGAGAAAACTTCAAAATAGGTTACAGCGTAGACAGCATGAGACCCTATCCCTGGCCATCGTCTTTGATGCCACAAAGTTCTACAAATCCACCAGGTGTTAAGTCCCTATTTCTTCATGGGGACGTTCACATGAGATGATAGATATATAGTGACAGGCTAAGTCAATTACTTAGAGAGGCATTAAAAGGTAATGTTACAGTTTTTGGCACAGGTCATGCTTAGGTCATTCGTTTCATTCCTTGCCTCCCAGCTGAACTTTGTTAGTTAATTTCTGAATCGAGTTACTCATGAATGTCATCAAGTGATAAGGGATTTATTGGAAGCTGTCCATTATAGTATTCGTTAAGAGTCCCATTTCACTTTTTAGTTTGCTCTGTGTAAGAGAAGTAAGATAATTTCATGTCATTCACTAGAACAATTCAGTTTGAATGAACAATGAATAGTTTTCCTTGGAAAACATAAAAATACTGTCTTTACTGTGACTTTAATTCAACATCTGTACCCTAACTGTGGGCCATCCTGAGTATTTTGGTGCTTGGCCCTTGATAAAGTATATTAAGTTTACTAAAACCAAAATTATCTATGAATTCTAGATAATTTCATGAATACACTAGTTACCAAAATACCTGCATGAGACTTGGGAATAGGAAAGCTGAGGAGATACAAGAAATGAACTTTGAAGTCATGAGAGTAGATTCCACAAGTGGACTGCAGTGAGGAAGTCACATTTTGCTTGGGCCTTTTTGTGGAAATCTGTCCTTGTCTTTAGTGTTCCTGTCTCTGGATCACCTCCCTCAATTGGTGTCCCCTGTGCTACCTAAACTGTGCTGAGAAGCAGAGCAGTCCCATCATAGAAGCAGAAGAATGCTGACTGAGGGGGCGCATCCCCCAGTGGAAGATGCAGACTATGAGTCAAAAGTGTAGGAAGGGAGATTTTGTTCTGGGGCTGGGGGGGTGGAAGTGACAACTGCTGTTGAGGCTGCAGTGTGTGTAGTAGAAATATTATGTACTCACTATGAAACTGGAAAAGTGAGACCTATTGAAATTATTCCAGAAAAGGTGGTAGGGGGTAAAGAATGATGGAGGGGGTGAATTCAACTATGATATATTGTAAGAACTTTTGTAAATGTCAAAATGTAGCCCCAGACAACAACAATATGATAATAATTTTTTAAAAAGAAAATATTTTGATATTTTAAATGTAAAATACTTAACATTTTATATATTTCACAGAAATGGCTTTTGGCACTTGCAATCAAGATTTCTACCTCATTCAACACTAGAGGACCCACAGGGCATGTTGGAAATTAGCCCTCCTCAAGGACATAAGACATTAGGAAGTTTATCTTCCCTTATTTCACTGTTATGGGTCTACACATTCATTCTCCACCTCTTTTCCACACCAGTCCCCCAGTGCAGGAAAGGAATAGGGATAACTGAATTGAAACAATTTGAATTTAACTATGTAAAATAAGTTCTTCTGTATCTGTAATATACAAAGTAAACATGAAGAATTTAAAATGATTTAATATCTAGAAGTGTTAGGTTTCACCTAGTAAATGTATCTATTTAGTATATCTTTCTACATAACACAAGAAAGTAGGAAGACATTAGAACTTTTCCCAAAGCGACACTGTTTCCACTTCAAAGACTTGAACCAAAGAAAAGAGAACTGTTAGGATCAATTTGTTCTATGTTCAATTATGTCCACTATCTGTCTTATGGTTAATTTAGTATTGGCCTGGTATTACCTTGTTTTTCTCTTTAGTTTCTACCCATAAGCTGTGTTTTTGGACTCTCACTAGTATTTGATATCCCTTGACAACCAGTAGACTCTAATCATAACACATATTTCACTTTACCTTACTACATGGCACAAGGCTTTAAAAATTTTTTGGTGGCACTGGGGTTTGAACTCAGGGCCTCACACTTGCTAAGCAGGTTCTCTACCACTTGAGCAACTCCACCAGCTGACACAAGTTTTAATCCATGGTACAGTTTGTATCATTTAGGAAATAATGTGACATTATCTTAAGAAAGGATAACTTGAGTATTTGCACAAATTAATGCTCTAAGACATGAACAATTTTCTTCTAGCTGTTTCTTTTCTAGACTATGCTCTTATTCCTGAGAACTCATCAAGACCCTAACATGCATGCTGATGACTTCAGGGACAAGAAGATCAAAATAATTGCTGACCCTAGCTAACAGTGAATGCCTGTGCTCTTACCACTCTCTGTACATACCCAAGGCTGGGGACACATTTTCACTGGACAAGTGCTCTAATTCCCACTCTCTGCAAGGGGTTGTATAGCTGAGAGGCATCCATACTTACAAAGTAATTGAGATAGTCAACATTTGTATCTGGAAGTTCCAGACTACAAGGATCAAGCAAAGGTCTTTTTCTGAAAAATATTCTCAGTTCTCAGAGTGTGTCAAATAAGAGAGCTTCATGGGCAGTAACTTTAATGAGGTGTAGCATCACAGTCAAGGGACCATGGTGTTTGTGATCCTCAACTTGTTGCATCAGAGATAGGTCTTAGATCCCCGTGAAAATTGTATACAGATGATGGATACATCCATGTATACACACATACACATATATCCATCTAGAGGCAGACATGGTCTCAAAATAATTATAACTATACACACACACACACACACACACACACACATATGTATATGTATATCCACTCAGCTTTGAGCTGATTGATTAATAAAGATGTCTGCATATTTCCTGATACATTGTGGGATCTCAAGGGACAAATGACTCAATGTTGGAGTTGTGATGTGATACATATGTAATATTCCAAATGTCATTATTGCTTTTATTTCTATTGATGTATTCACACGAGGTTTGCTAGTGACCTTTAGAGTTCTGATACCCATTACTATTAAGAATAGATGACTTCCCAAATAGCAGGATTTTGTGGTTGCCAGAGGACCATATCCAAGTTACTCACAGCTTAGTGAAATAGTCATTACTATAGAATAAGAGTATTGTCATTGTTGTCAACATAATTTAATTTAGCTGAAATTTTTAAACCAGTTAATTAATTGAGAACAACTTCAAGGGCTGATAGCTTCTGGTGATTCACATCTGAGCTCTTCTTCAAGACTTGTTTACCTGATGACTCATAGATGCAGAGGGATTAAGGCCTGACTACCTTGCCTTGAGTTGGGACATTCTGAATGGTCTTACCAATTTCAAATCTTTCTGAAACTTTTATTGAAACTGAATCACTGTTTAAATTTTCCCTCTGTCTAAGCCTGCTAACCTCAGCTCCTTAAAATCATTTCCAAGATTACTCTACAATAAATTGCTCACCTATGTACAGGTACTGCTCTCAGACCTTTCTTCCTGGACAATACAACCCAAGTTGTTTTAGATGGGTCTTTGGTCCATGAGTCCTGGGACTACATTCTTTCTAGGCAGTAAGACTTTATAAGTAACAGTTATGTGGTCTTGAAATTTTACTTAATATATCCAAGACTTAGAAATACAGTTGCCTGCTGTAACTTGATATTATAGTACAATTTAAATTCAAGATATGTTTGGAATGTAGGAGTACATTTGACTTTTAGGTGAACATTTCAAGTGGATGGGTGGGGCACTTGTTTTTGGTGTACTCAGTGCTTTCTTGGTAATCTTATTGGTAATGCTACAATCAAAGGATACTTTGACTGAAAATGTCCGATGACCATTTTTCTGAGACCAACTATAGTAATAAGACATGCACTCAGTTAATATTGTTATATTGCATTCTCTAAGGTCACCAACAAGAAGTGTTGTCCTGGGCAAGACGATGACCCATAATGGCAAATTCATTCTTTCTCATCAGGTATTGGGGTAGTAGAAACATAGCTTCTTGTTTTAATCAATAATTATCCTGTTTTAATCAATAATTGTATTTTTTTCAAACATTTTGAGTTTTTTTTCTCCATATAAAAATCTCTTCATATTTAGAAAAGTCTATGAGCAAATCCAAAACTATAAGTTACTATAGTCAGACTAATTCAAGAGACCTTGGCACATTGATTTCACTTTACTGTTTACTCTTAAAATAATCATAGTTCTTGAGTGGAAGTTATATAATCAGCAAGGAAAATTTAAAAACAAAATGAAGGGTTTCCTTCTTTTTCTCATTAGTCCTGTCTAAAGGTAACTACTGTTGATATTTGGGTGGGAGGTCATCTTTCTTGGAACAAAAGCATACACAAAGGAGCTCACATATGCACATACACATATACAAAAGAACCCCCTGTTACTTGCCAGTAGGGTTTGGGTGTCTTAGGTTCAGAACAAGGGAAAGGGAACTTTGAAGAACACTCTTGGTTATTACCTTTCCTAGAATTAACTCAGCAGACTGTCAGTGTAGGATGCTGCCTTAAGCACAGGTGAGTCATTGAGAAATTTCCACCTCTCCTTCTGTTTGTTGTCACAGCATGTGACTCCAGCCAAGAGGAACAGAGCTGTTGCCTGCAAATAAAATGCCACATGGACAAGTTGACAAGGGTAGAAAACAAATGGCAAAGTTGGTACATGTTGCTAAACGTAAAGACCATTTGAAATCATCTTTTTAATTACTGCACAGTTGGCTGAGTAATGTGAAACCAAAATGTTTATGAATGTCATTAAAAAGTCAGCTGGGAGGAAAAAAGAAAACAGGCAACTGAATGAGTGTGTGTGTGTGTGTGTGTGTGTGCGCATATATGTCTGCATGTATGGAGGGGTGGTAGATGGAGACTCAAACGTCTTTGATAATTCAAATAAAATTTATGGTTGATTGACATTTACACCTTTTAATCACTTCTTTTTAATAATAAATAAGTGCTAGAAACCAGTTTGAAAGAAAACCAAGCTCAATACAGGATTTATTTCTTGTTGGTATGGAATTTTCCTTTTTTAATGGTCATTTAATTTTTTATCTATGTAAACATTTATTGAGAGCCAACTTGTGATAGGCTGAGTTTCATACGCTATAGAGATACAGGAGGGAAAAGAGGACATGGGTTCTTGTCCTGTCCTGTAAACAAGGAGTGAAGGATGCACACTCAACTTAAACATGCCTTAAATGGTTTATTAGATATTCTAAACATTATGGGCTTCATTTTCTCAAACCATTGACATTTCAGATGATGAGTCAAGGGACAGGCTTTGTTCTTTCACTCTGTTTTTAAACCTCTTTCTCATACCTGCTCTGTTACTTCCAAGTTTATATCAATGTGGTGAACATTCAGAAGAAAAAGGCAAATGTAATACTCCAGGCAGGACTTTTGACTTCTCTGGTGAGAAGCAGAGTGTGTGAGGTCACATCCAACTCTTGAACCTTTGACCCAAGTCATGTCTTCCATCCCAAGGATTCTCTCACCAGGCTTCTCTCTTGTCATCACCAGGGTTCATCTTTGAGTTCTTCATCTTTGGTGGCTTCCTGTCTGTGAAGATGCTGAGCTCTCATTTCCTGCCTACCTCAATGAGTGTTCCCTGGTGTGGGGATATTCCTTCCTGTCTGGTGTGATGGGCAGAGCATACAAAATAATCAGTACCTACTATTTTTCTTTGAAGAATTCCATCTCAAATTTCCAGTCTTTTCTTAAGTAGACTGGGTAGGGTGATGGTCACTGAAGTAGTTGTGCTGTCTTTTCATTATAGTCCTATAAGGATGCTTTTATTACCTCTGTTTAGGATGTCTGGGTGTCTTGTCCTCATTCTTGATGCTTCCGTGAAAATTATCATACAGGACAAAAAGCTCTATTTAATACTTGTTACCTATAATAAAGTTAGAAATAATGATTACTAAACAAGTATTGAGTATAATATAATTAGTAATAAGTACTGTGTGAAAAATGAGTATAGATAAGGGAAAGAGGAATTGTCTTTCTCCAGGTAGAGAGGGGAATGAAGGGAAATTCCTCTCCCTTGCTCCAACTGCTAGCTATCTTCAAGGACATACTTTAACAGAACAGCGAGACTGGATAAATGCCTCCTGATCCTGAGGGGATCAGTATCCTGGGGAGGAGTGGGTTGGAGGCCTTGGGTCAGGTGGCAAACCATCACCTCTTATTTTCATATCCTTGGAGATCCAGAAAACTATTGAATTTTGATATTTTAATTGCCTTAAGTTACAAGAAATTTCCTTTTATGAGTCAGAAGAAACTCTTAATTCCTAAGTGTTCAAATTCCAGCTCACAGCTCCAGAGGTAGTAGGGTGACTGTTTTTCTAGGGAGCTGCCTTGGTTGTAGAAATCACATAGCTCTGATATTTGTAAGACCCTGCACATTTCACATCTTCCTGGGAGTTATTTAATTCATGAGAAACTGTTTTTAAAATATAAAAGCAAGTTTTATTATTTTTTACCTTGATATTTTCTTATTTGTATATAAGATGAATATGCTTGAATATCAGTGGTCTCTGTGCCCTAGAAGAGTATCTGATATTGTAAGCCAGAGAAACAAAACAAAGTTTTTTTTTCATATTTTTTTAATTGTTGTGAAGGATTTTTCCTGTTTTACTGGGTTTAGTGCTTTATTGTAATTCAGTTCTTCTGAAGTAAAATATAGCTTTAATACCTAATCCGTATTTAATGCATAACTTAATATATAATTCAAATTATAATCATGACTTTGAATTTCCTATTTGTTACTAAGGCAGCGTTTGTATTGTGGTATTTTTTTATTACTCATACATTGCTTATATCAATAATATTTTTATAACTTAGGTTATATTGATCCTTCTTAGGGTAAAAATATTGTATAAAAGTTTATGTTCTTCAGAAAAGCCACTTTACCCTGCCTTCTCCACCATGAATGTTATGTGCAAACATGTCTGTCATTTTAATCAGATTGCAATGGGTTATTGAAATTGTCAGGAGAATAGAGGTTTAATTAATCTTCAGTTTTCCATTGATTTAAAATTCTTCATAGGACATATGTCCAACCATCTTACCTTACATTTGTAGACCCTTTTCTGTTTTCTACTCTCTGGGAAGAATAATTTTTTTCAGTGCAAATGTTTTATATATATATATATATATATATATATAATCCAATTCTCTCTGCTTTTGGGCAAAAGACTTCAGTTCTGTTAGTCTTTTATTAAAAGTGCATGTTAAAATTGAAGTCATGTAGCTTAAATAACTCAAACCCTACTCACTCTTCCACCTAAGAGGAGAGAAGAACTAGGTTTCCTTGAAAACGCTCAGTCAACCTAAGTCAGTCCACCTTCGCTCAAGCAAGTGAGTATTGTATCCTGTTTGAGAGCTGGGGATACAGAAAGATACCACACACTCCCCAAGCTCAGAGGACTCACAATGAGTAAAACTGTAGGACAGCTTGTTTGAAATGTTAACTTATAAGATCCAAAATTGTAGTTGTCATCATTAATCACAGGTCATTCAGATTGTGCTACCTCTATCTACCACCATCCACAGGACTATTTCCATCTTATCGAAATAGTCTTCACTTAGGGAGCAATAATTCTTCACTCTCTCTCATCCCCCAGACCGTGTCTGTCATCATTCTGCCTTTTGTTTCTAAGGATTTAGTTACTATAGGTTCCTTATATAACTGGAGTTACAACATACTTTCCCGTTGTAATTGGTTTATTTAAGTCAATACAATATATTCAAGGTTCATCTGTATTGTACCATGTTTCAGAATTTTCCTCCCTTTTGAGGATAAATAACCCATTTTGTGTGTATACTACATTTTGGTCATCCATTTGTCAAAGGACATGGAGTTGCTTCCACATTTGGCTTTTGTGGACAATACTACTGTGAACATAGGCATATAAATATCACTTTGAGTTCTTGCTTTCAATTATTTGGGGTTAAAATCAAGTGAAACTGGTAGAACACATGGTAATTCAATTTGTGGAGATTTTTTGGTGGCACTGGGGTTTGAATTCAGGGCTTTGCTCTTGCTAGGCAGGTGGCATACCTCCTACACCTAATTTTGAGATGGGGCCTTACTTTTTGTTCAGGAGCTCCATCCTCCCACTTTATGCTTTCCTTCAAGACTGGGATGACAGACTAACATCATTACACCTATCATTTTTGGGTTGAGATGGAGTCTTGCAAATTTTTTTTTTGGCCTGAGTTGGCCTCAAACTGCTAATCCTCCTAATCTCAGCCACCTAAGTAGCTTGGGATGATGGGTGTGTTCCTCTGTATCAACCTATTAGTTGAGATGGAGTCTTGCAAACTCTTATCCTGGGCTAGCCTTGAAGCACAATCCTCCTGATTCAGCCTCCCATGTAGCTAAGGATTATAGATGTGATTATAGATGTGAGTAGGTTTTGAGAAACGGCCATACTGTTTTCCATAGTGACTGCATAAGTTTATGTTTTTATCAATGGTAAACAGGTGTTGTAATTTCTCTACATCCCCACCAGCACTTGTTTCTGTTTTTTTTTATTTTATTTTTAATAGTAGTTGCCCTAATGGTGCCATCACATTGTGCTTTTAATTTGCATATCCTAACAATTAATGATGTTAAACATATTTTCATGTGTTTGTATATTTTCTTTGAAGAAATATCTACTCAAGGTCTTTATCCATTTTAAATTGGGTTATATGCTTTCTTTGCATTGAGTTGTAAGATAAAGATTTGAAATTGTTAATCATCTCAGCAAATATTTCTTAAGCATAATTTATATATTATTAATTATTTAAATATAGAGGCATTTTCCTAGGAATTTTGTTTTTATTTATTTATTGTGCTTGGTGTGGGTACACTGTAACACTTACAAAGGTTCTTACAATGTATGAAATATATCATTCTTGAATTCTCCCCCCTCCAATGCTCTCTTTCATACCCCCATTCCTGGAACAGTTTTAACAGTATCATTTTTGCATTCATATACATGTGTATACATTATCTGCACCATATTCATTCTCCTACCCCTTACCCTGCTACCTCCCCTGCTCCCAC
Organism: Castor canadensis; assembly: GCF_047511655.1. NCBI lineage: Eukaryota > Metazoa > Chordata > Mammalia > Rodentia > Castoridae > Castor > Castor canadensis. The sequence continues at coordinate 50,047,615 of NC_133401.1, read as the reverse complement.
CTGTGCCAATCTCCACCTCCACCCGAAGAACCTGTTCTGCTCCCCTGTTCTCTGATTTTATAGAAGAGAAAACATAAAACATAGTTAGAGAAACGTGGCATTTTTGCTAGTTTGAGATAAAGATGTGTTGTTCCCATGCATATATGTATTACAACCCCAATTGGTTCATCTCTTCTAATCCTCTTCACTCCTTCCTAGTCCCCTTCCCATGGTGGCCCTGGCCAGTTTAAATTTCTGTATAAATTCCTGTACAGAAAGCACAGCGACCTCATTCAAGTTCTTAGTTTCCTTCTCTTGCCTTATCCCTCCCAGGTGGAGCCTCCCCTTAGTGTGACCCATGTCCCATAATATTGCTGCGTTTGTGTTAAGTCTATATTGCACATATGAGGGAGAACAGGCGACTTTTGGCCTTCTGAGCCTGGCTAACTTCACTTAAGATGATGTTCTCCTGTTCCATCCATTTACCTGAAAATGACAAAATTTCATTCTTCTTTGTGACTGAGTAAAATTAGGAATTTTATTTTTACGTGATATACTGAAATTCACTTCATTCTAACTTATGTCTAGGTAACATTACTTGTGCAATATTGTTAGAGCTAAAAATAGTGAAGGAATTACTCTTATGGGACAAAGGAGGATTTTGGAATTTTTTTCCTTATAATTGATTAAAGCACCACCTGGAAACCTTATGGTGCTCTAGTGCTTTCAGTTCACTGTTTAGTTGATGAGGATGAATTACAAGCAAGAATACATTACTTTTTGACATAGAACAATTTTTAAGCAAAATTCCCCAAAGCTTAAAATAGCAGTGTTTAGTATTTATTTGGGATTATTAATGTCTGCGTATCTGCTGATGGCCATATTAGGTGTCTATTGCATTTTTGGAGTGAGAGGGTGATGGCAAGGAACCCTTTTTCCAATGCAGAACTTAAAACCTAATTAAAGTATTTTTATTTAAGGGTAAAAGGTCTAATCACCTTCAATGTCGTTTTTCAGTTCATGATTTTGCAATAATAGAGTCTTTATTAATCATTATCAATTATATTTTTATAGAATTAAATTACTAGGTCTTTCCTTAAAATGGTTTTTAAAAAGCTATAATTTATTTTGGTTAACTGGGAACTGTATCTAGGAAGGGTTTAAGTTTTCTACTCTAATTGAATGCTCACAAATTCACCTGGAGTGTTCATTTAAAATGCTTGGCCATACCATCATTTCAGGTTAAGGTCTAAAAATTTATAGTTTCGTGGGGTTTCTGGTGATACTGGGCTTTGAAATCAGGAGCTCATGCTTGTCATGCAGGTGCTCTACCACTTGAGCTACTCTGTCAGCTAAAAATCTGTAGTTTTAACAAGCACCTGACAGGATTCTAATATACTCTGGCTATGAAGAGCATCTGGAGCAATAATCAATGTACTTCCTGAGCATACAGGATTAGAATAATGAATTCTAGCCTAGTGAAACGGCTTGGCTAAGACCAACCAGTTCAAGATTTGGTGACTAAGATCAGATTTAAACTCAGCCATCTTATTCTAAACTTATGTACACATTGTCAAGTTTCAAATAAGTACACAGCAATTAGGCTCCATGAAAAATCATTTCACTTTTTCTTCCATTCTTTAATAGAAATTTTGGAATCTTTAAGACATTCTAGTTTTTTGTATAAACTGATTCTCATTATAAAAGTCATAGGTGGTAAAAGTTGAGTTGGACATAACCAGGATGAAATTCATACTGAACTGTGGAAGAAAGTTCCTTTATTGAAAACATTAGCTATTGGCAAGTTAAAAATAAACTTTGCATGTATTTTCTTAAAATAATTAAGTACCCCCTGTTGGAGACATTTTTGCTGATTTGGAAACCAGATATATTTATATTTGTGCTAAGAGCTGCTATTAGCATAGCCCTATGATTAAGATTTGGGCTCCAGGGGCAGACTTTCTTAGACCAGATATTGGCTCCACTACTTACAGCCTCTATAGCTTGTGCAAACTTCCCATCTTTTCTGGGTGTGGCTCTCATTTTTAAAATTAGTATATTGATAATACTTATATTTCATAGAACTATGTTGAGAATTAAGTTAGATGATTCATTTTAATAATTTGAATAGTGGTAGAAACATATATAAAGCAAAGTAAATGACAACTACATTCACTTGAATGACTACATAATCTATTCTTTAATTATTAGTAATTAATTGAATTATTTAATTTAATTATTTAGTAATTATTAATGACACAATACAATTTGAAGTAGGATGAAAACATTTGTCGGCATAGTTAGTACTTGAAATTAAAAACACACAAAGAAATGGTATTGCTAAAAGTCATGTGGAAATTTTCTAAATAACATTTCTTTTTTTCTTGATCTTAATGGAATTCATCCTAGATACTAAAGCAATTGGTCTAGGAAGACTATTCCTTTCCTTCATAGAGAATTTTAATATAAAGTTTCCCACTGACTCAAATGTACTTTTGGGTAATTGGGTTGCTTTTTCTAGATGTTGTCTGTTTGGTTCATTCAGAGAGAGTCATTGATAATTAAACCTGAGCCCTTATTCTAACAGCCCTGAAAACCCTAGATGAACAGATACTGTTGGAAACACTCTTCCAACTACTGCTGTCTGTTCTTGCCTGTAAGGTGCAGAATTCCTGATGCCTTTATCTTGTGTTAATGTAACTGACACTTCTCTTATTAATGCTTAGTACTTCTGTCATTTTTATTTGACAGCTCCTGAAATTGATTTTTAATACATATTCCTCTTTTTTCTGTTCCTACATTGTCAATTAAGGATGGAATTTATCCTATTTTCTTCATTTCATGATTAGTTTCAATCATATTTAGAAATGGGAAAAGTGGATGCCTTTTCTCTGGATTTTTTTATTCATTTATTCATATGTGCATACACAGTTTGGGCCATTTCTCCCACCTGCCTCTTGCCCTCTCCCTCTCCCCCCACCCTCCTCACTTCCAGGCAGAACCTGTTCTGTCCTTTTCTCCAGTTTCGTTGAAGAGAAGACACAAGCAATAATAAGAAAGACAAAGCATTGTTCCTATTTGAGATAAGGATAGCTATACAGAGAGATTCCTAGCATTGATTCCATGCACAAGTGTGTTACAACCCAAATTGATTCATCTCTACTTGACCTTTTCACTAGTTCCCGATCACCTTCCCATATTGACCTCTGTCGCTTTAAGGTTTCTGTATTAGCTCCTTTGCAGTGGGGCATCTAACACTTTCAAGTTTTGGGTTTCCTACCTATCCCCATTCCTCCCATATGTGCTTTTCCCTTAGCCTGTGACCCAAGTCCAACAACATTGCTGTATTTGCCCTAGATCTAAAGTCTGCATCTGAGGGAGAACATACAATTTTTGTTCTTCTGAGCCTGGCTAACCTCACTCACAATGATGTTCTCCAGTTCCTTCCATTTACTTGCGAATGATAAGATTTCATTCTTCTTCATGGCTGAGTAAAGCTCCATTGGGTATAAGTACAACATTTTCTTAATCCATTCATCAGTAGTGGGGCATCTTTGCTGTTTCCATAACTTGGCTATTATGAATAACACTGCAATAAACATGAATGTGCAGGTGCCTCTGGAGTAACCTAAGTCACATTCCTTTGAGTATATCCCCAGGAGTGGGATTGCTGGATCATATGGCAGATCTATATTTAGATTTTTAAGGAGCCTCCATATTTTTTTCCAGAGTGGTTGCACTAGCTTGCATTCCCACCAGAAGTGTACGAGGGTTCCTTTTTCCCCACATCTTTGCTAATACCTGTTGTTGGTGGTGTTTTTGGTGATAGGTATTCTAACAGGGGTGAGGTAGAATCTTAGTGTGGTTTTGATTTGCATTTCCTATATGGCTAGAGTTGGTGAGCATTTTTTCATGTGTTTTTTGGCTATTTGAATTTCTTCTTTTGAGAAAATTCTGTTTAGTTCAGTTGCCCATTTCTTTATTGGTTCATTGATTTGGGGAGAGTTTAGTTTTTTAAGTTTCTGCATATTCTGGTTATCAGTCCTTTGTCTGATATATATCTGGCAAATATTTTCTCCCACTCTGTGAGTGGTCTCCAGTTTAGAGACCATTTATTTTGTTGTGCAGAAGCTTTTTAATTTTATGTAGTCCCATTTGTCCACCCTTTCTCTTAGTTGCTGAGCTGCTGGGGTTCTATTGAGGAGGTCCTTGCCTATACCTATTAGTTCCGAGTGTTTCCTGCTCCTTCCTGTACTAAATTCAGAGTTTAGGGTCAGATATTAAGGTCTTTGGTCCATTCTGAGTTGTTAGTAGTATAGGATGATAAAAATGGATCTAGTTTCAAACTTTTGCAGACAGATAACCACTTTTCTCTGGATTTTTAAAGTCAGATTTCTTTGTATGTACCGCTATTTAAATCCTGATTTATAAACATTACCATGCTTAAAAGCTGTGAGATGTTTGTTAAGACTATGATTCCTATACTCCCAACCCTGGGAGATTCTGGTTTAATAGATCTGGGTTGGTTTTAGATATCTGCATTTTTTATAAAATCTAGCCATATGTATGGATCTGGCTCTGAAATATTAGATACAGTGCATGACTCAACTTAATCCTGTAGTAGGAAGCTGGTTATTAGTTCTTATTCTCACAGTGAGAGTTTCAGAAGCTTATTGTGGAGACAGGTTCCCTCTCTGTTTTAAGACTGATGGTCCTAACTTGGATCTTTACCCTAAGCTGTAGCGTGGGGGCAGTTCAAAGAACATTCTCTGTGTTGTTCTAACTTTGACTTTTATCAGCTGGGTAACCCTTGGGAAAGCCACTTAGGTCCTCTGAGCCTCAGTTCCCCTTCTATAAATAACAGTATAAATGACTGTCAGAGGCTGTTGAAGGATTAAGAGAAATAAGAACTGTCTGAAAAATGTTGCCATAGTGCCTGGTATATCTTGAAAAATCAATACATGTTAGTTCTTTTCCCATTTATCTGCCACATTTCTGGCACTTATCTATTCTGAGTCTCTGAGTTTCCATGACCCCTGACACTGCAAAATTTACTTGAGTTTAAGATATTTCTTTGCCTTGCTCTCCTGCTCAGGTGACCTGAGGATGTTAGGTTTTGAATCTCCATCTGTCTTGCCCCAGTAGTGCAAATGAACTAATGGATTTGACATCCCAGTGCTATTTTCACAGAGCACTCTACTCACAGTCTCTAAATTTCATAGTTTGATGCTGTTTGAATGTGTCAATTACAAATCTTTTTTTTTTTCATTTTTCTTTTATTATTCATATGTGCATAGATTTTAGAGTTTAAGAAATCAGAGTAATAAAAATATTACTTGGTAGGAATCCTTCAGATTTTCTGTGAACTATGTACTGCTTTGTCTTAAACTATTTCCTGTCTAATGGACTCTCTTCTCTGGGGAATTCAAATGTAAATATCTATATCTACACATACATATACATACATATATATATGTATATGTATGTATGTATCTACCTATCTATATTTTTATTAGTGACAGCTTACAAAAACATTCCTTAGCCAGGTGTGGTGGTTCAAACCTGTAAAATCTTAGCTGCTCAGGAAGCAGAGATTCAGAGGATTAAAGTTCCAGGCCAGCCCAGAAAAAAAGTTAGCCAAACCCCATCTCAATGAATAAAAAGTTAGGCATAATGGTACAAACCTTTCTTACCAGATATATGGCAAGTATAAATAGGAGGATCGTGGTCCAGGCTAGCACAGGCATTAACAGGAGACCTTATCCCCAAAACAACCAAAATAAAAAGCTGGGCACTGTGGCCCAGGTGGTATAGAGCCTGCCAACCAAGCATGAGTCCCTGATTTCAAACCTCAGTACTGCTAAGAAGAAAAGACACAACAACCCATATTTTTTGCATAAAATGAGGAATAATGCATCCATTTTTGGTGTCAAGAGCTCCTACCAAAAATCATTATAGAGATACTACATTGGCTTCAAGATTTTTAATATATTCTTGAAGATGCCACAAAGGATTGGATGACTTAGTCCCCTCTGTGCAGAAACCACAAATTGTATTTCACTAACCAATCATCATTTATTGAAGCATGGAGAATTTCCATATCTCAAATTCTGTAAATAGACCTATTTGGGATGCTTGTTGAGTCTGGGGGAACTAATGTGGCATTTTTGAAAGTGCATGTGTATATCTGTGTGTCTTTATACATTTGATAACTGTTTACATGAACTGTTTGCTCATTTGACATTGGTGCTTTTCTTCACTCATCTGAGCAAATGTAGCATGCACATTACGTGTAGAGAGCTATAATATCTTATATGGGGAATGAAAGGAGAAAAGAAACATTTTCAAAGCAGATGCACTTGCACACTGTAGCACAGTAAATTGGTACTCTTGTTTGCAGGGCAGAGGGGAAGATTCTATTAAAATCTGAAATACAAAAACACTTTAGTGCTGCTCTGTCACATCTGGGAACATCTGCTAAAGGAACAGGTTGTGTGTGTGTGTGTGTGTGTGTGTGTGTGTGTGTGTGTGTGTATGTGTGTTGATGTAATTGTGTAAAAAACTCTATAGACAGATTTTAGTTGCAGCCTAACATCTGAATCAACTCAAATAGCCCTAGAGTAGAATTAAATACATGGGACACAAGAATATTTTGCTGTATTATCCATAATGAGTTAATTCTTTACTATGAATGTAGCCTTACAAAGGAAACAAGAGTTGAGTCACAATGTGTTTGCCAAGATTCCATTTTTATTCAAAACGTAAAATAACTACAATAAAACAGTAACAATATACTAAGAAAGGCAGAGAAATATGTTAATGTCAGTTGTCCATAGACAATAAGACAGGTACTAGGGGGATTTTACTCTCAATATTATGAAGTGTTAAATCTTTTAGTAGTTTTTTTGATCCACAAATATAATGTTTGTATATGTTTATTTTGCTTTTACAAACTATCCCATGCCTGGCCTGTATCCTAGTGTGAAGACAAGTGTGTGTAGGTCTCAGCAGCTGAGTTGCTGACTCAAGTTAAATGTTCATCAGAGATGGGAGGACCAGAAGCCAACTCAAGTCCTCAAACAGCCCCACTTGTACCCTATTCAAGTGCATATTCCCAGAAGACTGGGAATTCTTGACTATTTGACATTCTGTAAGTCACAGCTAGCTAAAAGTCATGGTAGATTTTTATAGCCATTAATTAAAGAGAAGCTAGACTAGAAAAAACAAGTTTGTTGGCCACTTGAATAATTTTAAAATTATTTTTTCATATGTACAAAGGTTGTTCATACAGCAGTTATCAAGTTAGAAATTCACAAAAAGCTTTCTCTCTTCAAAAATGTTCAAAGTATTTGTGTGATTTTTTTGAAGAAGTGATTATTTTTTAACTTCAGTTAATGTGTTAGAACAATCAAAGCTTAGGAAAGCGAAAATGGTAGATACAAACTTTCAAACACAGCAGGAAATACAGGTCTCTCTTGTTTGTGGGCATTAAAATATATAATTTTTCTTGTACTAACAATATTACAAATCCGTTTAACTGTCAGGGAACTTAAATGTATTCAAACGTTGTGTTTCTTCTGGGACTTGATTTAGTGAGAATAAAAGAGATGGCTGTGTTTATTTGAAAGGTCTGCATTTACCCTTATTTTCAATGACTTTCTATGAAAGTAGGGATTACAGTCCATCATGAATTTTGGCCAAATCCTTGCCTTTCTTTGGAGTTAAATTTCTCCGTGGCTATACCTGACAGGGGCACTTCCTTGCATGCAGCCCACTTTACTGCAGCTAAAAGTTCCCCATATTTCTATGACTTTAACATAAATGCTAGAAAGGTAGAAGCTGTCATTCTTTGCTCTGTCACCTTCGAAGTCTCCACCATCTTTATAATCTGCTGGTTGGGGTTCATAGGTAGGTAGGCAACATGTCTCTGTGGCCACAAGTGATGATCTCCTAATTTGCCCACTTTCCTAAGCAGGTGGTGGGAAACTGTTCCTGTTGAAATGGTGGTTATAATGAACAATAGGATTTATTCAGCTAAATTCTCCTTATGCCCTGCAAAGTAAAGCACAGTCATCTTAATGGCAGGGTGCAAGGGAGTAATTTTGCTGGCAGAGTCTTGATTTTATTACCTCATAGTCTTTTTTTTTCATTTTCAATAGGATCATTTTTATGTTTACATACATGTGTATACATTTTTTGTACCACAGTCCCCTCTTACCTCCTTTCCCATCATCTCCTCCCTCCCACTATCCTGTTCTCCAATTTTACAGAATAAAAAAGAGACAAATAAAATGAAAAACATGACATTTTATCCTATTTGATATAAAGGTAGCTCCACAGGAGGTTTCCATGTGATAATTCCAAGTATATGTGTATTACAAGCCCAAGTAGTTTATCTCCTCTAATTTTCGTCATTCTACCTTAGTGCTTTTCTTATGGTATTTCAGTCAGTTTAAGATTTCTATACTCATTTTTATAGAGTACATAAACTATATTCAAGTTCTTAGCTTCCCTACACTTCCTGTGTGTGACCTTCTTTTTAGTGTGAATAGTGTTTCACAATATTGGTGCATTTTTATTATGTCTATATTACACATATGAGAAAGAACATGTGGCTTTTGGCTTTCTAAGTGTTACTAACTTCACATAAGATGATGATTTCCAGTTCCATCTATTTATCTGCAAATAATAAAATTACAATCTTCTTTGAGGCTGAGTAAAATTCCATTACATGTGAATATCACATTTTTTAATCTGTTCATCTGTAGTGGGACCATCTCAGCTATTTCCATACCTTGAATATTGTCAATAGTGCTGCAATAAACATGGATGTGCAGGTGTTTTTGTAATAACTTGATTTGCATTCCTTTGGATATATTCCAGGAGTGGTATTGATGAATCTTATGAAAGGTCTATATTTAGCTTTGTAAAGAGCCTCCATACTGTAGGCTGTACTAGCATACATTCTCACCAGGAGTGTATGAAGGTTCCTTTCCCCCTGCATCCTCACCAATGTCTGTTGTCATTTTTGTTCTTGATAGTAGCTATTCGAACAGGAGTAAGATGGAATTTTAATGTGGTTTTGAGTTGCATTTCTTTTGTAGCCAGGGATGGTGAGCATTTTTTCATGTGTTTGTTAACCACTTGGACTTCTTCCTTTGAAAAGATGCTGTTCAGATAATTTGCCCATTTCTTCAATGGGTTATTGATTTTGGGAAAGTTCAGTTTTTTTCAGCTCCTTCTATATTCTGGCTACCAACCCCTTGTCAGATGGATAGCTGACAAAGATTTTCTCCCATCCTGTGAATGACCTCTTCAATTTAAAGAACATTTCTTTTGTTATGCAGAAGTTTTTAAATTTCATATAGTCCCATTCTATTTGTTGGATCCCTTCTCTTAGTTGCTGAGCCACGAGAGTTCTACTGAGGAAGTCCTTGCCTATGCCTATTACTTCCTGTGTATTCTTTGCTTTTTCTGTACTAGCTACAAGGTTTTGGGTCTTATATTAAGGTCTTTAATCCATGTTGAGTTGATACTTGTACAGGGTGATAAACATGGACCTAGTTTCAGTTTTCTTTAGGCAGATATCAAGTTTTCCCAGCAATATTTGTTGAAGAGGCTTTCTTTTCTCCATCATATGTTTTTGTCAAAAATTAGGTGGACATAACTGCATGGATTCCCACTGGGTCTTCTATTCTTTCCCACTGACCTTTATTTGCTGTTTTGACTGCCATGGTTCTGTAGTATAGTTTGAAGTGGGTACTGTGATACTTCCAGCATTGCTCTTTTTGCTCAGTAATGCCTTAGCTCTTAGCAGTCTTTTGTACTTCCAGATGAACTTTGGGGTTGATTTTTCAATCTCCATGATGAATATCATTGGAATTTTGATGGGATGTGCATTGAAAAGGTAGATTTCTTTTGGTAGTATAGTCATTTTTACTATGTTGATTCTATCAATCTATGAGCATGGGAGATCTTTTCATCTTCTGTGGTCTTCATTGATTTCTTTCTTCAATGGTCTGTGGTTTTCTTCTAGAAGTCATTCACATCCTGTGTTAGGTTTACTCATAGGTACTTGGTTTTTTGGTGCTGTTGTGAATAGAATTGTTTTCCTATATTCTTTCTGAAGCTGTTCATTGTTGGTATATTGAAAGGTTACTGAATTTTTTAATTGATTTTGTATCCTGCTAACTTTGCTGAGGCTGTTTTTGTTGTCTAGGGTTTTGTGTGGTGGAGTTCTCTATCTGTTTTATGTCTAGGAGAATGTCATCTTTCACTAGGGATAGTTTGACTTCTTCATTACCTGATTGAATTCCTTAAATTTCTTCTTCCTGTTTTATTGCTCTGGTTAGCAATTCCAAAATTATGTTGAATAGGAATGGAGAGAGTGGGCACACTTGTCTCATTCCTGACTTTAGGGGGAATGAGTTCCATTTTTCCAAATTAAGTAAAAGTTGGCTATAGGTTTGTCATAAATATCCTTTATTATATTGACATACATTCCTTCTATTCCTAGTTTCATCAGAGCTTTAATCATGAAATGCTATTGAATTTTTTCAAAGACTTTTTCTGTATATTGAATTAATCAAGTGGATTTTGTCTTTGTTTCTATTAATCAGCTGTACTACATTTAAAAATTTGTATGTGTTTAATTATTCCTACATCCCTGGGATGAAGCCGTCTTGGTCATAGAATAGGATCTTCCTGATAGGCTGTCGTATTTGATTTGCCATTATTTTATTGAGGAATTTCATCTACATTCATTAAGTAGAATGGGCTGTATTTCTCCTTTTTGGATGTCCTTGCCTGGTTTTGGGATAAGTGTACTATTGGCTTCATAAAATGAGTTAAGCATTGTTCCTTTCCTTTCTAGTTGGTGAACAAATTTAAGGAGTTTTGGTATTAGTTCTTTTTTTTTTTCTTTTATTATTCATATGTGCATACAAGGCTTGGGTCATTTCTCCCCTCTGCCCCCACCCCCTCCCTTACCACCCACTCCGCCCCCTCCCTCTCCCCCCCAATACCCAGCAGAAACTATTTTGCCCTTATTTCTAATTTTGTTGTAGAGAGAATATAAGCAATAATAGGAAGGAACAAGGGTTTTTGCTGGTTGAGATAAGGATAGCTATACAGGGCATTGACTCACATTGATTTCCTGTGTGTGTGTGTTACCTTCTAGGTTAATTCTTTTTGATCTAACCTTTTCTCTAGTTCCTGGTCCCCTTTTCCTATTGGCCTCAGTTGCTTTTAAGGTATTTGCTTTAGTTTCTCTGTGTTAAGGGCAACAAATACTAGCTAATTTTTTAGGTGTCTTACCTATCCTCACCCCTCCCTTGTGTGCTCTTGCTTTTATCATGTGCTCAAAGTCCAATCCCATTGTTGTGTTTGCCCTTGATCTAATGTTCACATATGAGGGAGAACATACGATTTTTGGTGTTTTGGGCCAGGCTAACCTCACTCAGAATGATGTTCTCCAGTTCCACCCATTTACCAGTGAATGATAATATTTCGTTCTTCTTCATGGCTGCATAAATACCATTGTGTATAGATACCACATTTTCTTAATCCATTCATCAACAGTGGGGCATCTTGGCTGTTTCCATAACTTGGCTATTGTGAATAGTGCTGCAATAAACATGGGTGTGCAGGTGCCTCTGGAGTAACCTGTGTCACAGTCTTTTGGATATATCCCCAAGAATGGCATTACTGGATCAAATGGTAGATCGATGTCTAGCTTTTTAAGTAGCCTCCAAATTTTTTTCCAGAGTGGTTCTACTAGTTTACATTCCCACCAACAGTGTAAGAGGGTTCCTTTTTCCTGGCATCCTTGCCAACACCTGTTGTTGGTGGTGTTGCTGATGATGGCTATTCTAACAGGGGTGAGGTGGAATCTTAGTGTGGTTTTAATTTGCATTTCCTTTATTGCTAGGGATGGTGAGCATTTTTTCATGTGTTTTTTGGCCATTTGAATTTCTTCTTTTGAGAAAGTTCTGTTTAGTTCACTTGCCCATTTCTTTATTGGTTCATTAGTTTTGGGAGAATTTAGTTTTTTAAGTTCCCTATATATTCTGGTTATCAGTCCTTTGTCTGATGTATAGTTGGCAAATATTTTCCAACTCCCTAAGCACATCTAGCTGGAAAGAACCTTTTTGGTTAAGCACTTGCAAAATTTTGCCACCTTGGCACAGCAGCTCCACTGTGCAGAATGGAGATGGTGACTGCTTACAGATGTAAGCACAGCACATTCTAACATGAAGGTGGCTCCAATGTGACTGGTGATAGCGATGTCCAGAAGAACTGCAAAGTATCAGCAGTGCTCTCAGCTATCCGTAGAACTCCTCCACAAGGCAACTATCTCATCCTTCCTTTTCTCTGTTCCTGACCCAGATGGGACTTCCACTCTGACAGCATCTTACAAAAATGCACACCAACACATGAAGGCATGAACTGGTTCACACTACACACAAAGACCCCTACCCACACACCTATCTTACCATCATCTTCCCAAGTATGGAAGTCATCAGCATGGTGTCTAATTGATGGATGGATATTTTTATCCATTAATTCACTTTCCTTGACTTCAGAATACTTATCAAGTACATATTGAGGTCTTCATAGTTGTTTTACACTCTTTATCTCATCAAATTAATCTGTGAAATAGGTGATATCACCTCCATTACCTCAGCAAAGAAATTGAGACATATAGAACTTCAGCAACCTGGTCAATTCCATAAAAGAGCTGACATTCAGACTTCGGGGCTTCCATGTTCCAAAATCTACACTCTATACTCATGTCACATTATGACAAGGTTTGTCATGTGATATTTAGTGAATAAAGCAGGATTTGGGATTGTGACATTACAAGAAAATAATAGTTGTTTGCAAGAAGTGGTGGAATGTTCTTTGTTGTACTTTATTTTCTGAAATGAACATGTATATTTTACATTCAAAAAATGCCCAGGGAACCCTAACTATGTTCACATTGAGTGAACCAATGACTCCCATAGCTACTTTACAGGCACAGCTTATCAGCTTCTTTTTACCAAGAGGGTCAAGGGTCAGGAAGAATATTTCATGTGTGCAAGATCACTCAGCATCACACACATGGCAGCCCTAGAAACTTGAGGAGATCAGAGGAACAAAGTAGTTGTCTTTCTACATGAACTGGTTAAGAGAAGGTCTCATGGGCCCTACCTTGTTCTAGAGATCTGAGGTTCAAGCAATAAATTCGGCCTAGTTTTGTTCTAGTTCTTTTTGAAGGTTTAATGTCACCCATTTATAAATTCACCATTTTTTTTTAGTTTGGCAAATAATGAATCTTCTGTACTTCATGATCCCAAAAATCCCACAAGGAGATTTTTTTTGGCAGTACTGGGATTTAAACTAAGGCCTCATGCTTGCTAGGCAGGTGCTGTACCACTTGAGTCATGCCTCCAGATCTTTTTTCTTTAGGTAGTTTTTTGAGTTGGGTCTTACATTTATGCCTGAACTGGGCTGGATCATTGGGATGACAGGCAGATGCCAAGGATCTAGTTTTTAATGGTTGAAATGACATCTCACAGACTTTTTGCCTGGGCTGACCTTTCACCACAATCCTCCCAGTCTCTACCTCCCAACTTAACTAGGATTTCAGGTGTGAGCCACCATGTCCTGCTCTATAGGAGAAATCTTTATCTGCTAAAGGTTTTCTTCTTAAACTACTGTATGGGTTTAAGGTACATTTAAAAAATATTAACCAAATATTTTATTATGTTCATCATTTATCTGATAATGGTATTCTCTACCTAATGAGAAATAAAGCAAGGTCTGTTCAACTGCATGATACAGAGACTTACGGGAACGTTTAGTCTGATTCCAAATGTCTGTACAAGCTTCTGATGGGTAGATGTCTGCAACAAGGCATAGCTCTTTTCTGGCCAAGGACTCACACTGGTTTTTTCCAACTCCCTTGTGGCCTTGCTTTGTGATGTGTTTAGACTAACTGTCTTGGGTCAGAGCATGTGTATGAGGAGTCATTGAGAAGAGACAGAGCGGTCTTATTTTCCAAATGTCAGTCTCATACTTTAGTCCTTTTAGAAAGTCAAGTCTCTTCTGACACTTTTTGATAAGGGAATTAACTTCAAAGGCAAGGTGAAAAGGCTTTATTTACCTCCCTTCTCATTATTAGGGATTAATTGGCATTCAGTTGAGAACCAGGGTGTATCATGGGCTGAGAAAATAGGAAGAAACAAGAGGAAGTGGTGTGATTAGAGGAAAAGTTATGTCTAGGCAGAAAGTGTAGCTTCAGTCTTGCTCTGCAATGAGTATTTTCAATGCAGTGTGTCTGGGTCTCCCAGATGGTGTTTGTTAAGGTGAACTTATTTTGCTCTTGCTCCTATCACATGAAGGAAACACCCAGGGATGAACTTGTAGCTATATAAGGCCAGTGCCCAGATAATTGAAATGTCAGGAGGCTTATCAGATAGAAGATGGACAGGGAAGCCCATCTCTGTTGTTCCCAAACCTTGAAGGACACCTGAGTAAATAACATCCTTGAGTTAGACTCTTGTGTAAATTTGCTTTAGAAATACTGCCCTTTGAAGTTGTAAGTGAAGTGCATCATGGTAAGGTGTTGAACAGCAATTATTGGTCTGTTATATGACACAAATTTAATCTCCATTACCCTCTATGTTCTACATTTTGTTGGTGGGGGAAATGGAGTGGGCCAGCCACATAGAGAAATAGTGGAAGTTAGTGTTTTGTTAAGATAAACATGAAGGAGGCTAGGCATTTTTTTGCACAAAAAAATCCGTTGCCACAGTGAATCTATCCCTACTTTGCAATCTTTGTAACGGCACAGCCTCACACTTTTCTCACTCACTATTAAAAAGAAAACTTAAACTTCAGCCTGGTAATTGGTAGCAACCCATGTTGCTACTAAGCTTACCTTTTTGACATTCATTTTTATGTATAGGTCAGATATTTAGAGACATATACATGTGAAAGGTGTTGTTTGTATAGCAGTAGAAGGGAAAGTGAGGAGAATTATAGATAGGGTGAAATAAAAATTTCTGATTAAATACATAAAATAATAGTTTATGACATGATAAACAAAAAGGAAGCAAATAATGACTGTCACTAGAAGATGGCAAACAAGTTCAATATAGGGCAATATGTTTTAGTGCTTTCTACATTTTTTTCAGTATGCTCCTCTCTTATAAAATCATTTACTCAGCCCAGACCCAATCATGAATTACCAGCCACAGGAAAGATGTGGAGAGGGGAGATAACTGTTGGAAGGATAGTGAAGAATAAATATGGGACACTGTCTCTAATCATTTAAGATTCATTTATTTTTGTTTATTCTGGCAGTGCGTGGATTTGAACTCAGGGCCTCAAGCTTTCTAGGCAAGCACTCTACCACTTGAATCAGACCCCAACCCCTTTTTGCTTTAGTAATATTGTTTGGATAGGGTCCTGTATTTTTGCACTAAACTGGTCTTGGACCTTGATCCTCCTACTTACACCTCCCACATAGCTGTAGTTGGGATAGGTTTATTGAGATGAGGGTCTCCTTGAATTTCTTCTTAGGCTGGCCTCAAACTGTACTCCTTCCAATCTCTGCCTCCTGAGTAGCTGGTATTACAGGTATGAGTCATCCCACCCAGCCTTAAGATTTGCTTTTGTTGCAATTTAATTCAAGTGGCACAGTTTGCTAGTCATAGAGTATAAACTCCCTAAGTATTTTTTTCACACATTAGTGAATAAAGCAATAGGGGCCACCAGTCACAAAGAGACTTCTATTTCATCCCTGAACTAAACAAAATAAATTGCTTTATGGGGAATCCATTTGGAGACTATATTCAACATTTATCCGTTTCTATTTTTTATCCACCTCATTTTTATTGCCTTACTATTTGAAGATGGCAAAAAAGTGCAGGGATCAATATTGATAGTGGAGGTTTGAATTATCTTGGTTTTAGATAATTAGCACTGTTTGTCTCTAGGGAGCACTGTGACTATGACAGGTCCTGTCACAGAAAGTTTGTGTAATGCCACCTATGCAGTGCGTTCAGGGTCTTCAATCATGATTATTTAACTTTCCTTTTTTTTTTGCCCCCTTTCTTTCTTTATGGATGCCTGATGACACTTAGGTAGAAGTTAAGTTTAGAGAGGAAAATAAATGTGATTTTAAATTGTCAATTTTAATTTTTAGGTATAGGTCAGGCTTTAAAATGAATGACAAGACAACTCATTAAAAAAAAAAAGGTCATGGGATTTCTGTGAAAAAATCATATTTATCTTCCATGGTCAAATATTTGGGTATACAATTAGGTACCAGTGGTCCATTGGAACCTGTGAACTTAGCAAGAAGTTATTTTTGTTCAGTGTGCCATTTTGGGAATAGACTATACAGGGGCTATTTTCTGAATAGAAAGATTTATGATGTCACTTTTATCTTTGACCTTCCACGTTGCTAACTGCTGGAAATCCCACTGAGGTCTTGCCTTGGATGAGACCTTTAAAGTCATCTTACTCAGTTCTGAGCTTCTGTTTCATTGCCCCCTTTAGACTTAGTGTCATGAGCCATGCAAGCCACAGACTTATATTTCCTTACTTGCGCCAGTTTCTTGACAGTAGGAAAAGCTGCAGACTTTCTGACGATACCAAAAATAAATCAAGCATCACCATTAAAATATGCCTAATGGTTTACTTTCCTAAAAATAACTTCCCCCATTTACAAAACGCATGATAAGACCATTGTACTTGTTGTGCTGGTGTTTATGTGAAGAATTTTTCGAACAAATGGCATGTCATGACCACATCCATGTAAGGATCTAGGACTAGATTTATATGTTCATTATATGTGAGAAATGAGTTTATTTATTAGCAATAAGCTCCAAGTAAACTAACTAAACCAAGCAGTGATATTTACTTATGAGAATAATGAAGATTTATTGCAACATAGTGTGTATTAATACATCTTTTTCCTGAGGCTCACAAATAAAGTTACTCAAGAATAAATTAAATTTTAGAAAGATGTTCATTTAATTCCCTGTATAACTCTAAAGTCAAATTATATTAATGGATATGCTGACATAGAATGTGCTCCAAAATGGAGCATTCCATTGGAATGCTTTTTAAGAAAGTATCACTTGTGTTTGGTCATTTTATAAAGGCCAATCAATAATTTTTTCTGAGAATATTGAAATTAATATACCTGTTAATTGAATCTTACACAGCAGATTAAATATTTTAAGTGTTTTGCAAAGTCCCATTGTAATATATTGAGTGATTCATTTAATGTATTGTGAAACTAAACAAAAGTGAAAATTCATTGATAAACTGTAATTTGTCCATTAGGAAAATGACAATTATAAATGAATGTAACACAATTGACTATTTTCGTATTGTGTTTTGTATTCTTCAGTCCTGGATGAGAAGAAGGAATATAGAGTTTAAACACTTCAGAAAGGCAGGAATATTATTACAGGTAGTGACATTCTGAGGGAAAGTTTCTTTTTAAACACTTGAAGAATTCCAATATTGTTTATACAATAAAGCATTTCAATGAAGGAGAAAATGTGAATATTGTGAAAGAGTCGAATGTGGATTAAAACACTTGATTTTGGACTTAAGACAGGAGGGTAATAATGATGAGGGGAAAAAATACAGGACAGTGGCTCAAAACTAAGACAGTAGAATCCTGAAGGCCAAAGTGATAAGTTGAAATAATGTTTACCAAAAGGTAAAAGCAATGAAAAGGATTTTTAAGGTTAAATTTAATATTCTTTTGTAACTTAAGACCAATTATGCAATGATGACAATAATTCAGTTAAAACATAATTCCTCCCAAAAGAAAACTTGCTTTTGTCTTGATGTTAGAAAGTTATTTCCGAAAAAAAATTCATGAAGATTTAAATTAACCTATATTAAGATAAAGGCATATGTCATTACCTATTTGGATGATGTAGAATTAAGTATTTAAGGGATATTTTATGTAAAAGATAACAAAGTTTTCAAAAGACTCAGTTGGTTTCTGCTTTGATTGGGGTTTAAGAAAAAGATGCTACATTCCAAAGTTAACGTAGGATAGACAACCATCTTTGAGAATGAACAGACTCCAACATAATGCACTTGTAAATCTCAAGAGTCAGAGGAGGGCAGAATTTGTGAGGAGGGCTTTTGGTGGCACTTTGAGAAGACCAACAGTAGGGCACCTGGCTGCCATCTCAAAGTTAGCAGAAGGGGCAGCTGCAAAGACAGCATGCTAGGTGTCCTCTTCAGAGGGGAGACATGTTATACTGGCATCAGACATGTGCCTGAGAAATCAAGATAGGAAAATGACCTTAGCAGGACTTTATCTTCCAACTGTACCCAGGTAACTGTTCCATCAAAAATAATTGCATAAAATACAAATAGATAAAATATAAAACAGCATATTGGAAAGGCCAAGGTCTTGGAGAGAAAGAAAATGCAAGAAGTGCATCTTCACTACAATTTCTCAGCTCAGAGATTTTACCAAAAGAAGAAAAGGCAGCACCATGCAACATATGCAATGCCACTGGCCTGGGGAGAAATGACAGCAAAAGCCAACAGTGTCAAATCTACAAAAGAAGTCAGTGATTGAATGGAGATGGGAAGCTTAAAGAAAATTATAGTCTAAGATGGGTGTCGGTGATTCACACCTGTAATCCTAGCTACTTGGGGAGATATCAGAAGGACTGAGGTTTGAGGCAGGTAAATAGTTCACAAGACCCCATATCCAAAATAACTAGAGCAAAGTGGACTAGAGGTATGGCTTAAGTGGGAGAGCACCTGCTTTGCAAGTGCAAAGCCCTGAGTTCAAACTCCAATCTCACCCTCAGCCCCCCAAAAATATTCACTAAAAATATAAGATGGTTATCAGAGATTCAGGGAGTCTCATTCTACTGTAGCAATGACTATATGTGTATATGCACACACACACACACATATATACATATACATATGCACATATGTGTGTGTTTATCCATCTATATCTATCAATCATCTATCATCTATCTATATCATCTATCTATTATGTATCTATCTGTCATCTATCATCTAGCTATCTAATTTTAAGCTTCATTAAAGCAGAAAGGCTATGGTAGGGACCGCAGTTTTAATTGAAATTCCTAATGGTTTATCACAATTGAAGAAAGGGTGACGCAGAAATCGATCGGCGTTTATAGTCTGAAACACAGTTCAAACTTGATTGTGATGGGCTTCCCACATCCTCTCTACCAGCAGGAAGGCAATTTCTTTCCAGAGGACCATACTGACACCTAGGACTTCAATACTTTTCATAAACAATGTACAACATTCAATAGGAAAGAATGCCACAAATTTAACATTCAGAATTAACCAAACTCCAAGAAAGAAAATAAGTAGAAACAAACACAAATATTGAAGTTATAATATATGTAGTTCAAAAAAGCTATGATTAATATGTTCATCCATTAACTAAAATACAGAAAATTAAAATGTAATATATAGAAATAATTAAACAATGAAACAAAAATTTAATAACTACCATAATAACTCATTGGATCTAGCTGAAGTGTTAAAGACCTGGAGTCTGCCAGACCTGGTGGTGCATGTCTATAATTCCAGCATTTGGAAGGCTAAGACAGGAGGATTGAGTGTTTGAGGCCATTGTGGGCTATATAGTAAGACTGCCTCAAAAAACAACCCCCACCCCAAAATTAGAACCAGTTACAACAGCTGAAGCCTATCATCCCAGCTCTGCTGGAGATAGAAATTGGGAGGATCATGGTATAAGCTGGCCCAAGTATAAATATGAGACCCTATACAAAAATAACTGAAAAAGCAAACAGGGCTGTGGGCATGGTTCAAGCAGTAGAGTGTCTACCTAGCAAATGTGAGGCCCTGAGTTTAAACCACACTACCATCCAAAAAACTAACTAACTTAATAAACAAATAAATCCTGGGGTCTAAGTACGTAGAAATAGATTGAAGCAGGAGAGAAAAATATGTGATCACAAGTCCAGAAAAGAGCATAAGGAAAGTTTACAATATCATGGAAAGGAGTGAACACGTGTAACTAAGTTGCGGAAGAGAGATCTTTTCAGATGAAAAGAGGGCAGATGCACCATTTGTTGCCCAGATCTTTCTGAAAGTGATGAAATAGATCCATAAATGACATAACTATATTTGATACAACCAAACACAAATCTTTAACTTCATTCACTATAATTGATATAACAAAGATAAGTCTTTATCTCCCTAACTCATTTTAATGATCCAATCTCAGGGACTTCTTACAAAACAATTTAGTACTTTCAACTGTCAAGCCCATAAAAGACCAAGAAAGACTGAAGAAGTGACACCTTTGGAAAATCAAAAAACAAACCATGAAAGCAATATGAAATTCTGAATTGGATCCTGGGATTAACAAGGACATTAGTGATCAAAACAACATTGAAATTTGAATAAGATTTACAGTTAAATTGATAGTATTGTAGCAGTGCTAATTTTCAGGTTTTGATACTTATTCTTTTGTTATGGAATGTGTAATGTTTGAGTCTGCTGGGTAAAGGTTTAAGGGAACTCTGTGATTACAAATTTTCTGTAAGTCTAAATTATTTAAAAATAAATGTTTTTCAAAGTTATAAGTATATATAATTAGATTGTTATACCATATTTTTAATTTGGTACTTAACCTGGTATTTTGTCTGTATCATATAACTGACCCAATAAATTTATTTCTGTGTACTTTGAATAAAGCTTTTCTTTCCACTTCTGTTTACATAAGGAACATTCTAAATTGTCCCAGGAGCAGTTAAATTGCTGCTATTCTTTGCAAATAATTACTGAATAAATTAGATTTTTAAAATATTGTGTAACTAAAATACATGGCAGAAATTAAAACTGAATATAAAGACTGAATTGAGACAGTAACCATAATACAAAAATTTTAAACATAATAAGAGCATCACCATTTTTATTAGTCTTATGAATAAAATTTAATAAGTTTATATATTTATAAAATAAAATTATACTAATTAATTGAAAGTTTATTAATTTTATTTAGCTGTGGTTTCATGTATGAATTCATTAGCAAAATGCAAGTTGCTTCTGTAAAATTTTTGAAATTGCTGATCAAAACTGTGAGCACCTTCTTAACAGAGATTGTATCTGCAGTGCCCAAAATACTGCTGGATAATGTTTACTTGGTAATTAAGTGGATTCAGGGCATATATTATCAGCCTATATTTGATTACCTTAAATGTCTTCTAAGGGAATAGCATAATTCATATACCTCAATTAAAACAAATAATTGACTTTTTAAATCTACACAAATTCTTAGTTAAAAGCTAAATGACCAAATGGCTTTCAAAAACATGTATAAAAGTGATCTCTATTTCAGCTGCCCTTGTAGGACAGGTGTGACTCTGACACCTGCTTCAAATGTGGGTGATCTTTACAGCAGAATGCGAGTGCCACAAACTCCATTACAGACCACTTAAGACATGGATAATAACCACCTAACCCACTACAACTCCTTAATCAGCCCATCCTCAATACTCCACATGCTGCATTCTTTTTTTTATTATTCATATGTGCATACAAGGCTTGGGTCATTTCTCCCCCCGCCCCCACCCCCTCCCTTACCACCCACTCCGCCCCCTCCCGCTCCCCACCACCCCCTCAATACCCAGTAGAAACTATTTTGCCCTTATTTCTAATTTTGTTATAGAGAGAGTATAAGCAATAATAGGAAGGAACAAGGGTTTTTGCTGGTTGAGATAAGGATAGCTATACAGGGCATTGACTCACATTCATTTCCTGTGTGTGGGTGTTACCTTCTAGGTTAATTCTTTTTGATCTAACCTTTTCTCTAGTTCCTGGTCCCCTTTTCCTATTGGCCTCAGTTGCTTTTAAGGTATCTGCTTTAGTTTCTCTGCGTTAAGGGCAACAAGTGCTAGCTAAATTTTTAGGTGTCTTACCTATCCTTAACCCTCCCTTGTGTGCTCTCCTCAATACTCCACAGTGCTGCATTCTGAGATGAATCATACAGACTTTGGGATATGATCAGTAAAAGATCTTTGAACACATATCAAGGGTGGAGGAAGAGAAGCCAGCTGCATAGTACTGAAAATCTGCTCAGGAAATTGATTCCAACACGTGACATGCTTGTCAAGAAAGGCTCCCCCTTCGCTGTGCAAAACCAGCAGTGGACTTTCTGCAAATGCACTAGGGTCTGCTAGAAAAATGAAGAAAGAAAGAAAAAGAAGCTTTCCATGTCTGGATTCCTAGTAAAAGACCCAAAGTAAGAAGTGCCTGAATTATAATGAAATGAACTTCAGAAAACTTCCTTTTGGATGTAGGTTTTTCCATAGATCAAAACATGTTGAGTCCCCTAGACATTCCTAGACTATAATTTAATAATTATTTTAATACTGTTTTTTAGACTTTATAATTTTTTTAGAAAAAAACTACAAGTAGCTTTTCAGGACATACAGGAAAGCAGGTATGTAGGCTAGTGTTACTGGGATGTGCCTGTGGAACACAACTTCTCTTTGATACAAAGCTCTGTGGAAAAGATCTTCTGTGGCATAGAGTTTTCCCACTTAGCATGTTTCTGTTTTTTAAAAAGAGATAGACTGATGAAAAAGAAAGAGGAATAGTCTGTCCAGGATCTGTGTTGGTGTTTCTTATAATTCATTCAAAGAGATTTGTCACTGGTAATCAAAGGTGTTCTCTGTATGATTTTCTCCATTCTTTTAGATGTATAAAAGTATTGTCTCATATTTTATTCAAATTTACAACAAATTGGTAAGGGCACTATGAGTCAAAGTATTTTCTAGATCATCAATATTAATTTTTTGTTACTAAAACTATCATGTTAAGAAAATCTTAAAGTAACAGTAACTTCAAGGGAGCATTGAGCTCTGGCTCCAACCTAGACATCACTGTCTCTTATGATTGCACAGTGAGGTCACCTGCTTCAATCCTTTTGTCAGTTGTGGGGAAAAGAATAAGTCTACCTCAGGGCTGAAATTCAGCAAATCTAGTTGGGCACAAAATGATGAGTAATTTCTAAGTAGGTTAGCAAGGAAACTGGCATCTTTTCCTGGCCACATTCTGTGCCCCTCTGCTAGGAATCAGTTGACTGGCGGGTGAGAAGTTGGGATCTAGAAGTAACTCTAATGTTTAAGAGATGAGTATGGTAGACTACACTCTTGTAAGGTAGTTTTTAATTTTGAAATTCAGAATTTGTCATTTGTAATTAATATCTCATAAGAGCTTAGATAAAAAAAATCTTTATTCTTCCAGAAACATTAATGAAATGAACACTGTTGATAATAGCATAAAAAATGGTCATATACCTACGTGACTTATGTTATTTTGTGGAAGAAATAGTGAAGGTGATAGTGAGGGTTTTATTCATCTTCCTCTCAGCAGTGCACATCAGGAGGGAAGGATTTGCTGATCTAAATTAGAACAGGTTGATAAATTATTCATATTCTTTACAAACTCACTTCACAGTTTTCATTTCATAAACACTAAGGTTCAATTTCTCCCTGGGTATGTGGTCTACTGAAATAGATTTCACAATAATTGAGTTTAAGGTTTCAGAGTTTGTGTCATACACATAAATTCATGACCCTATAAAATTCTGTTGTGTTTAATTGCCAGTGGTCATCATCCCATACCTGACCCTATACATATGTACCTTTCATCAGAAGTCCAAAAACAAAACAAACAGAACAAAACACATGAATCCAGTGTGTGTTTTGGGTTCCACTTTTTAGCAAACTGTCTATCAGATTCACAATTTTCTGAAGAAGAGAAACTATCTTCACTTGAAGACATTGCTTGCTATAACATTTTACTAAGTGCTTTGAGAGTTACTTTGCTTGTTTTTCCACTAACGAAAAATATTTTATCATCTTAAAAATTGTGAATTACTCTATCCCAAATTCTTAACAAATGTTTTACTGTGTGATTATTTTTAGATTTTTTTAGTTAAATGATAATGAATTACTGATAGATGATTGTATAAAAATACTAACTACTCGAAGGGACTCAGATAAGCTGAGAAATGGAAGGACTCATGGGGAAGTCCATCTTTTGATTGACCTTGTCTGACAAGTGTCGTGCCAGATAACTTGACACTTGATTGCAGACTGTGTTTCATATTGTATAATTGTTGCATGTGTGGTTGTTCTATCTCAAAAAATCTATTTATAAAGAGTCTATTTCCTTAAAATTAATTATCATTTTGCTGGCTATCAAAGAAAAAATTTCTGACCTGGAATTGGACTCTCGCTTTCTCTTCTCTCTCTCCTCTCACCTCTTCCCCCTCTCCTTTCTCTTCCTCCTCCTCCTTCTGCTCTCCAACTCTCTCTCTCTCTCTCTCTCTCTGTTCACCTGTCTGTGTGACATAGCTATGTCTATATGTATTTCTATCCCTTTATCTATATCTGTATCCATATTTCTATCAATCTACACTCACACATGAACTATGGCATTTGAAAAAACTTGAAAGCAAAATAAAATCTTATACATTAGACATAAGAATCATTGGGAAATTTAATGCAAAGTTTAAATTCCCACCCTTTTCCCACAGAAATGCTGATTTGGTAGGTTCGAGGTGGTACCCATGAATCGGTATTTAGCAAGCTTCCTGGTTTCTATTTCAAGTGAGTCTTCTACCCATGTTGAAAAATACTGGTTTGGAGAATCTATATTAAGTATGATTCTAGTTTGCAGATTTTATCAATTTTCTGGCTATTCAATTGATATTTCTGGAACTTGTGGTCTATAATAAGGCATTTGAAATTTAAGTATTTGATTTTGGCTATTCAAAACCCAAGTTTATCCCAGAAGGGCATCATTAGCCTTCTGTGAACCCAACAGCCATTTCTGCTTTCTTTTTTTATTGACTCTTGCTTGACCTATAAGAAATTACTATTATTTGGGTCCAGTGAGGCCCTAGGCTATTTCATATTTAGTGCTTCTTTCTCTTACTCTCAGCCACCCTGCTTGGTTTAGCTACATAAAAAGCCCTTGCACAGTGGTATATTTGTCTGGCTATTTATTTAGCTGCATATCAGCTCACTGTTGCTTGCTAAATTGTTTCTTTTTGCCTGGCAGAAATGTTAAGCCACTTCCTTCTATTGCTACACAACATGTAGAGCCATCATCCAAAATTATTAAGCAGGTTTTTTTTTTCCAGTGAGCTTTCATTTATTTTACGTAATTTTCTTTACCTGAAATCATTTGTTGTTTTCAGGATTTTCCTATCATTTATCTGTAATAGTTTCTAAATGATAATTCATCAAATTGTAAATGGGAAGGTGGTTTATAAAATCCTATAAGTACCTGAAAAATTTAAGGTATTTGCTGTTCCTCTCACCTCCACATGTACTTTTTACTCTGTAAATGTGTGTGTGTGCATGCATGTTCAAACCTTAACTCCTGAAAGAGAAGTAACACCACGTTTATTGGTCGTTCAAGTATATAGTAAAATCTTATTTACTGCAGCCATATGTCCTGATAGCAGCTATTACTTTAAATACGTTATTCTGCTTTCCTGAAGACTGTATTTAGACTTCCCAGAGTGTGAGTGAACCCTCATTGTGAGTGAAAGTTTATTCACCATTGCCTTTTCAGCAATTTGTATTAATTCTACCTTCTAAATATTGTTGGAATCCATTCTCTTCTGTCCATCCCAATTTGCCCTCGCTTTAGAAAGATATTGAAATAACCTAAGGTAGAAGATTGAGGGCATGAACTTGCACTTCTATCTGCCCTCTGAATCATCCTTTTCAAATTCTTTCACCACTCTTGAGTGATCCTCAAAATTCTGTGTTTTTCAATGCCTCTGTGTTTGCCGGTCATCTTCCCTGGCCTAAAGTACAGCCCCCAAGGTGGGCCCTGGCATTTCCCAAGCACTACTTAAGAAAGTAATTTCAGGGGCTTTGCACTCATCTCCCTCTCAAGTGGACAACTTTAGTCCTTGTTCTCATTATTCCCTGTGTCCTCCTTTGCTGTAGAAGGTGTCACATGACATTAAAATTATTTTTTTTCTTATCTGCTCTTCCTTTGGCAAAATGACTTTATTTTGCTCATTTAAAATGAGCCTATCCAAGTATACTGCTGTAAATAAATGCTGGTTTAAGAAATAAGCATTTGCACATGGTAAAGTAGAAAGAAAATAACAAATTGACCTATTTATTTTCATTTGCCTCAGTTACATTTGATGTAGACTCTACTTCACTTGTCAAATTATTTGGTGTTTTTTTTTGAGGAAAATTACTTCCCTGCCTATGATAAATATGTTGCATTTTATGTCCTTGTTGAATACTTGGGGGTACAAATTCTACCTATGAAATATATTTATATTAATACCTCCTTATCTGGTTGTGTTGACATGGCTTTGGGAGGCAATGTAAATATAATCTAACATGGCAAATTTGACCTCAACTCAGTACAAACCTCATGTGTCTTGACAATTATAACCTCACATATGTGTTTATCTCTGTTCCCATGGAGAAATTAAAATCTTAAGCTGCTTTCATCTGCTTTGGAATTTTTAGATTCCTAAGGCTTCAGGATGTTGTTTAATATTTATGCTTCTCATGCAATGTGGCACATTGTTCTTCTGTCTAGATCTTACTCATAGACTCAGTTCAGAACTCATCTGAAATTTTGCTTTTTCAAAGATACGTTCAATGATTGTCCAAGACAGAGCCCAGTAACTTTCACTTACTTGCCTGTACTTACTTTCCTGTACTTGCCCTATAAGAACACTTGTTCCTCTGCAATAGAATAATTTATTCATATCTCTATATTGAAAAATGAACTATGAAATGGTTGAGAACAGACTACTGCATTCACTGGTGAATCCAGGTATCTAGAAAAGTGTCTGAACAATAAATATTTACTCAAATTTTTCTTTCTTTAGAACTGAAATTAGTCCTTTAAAAAATAAAACTTATGCTCTTGAATCTGCAAAATTGAGCCTGAAATTACTGTTTCTGATTCCATAATGCTTTCTGATGGAAATGCAAATCCAGTTCATACATATCATAAGACAGATGACCTGTTTTGCTTGTTCAGGACAGGAAGCAACAGTGGTGTTATTGTTTGACCCTATTGGGAACCTACTGATCTACTCCACCATAGCAACTCAGAAGGTGCTCAGGAACTCAGTGTCAGTTTTCTGATGAGTATGAAGTACTCATGAGTGAAGGCATAACCATGTGTGAGTGACAACCATGGCTGAGTGAACAGGTGGCCATCTGGCTAGAGACTAAAAGCAAGGTTTCCCCTGTAGGAAAATTCACAAGCAAAGCTGATGACAGAGGTCAAAGTGAATCCTTTATGGGTGTGAGGTGGATTCAGTCACAGTTAATTAAGGAGGATAGAAGAAACACAAACTGAAGTTGTGTGTAATGTACCACTTGGCATTCTTTTGCTGAGTGACAGATACTCTTGGTATTAGCTTCCTTTTGCTTCAGGGTATTTACAATTTTCCATTTTAAATATATAAGGCCTTGTGTAATTAGTGAACAGTAGAGTCTGAATACAGACAAATCCCATGGACATCTTAGATATTATGAGTGTTGTCCCATATGTCCAACTTCTCCAAGAGCTCTGAATCCTACACAGACAGGGAAGTGGAATGAGTACCTGGAGGATTTGTTCATGACCTGCCTTTAGTCCCTTGATGATCCGATGGTTAGGTTTTTGAATTATAG
Source organism: Castor canadensis (assembly GCF_047511655.1). NCBI lineage: Eukaryota > Metazoa > Chordata > Mammalia > Rodentia > Castoridae > Castor > Castor canadensis. The sequence goes on along the minus strand of NC_133401.1, from coordinate 50,019,902 downwards.
TGGCATGCCTTGCTCCTTTTGTATCAGTGAGTGAATATGCACTGACTTAATTCATTGGTACTCCAGGATATCTGTCTTCTTACATTTCAGGATGTATTTTTACTCCCCAAAACCTTTTCACTTGTATTTATAAATGATATTTAGAAGACACGCCCATGAAATTGCCATAGGATGCTCCATGCCAATCTTTGCTGTAGTCATCATACGAGATGTTTAATAAGCTCACGTTTTTATATTGCCCATCCATCTCTTTTCCTTGTCAGAACGTGGTGTTGCTTTCGTTTATCCAGGCACTTTTCCTTCCAGTGTCCAACACGTTGTCACATCTGCCTTATCTGGAGTACATGATGTTACAGGCTGTCATGGAGAAACACGGTAAATACCGGTAGGTAAATAGAAGCACTGGACCCTTCCACAGCATTAGTTTCATCTCTGTCACTGTTATTGTGATGGAAAGTACAGGAAGGATGCTGGTCCATTCCATCTCCCTGACTACATCCCAGACACTGGGGGAATGGAACTACTGTAAAAGTACTATGAAATGCCACAGCAGCAAGCAAAGATGAATACTCAGATGTACTTGGAGGCCCAATGATTGTAACATCATCAACATTCATTTAATCATTCATTCTTTCATCAAGTTTCATGCTTACATGGGGAGATTTGACCTGTTTAGGGAAATCACGGCATGCTTCTGTGGGGAACAGGCTGTTATTCTAATTTATGAATATTCTAATATATGATCAGTGGGAATTAGATTCGACAAGAGGAAAGAGAAGATATAAAATCTCTTCAAGCAAAGAAATATCAAAATATTTTAATGAGGAGAGGCCAATTGAATACAAGTTACAGAAAGCAGGGAGGTGTGAAGAGGCTTGGGGAGGGCATGTGATTTGAGATGATGTTGAGGAGACAGGTGGAAACCACACTGGGGACAACTTTGTTACCCATGTTAAAGGCCTTTGTCTTTATCACCCTAACAAGAGGTCTCTGATAATTTTTAGGTATGTGAGTTTGTGTCCCTTAATGTGGCATATGTGTCTTCCTGACATGTCTATGGAGCATCTTTATCTCTGTGTCATATGTTTTTATGTATCTGTCTGTGTTTCTCTGTGTGCATGTGTTTGGACAAGTGACATAATCAATTTTTATTAATCTTCTCAACAAATATTTATGAAGTCATTAAGTTCTGAGCACTTTTCTAGGCAAAGATATGAGAATTGTACTGAAGACATATGAGATTCTTAATTTTCATGAATGTTCTTATTGGAAAACACAAGGAAACCCCCCAGAGAGCCAAATAGTGAGTAGAGAGATGACATAATCTCATGGAATGGCATGGGCTATGAGGAAGATGAAGTAGACTAAAAAGCTAGAGAATGAGGTGATGATTATCAGGGGAAACCAAAGTAAGGGAATGAGGTAGGGGAAGATGCTGGGTAGAGATTACAGTCTATGAGAAGAAATGGAAAGCATAAGGCAGGTCTGAGTGCAGTGTGTCTGAGGAATAGCATGAAAACTATGGAGAAGGCACCATGACAGTACATGAGTTAAGATACATAGATCTGGTAGTCTTCTTTGATATATTACTATGGTCTTCCCACCATGAAGTATTAAGAGATTTATGAAGATGGAAATAAGTGGGGTTGTTTGCATTTTAAAAAGCTCTCCTTTTCTTTTGATATATAATAGATTGTTGAGAAACACTCTTGACTTCCACCCTATGCTCTAAGTAACCAAACCGGAATCAAAGTATGACTTAAATATATAGACTTAAAGGAGGATATAGCATAAGGAAGTGGTGCATTAATAGTGAAAAATTTAAATATAGCTTGAGTTTCAAAGTGGAGTATGGTGAGGAAGATTTTAACATTTCCCAAGATGTTGTTTGTCTGCCAAATGAATCTAGTCCTGATTTTCTGGTGGAAGAGGAAAATGAGATATCCTCCCCTCTCCATCCAGTTACACAATTCCTCCACAGAGCAACATGTGGGGTGCAGACTGTGCAAGTTACAACCCCAGGAGCAATGCACAGAATGAGAGCTGGCTAGTGCTTCTTGATGTTGAGATGACTGGTAGACTTACTTCTACCTCTCTGATGAGCACAAAAGTATGCTAAAACAGTAGACACTAACTACATATAGCTCCTTACACGAAAATCAATATAAAAAATAAAGAATATTAAACATTTAGCTTAATAGTGCTTGTATTTCAAATGTTCACTGCCTCATGAGACTAGTGGCTGCCTCATGGGTAAATGGCCACCATTTGGAACATCACTGGATGTTCTTCTGGACAGGTCTGATATGTAGAGAGAAACGGATTAGAGGGTGGGTTTTGGTTCAATTTCTATCTACTGAGACTGAATGTAACTGTTTCTCATTGTGGAGAATCTTGTCTGAAACCAAATTTGATGAAGAGGTTATGGTAGGTACTCTGTTAAGTTGGAGTCATGTGTCCCTACATTTTTCCTATACAGGGTTTACTTTTCATGTAGGAAGCACACACACATATGTGCCACCTTACATAATGAAATAAAAAAAATCACTGCTTTTCCTACACTGAGGTGTGAGAACATGACTTCTCTAATTTGGAAGAAATACAATGAAAAGTAGAGCTGGTCAAAGCTTTTCCATGCTATTTAGATTCTCGTGAATTTACTTTCTATTTCTTTTGTACCAATTTGATGAAGCTTTGGCTCTACAGCAAATTATGTAAGCCATAAACAAAGAACTACATCTTTATGAGCAGAAAGTAATGTAATATCAGCCTTTAGTAGTCTTTTATAAACCTGTGGTGTGAATAGCAGTGCTTTACAGAAAAAGCAGCACAATTGATCTAAAGAAATCTCTTTCATTCTGCATACTAACTCATACAAGAATAAAGGACACCCTGGCAAACAATGAATTGCATTGAAATAGAAAAATACTTGAAGCAAGACTGCCAAATTATTTATCTTTCATTAAAAGAGAAAATGACACATAATTATCTTTGGTAAATGAGCATGTTTGTGAAAGTTGCCAATTGGTTCAGGAATAATTGTCATAAAAATATTCTACCCCTAATGAAGTTAAATATAGCTGTCTGTTTTTACACAAATTTTAGGAAATATATTTGGTGGAGAAGAATGCATTCAAGAGGTAGTGCAAATAACTTTCTGTGATCTGCTTGACCATCAGTAAGGATATTCCAACCTAGACCTCTGCAGCCATATGGATAGCTCATCCATGCTGAAGGTATTTTTTAGTCCCTGTAATTTAATTACTGAGCAATTACTGCCTGTAGTTTTGTAATTCATGCATAAGCAAGTATCAATTGAAAAACATTTTAGCTATAGGAGCTTTGAATCTCATGCAAAAAAAGGAAGCAGGTATGTAATACTTTGTGGTTTTAGCTACTCCTTTTTAAATTTTTCTCAGAAACTAAATATGTACCAGAGAAAGATGTCAAACAAAAACGTGCATTTCCAAAATTTCCTTCATGACTGCAGATTGAATAACATGGAAATAATGGGCCTGTATCATATGTTAACTTTCATATTCTGGATCAGAAATTTCAGGTTACTAACACTGAGAATGCTCAGGTTTTAGTGCAGTCATTTGGTGTCCTAATGATAAACCCAGCATTTGCACAAAGGAAGGGCGTGCCAAACCATACCAAAAGTTTCCTTTGTTGTTTGTTGAGGAAGACTCTTGGGAAGGTGTTTTTGTCTTTCAGAGGCAGACTGCTAAAACTAAATATTCCAAGCAGAACTGAATAAGCATTTCCTGATATTTTCATTGAAGAGTCTTGTCATTTTAGAGACAGCAAAAATATGTCCCATCTCTTAGCTATTCTAGGAGAAATGAGATATAAAGTATGTTGTTTTTTTATTCTCGTATGAGCTGGTGAAAGTTTCTATAGGCTCTGAGACTTCTGAGGGAGTTAAAAATTCACCTTTGTAACCAGCCTGTCTATCCCTGGCCACAGAACATTTTCCACTTTTCATAGTTGCTTCAGGAGTGCATACAAATTTTCACGAGTACTGATGTGTCAGATAATGGTTATGGTGTCTCTAGTCTCCTCCTCATTTTTTGACTGTCTTCTATGTAGAATCCCTGTCTATAGACAATATTCTCTTTTAAAGAAAGTCATGTGTATTATTTTATAAAACTACATCAGTGTACATTTCTTTCCTCATTTTGGATGGGGAATCCATGAACTTTCTTCCTATTCTCACTATGTTCTCATTTCCAGACTTGATCTGAGTGCACAGCCAGTGGTTGTCACAAAGGGAGAGAATTTTGGAAGCTACATGGGTGGGTTTAGTTTTCACTTTATTTTACTCAGGTAGATGATTTAGATTTGAAAGCACTCTTCACCCCATTGCCAAGGGTACTAACTTAGATTTAAAACCATCAACTTTTACATGGAATTACAGAATGCTAGAGCTGGCCAAAAAGCTAAAACATAATTGAACCAATCTTCTTACATTTTGAAGTTGGAGAAAGAGTGATTCACACAGAGGTAGAACTCCTGAATATTAAAAATGAGTCTCAGTTTTCAGGCCCTGGATCTCCAGAGCAGTTGTCTTTTCTAGCACTCTGCACCCAAGTTGCACTTTTCTTGACAGGTGTTTTCTCTGATTCCCTCCACTCCCAAGTGGTATGGCCACCTTGCTTCCTCTCTGTTCTCGGGGTATGTCTGGGGAGTATGATTCTTTCTTTATGGGTGCTGGACCTATCCTTAAGCAGTGCTGAAAATTTGTGGCCCCCATCCCTCATTGACTTCTCAGCTCTGTTCCTTCCTGGGGATCTCTCACATCCATTTTTTCCAGCCATCATTATTTTCTTTTCTGTTGCCTTTGTTCTTGAGAGTTTATCTGAAATCTGTTCTCAGGGTAAACCAGACAGGCTATAAATTTCCCTTATTGAATTTTGGACAGGAATAGCCTGACTTATCTTAGGACTTTGTCACTTGAGAGAATTAGAAAATGTACTTCATCTTCTCAGAAGAAGAGGCACTCCTCTGCATCGTTACCAGAAAAAAATAAGTTGTTAGTGTTTCCAACTTATATTCCTTCCTCTTTCTGCTTTTTCTTCTAAATTGTAGTAGGTAATTCACTTCCTGGATTGTAGTGAGCATATGATATTAATAACAACAGTAATAAACTCAATAACATAGAAGACTTGAGTGATAAATCATCCTTCCTGAGCAGAACAAGAGGTTCAATTTGAATCTAGGCTCTAAATAGCTCATGATCATTAATGGTTAAATGGAATTATGTGTCATCTTTCCATTAGTGTAACAAAATACATGAAGTAGTCAATTTAAAAATAGAAAGGTTAAGGCTAGGTACAGTGGCACAGTCTCATAATCCTAGCTACTTGGGAGGTGGAGATCATGGTTCAAGGCCAGCCCAGGCAAAAAGTTCTCAAAACTATCTCAACCAGTGGCCTGACATGGTGGTGTGAGACTGTCATCCTAGCTATACAGGGAAATACAAATAGAAGGATTACAGTGTAGGCCAGCTCAGGCATCAAATGAGACCCTATCTCAAAAATTATCAATGTCAAGAGACAAAGAGAGAGGGATGGAGAAAGAGAGGGAAAGAGAGAGAGGGAGGGAGGGAGAGGCTGTTTTCTGTTTTGGAGGTTTTTGTTCATGGTCAGTTGGCCCTGCTGCTTTGAGACTTATAGCGAGATGGCATATCATGGTGGTAGAGGAAACCCTCAGCTAATGTCTAGAAGCAAAAGAGAGCAAAAAAAGGAGGCTGGTGTCCTAATGTCCCTTCAAGGTCATTCTCCCTGTGACAAGAAGACCTGCCACCAGACCTGCCTCTTAAAGGTTCCAATAGCTACCAGTAGTGCTACAGGCTGGGTACCAAGCCTGTAACGAATGGACCTTAGGGGACTTACTCAAATCACAGCAATTAGGTAGTACCATTTGTGCCCCCTTCTATCTTGAATTGGTCTTATCTTCCCAGAAAGATGCAATTTTTTCCATCCAGAAGTCAGGAATCAGAGGTGTCCTGACTATGATCCCTGAGGTGAGCCACCCAGCCCAACCCACAAATGTGCACTGATAAAATTGGGCTCCATCTGGTCGTGGTTATCATTATCAAGGAAGTCTGTCCTTTTGGGAGGAGGAAAGGGGCAGGAAGGATGTGGATTCTTTTTTTTTATTATTATTATTCATATGTGCATACAAGGCTTGGGTCATTTCTCCCCCCTGCCCCCACCCCCTCCCTAACCACCCACTCCGCCCCCTCCCTCTCCCCCCCACCCCCTCAATACCCAGCAGAAACTATTTTGCCCTTATTTCTAATTTTGTTGTAGAGAGAGTATAAGCAATAATAGGAAGGAACAAGGGTTTTTGCTGGTTGAGATAAGGATAGCTATACAGGGCATTGACTCACATTGATTTCCTGTGCGTGGGTGTTACCTTCTAGGTTAATTCTTTTTGATCTAACCTTTTCTCTAGTTCCTGGTCCCCTTTTCCTATTGGCCTCAGTTGCTTTTAAGGTATCTGCTTTAGTTTCTCTGCGTTAAGGGCAACAAATGCTAGCTAGTTTTTTAGGTGTCTTACCTATCCTCACCCCTCCCTTGTGTGCTCTCGCTTTTATCATGTGCTCAAAGTCCAGTGGATTCATTTTTGAGTACTGTTCAGCAGGTGAAAAAGTGATGGGGGTACTCATTCATGTTTTGAATCAGGAATATGGGAGAGAAATTAAAGCGGGAGATTCTGGCTAAACATGAATTAATAGCAACTGGAGACAAAAAATGTTTCACTTCGTGAAACATCCATCATTCATCATAAATGATGTTTTATACCTTTATCTCATGTTATGCTGGTTACTGAAATCCTCCCCACCACACTCCCTTTTTCATAAACCCCTGGAATTTAAATATCACCCTGGGAGAAGGCAAAGAGAGAAAAGTTCTGAACTGATTAAATTTAAATATTTAACTGAATTCACCTAAAATTTAATAAGTTATTTTCTGATGCAGCAGAACATGAAAATGGAAATAAAGGAAGTTGTAATTTAAATAGATCTGAATACTTGGATTGAAATTCATCAATGTGTACATGACACATCTGAACACCTTTTTAGGTGAGCTTGGCAAACAGAGGTCAGTTGAGTGATATGTTTGGGGAGGTCTTCAGCCTACAGATGGAAAATCCACAGAGATAAAGTACTAGGGCCTTGATAAGAGATGTGTTCAGAAACCATAGGTAAAGGGAACATAGCCAGGATGGGTTTGCTTGGCCTTGTTTTTGAGGGAGGGACTTGGCCATGGGACTTGGGCTCAGAGCTCTCGTGGAACAGTATCCATGCTGTTAAAATGGATCCTGAGCTTGTGGCTGAGAGCTCTGCTGCTTAAGAACAGAGCCCATCCTGAGAGTGTGGGCCGAACTGGGTCAGCAGGTGGGAATTATTTAGTTCAGCTAAGGGAGCTGAGAGACTAAGGCAGGTTTCACTGGGTATAATAAGAGTGCACCTGATTTGCATTTCTACAACAATTCTCACCGCATTGAGCATTAAAATATATTATTGATAGCTATCTATTTCAGCTTTAGTAGCATTGAATTTCAGCCTCATTTCTTGGGCAAGCATTTTTTATTCCCAGTCACTTTTTGAGGTAGACGAAGAACTTTATCTACTAACCATGAAGACTTATTGTGCTTATATCAGTTTATTTCATGATGCACAGACCTCAGACAATTCTTTTTCTAATAATCAAGTCCATATGGAACCTAGGAAAGAAAAAGATCTCAGAAGAATCACCACACTTATCACTTTAAGTGATACTTAAGAATTACTTCACCCCCCGAAGACTTGTAGATGTCACATCTATGGTATCCCTGAGGGAAGGTCTGGTCTCCCAGTGCCCCCTTCATTGGCCCATATTTCTCTGATACCTTGGCTATCACTAGGTTTCCGGGGATTCAGAAGGTAAAACTCATTAGTGTGAACTATAAAAATGACATTTGAAAAAGTTAGTTATTCCAAAAATATCAAAGTGTGTATGGGTTGAAATGTAGGTCAATAATCTTTCAATAGTCAATAATAAATAACTTCAATAGTCAAATGTATATGAGGCATATAATCTTTCTTAAATCCTTCCTTCAAATGTAAATAACTTTTCCACATATCTGTTTTAAGTTCTTTTCATTAATTAGCACTTTGGTCTTTTCCAAAATGAATTTAACATACAATAGAAGCACATAAAAACATCACATCAACAGAAGTGAGAAGCAAATCAAAATAATGAGAGACATAAAAAGGAGGAAGAAAAAGAGGACAATACAAAGTCAATTGGATTGTTTTGTATACTTACAATGGGTGCTTATCAGACTTCATTCACATAGTTTTATAGGGAAATTTTATTTCCTTTGAAGAGATTGAATTGACTTAAATAAAGATTTATGCTCTGGCTTTCTACTTTAACTTTATAGCAGATTTTTGTCTACAATTTAGCACACATTTTGACCAAGTTCACAGCTTCATAAAATCCTTTTGTTGGTACTAGTGAAATGGTCCTGGATATTTTCTATTTATATTTGTCTGTTTTCCCTAAAACTTGACTTTCTGATGTTGGACTTAAATAGCTTTGGATGCTTCAAAAGTAGTAAATGCATCTTTAAAATATAATATTTATGTCAACATGTGTTCAGTGACTGCTAAGCACTATTATAGAAATTTGGAACATGTCAGAAAAACAGCAGAAAAAACCCCATGCCCTTCTGAAGCGCACATCCAAATACTTTTTAATGACCTGCATGGTGGAATCACTGAGGGAAAATGAAAGATAATTTCTGATGCTTGGTTGTCACTCAAGAAATTCTAATGCAATCATTCTGGAGTGTGACCTGGGCATCCTGAGGTTTTTAAAAAGCTCCCAGGTATTCTAATTTATAGTAAAAATTAAGAGCTGCCATCCTGATATTAAAAAAAAAGCCATGTGTTTCATTTAAGGCAAATGTTTTTATATTGAATTCTTATATAATCAATAACATTTTTATTTATAGTATATAAAATAAAAAACAAAACAAGGAAATATCTTCCATAAGAGTTGTGTAATTAAGAGGTTAGACATAAAGCACCAAATGAAAGTGTGAATACAAAGCTAAAACACAGTGTTGGAAGGACAGCTTCAAATTTAGAGTCACATGTTAATCTAATGACTGCCATGTTAATTGAATATTCACATTACACCTTGACACCCAAATTCTTCTCTCAGACAAACCACAACATGGTGACAGTACTTTGTCACAAGACTAAGTAATTTGGTCTGAAAATAAGTGTTTTTATTTCCTTTTGCATCCTTTCATCATGCAAAACTTTCTTTAATGGGAAGTTGTAAATAAGGCAAGTGTGCAGAGCTATCATTGTTTATTCTTGTGGATGGGAGTGGATATAGCCCACGAATGGGCTCAGGACCCAATTCCAACTTCAGACTATGTTCTGAAAACCCAAATGCAAGAAATTATGGGTTGTATATTTTTAAGTTTCTACATTCTCCCTTCCTCCCTTCCTCTCTCCCTCCCTCCTTCCCTCCTTCCCTTTCTCTCTCCCTCCCCCTTTGTCCCTTCATTCCATCCATCATAAAATTGCTTAGATTTTCCTGAACGAATTGACTTGGAGAAACTAAATTATTCAATTGTGCACCTTCTCATTCTTTTGTCAGCAATTCCAAACAGTTGGATCCCTTTTTAAAACAGCACTGATATGCGTTTGCCTTTAAATGCAAACCTATACTCAAACCCAGCCTCATTTAACTGCTAATTTGAAATGAAGTAGCCAGAGGGATTCTCAAACTTTTACATGCATACCAATCATCTGATTATCAACAAGTGTGGAAAATCTGAACTATTGCCTTCCCTGCAAACTAATAAATCAGCCAAACACATGCCTGGAAAAGGCTTGTGGTCCAGAGACAAAAGAACTCATTACTCATAGTACAGCATAGGTCTCCCTTGCTCTTCAAGCCCCACAGGGCCATGTAGTATGGCCCATGTGGGCCCTGCACATGCATTGACTTTGCATCATTGTTAAGGAGCCTCAAGAATAAGAAACATCAGTCTTTAAAGGAGCTGTAAACACATCTTCCTTGCCTTTGCTGGAGAGGAAGGCACTGTCTCTTTTAACTTGACTAGCAACCCATTCTGGCCTTCTGCTCTGGAGTGAGATGTCGTCCTCACATTCTGAATGGTTTCTGCAGACATCTTGAAATCAAATGCTAATGAGTGGACCAGGGCCTGAGATTCTTCATCACTAAAAAAGTTCTCAAAGCCAGCTGTGGTGCTGCTCACTTGTATTTCTAGCTACTCGGGAGGCTGAAGCAGAGGATCATTTGTTAAGATCAGCCTGGGAGACAGAGCAAGACTCTGTCTCCTCAAAAAACTTACCAGATGATGCCGATGACCAAGTAACAAGGAAGCAAGGAACACATTGATTGATTTCTTTAACCTAGAATACCACCTTGATTTTAATACACACCAAAAACAAACACATGGGGGTATATGCTATAATGCTTTTGGAAAAAAAAACTGATGTGTCTCCTGAGGGCTTTTTAATATATGTGCATGTGTGTATATACATATTTATAGAGAGAACTAGAAATAGATAAATATGCATACACAATACACATTTGTACATATACATGTATAAGCACTTCATATATTATGTGCAAATGTTTTATATATAACATTAGACAACATTAGTTATATGTTCATACACTGAAAACTTGTCTATTTTTCAGTATATAACCTGAAAACCTTAGTGACAACCTTATAGTAATCAATTTAAAACTTTGTGTAAAGTCCACATGCCTCATATTCCTACCATTAGAAGTTTTGTTGCTGAGGTTTCTATGGGAGAAATCTTGTGTAGTCATTAAGAGTATGAACCAGAGCCAAAATTCATAGATTCATATTTGGATTCTGCCAATCACTAACTCTAAGAACTTTGTGTAGTTACTGAATCTCTTTGTGCTCAGTTTCTTGGCTTGTGAAATGGAGATAGCAAAGTTTAATGGTTTTCAAGTACTACAGGAATACATATCCCCAATATAATGGCTACATAGTTGCTTTTATTACTGATAGACTCACCTCTTTTTGGTTTGATATACACTTGGCCCTCTGCATCAGCAGATTCAACCAACCACAGATCAAAAAGAATTTTAAATAACTTTCCCCATCCTGCATAGGTACTGACATTTTTACTTGTCAGTATTTCCAAAACAATGAAGTATGGCAGTCACGTACAGAGAATTAGTGTTGTTAGACATTATAAATAATCTAGAGAAGATTTAAAGTATGAAGGGGAATGCGAGTAGGTTTTATGCAAATACTACACCATTTCATGTAAAGGACTCAAGCAACTGCAGACTTTGGTATTTATGAGGTTCTTGGAACCAATGCGCTGCAGATATTGAGGAATGGCTGTGTTCCTTTAAATAAATTATGGAATGAATTGGCAGAAAATCTTGCTCTTCCATAGACACAAAAATTGAAGTTTCTGATATTTCATAGGATATATACATATATTACTATTTTATATAGTAGAGCATAATTCTACATTTTCAGTAACTAGAAGTTTACAGCTATCATGTTGAATACTGTAACATGATGTTTGTGAGAACTGTGACTTATGTGATGACAAATTCTTAATATCACAAACTTTAGTTTTATTAGTTAATGTACCTTAAGTGCCACATCTTAGGTATAATAACTTACAAGTGTTTCATATTATAAAATTGACTTAAAGTTACCATGATATTAAGCCATTAAGTTGAACAATTAATACTTTCGTTGGCCTCCTTGATTTTTGAAAAGCTTTCTATAACATTCATTTCAATTTAGTAAAATAAATGTCTATTTTTGATAGTTGTCTAAGTGGAAACTGAGAATACAGAAATGAGTAAGAGCTCGCTATTAAGGATCTCACAATCTAATAGAGAAAAATGTACATAATAATACAATTATTTAATCATATAGATAACATAAGCACTTGGGACACAGAGCAGGAACTGTTGTTTCTTAAAATACAGTTCTCATGCATGGATCAGAGTTTAAAATGATTTTATATCTTTTCCTCTAAATAAAATTCTCTAAGGGAAGTATAACTTTTCTTTTTATTCTTTATTTCATGCAATTTGTAGAAATATAACATTCATTCATTGATTCAGAAGTAATTTATTAAATATCTTAGTATTTGTTAGGTAACTATAGGAGATGTCAGGGCAAAACAAAACAAAAACAAACATGGCCTATGACCTCACTGAATCCACAATGTATAGGCAAAGAAGACTACCAGTTGCATGAAGTTTGATGCATTGGTGGCAGAGGCGACAGAGGCCAATGCACAGGAGGCTCTGAAAGTGTGCCCTGTAGGCCAGGCAGTTTCTGTTCCATTTTGTTGGGCATTGACAATGTTTCTTGCATTTATTATTCATTGTAATTCAAATTTCAGTGACTGGCAGTCACGTGCATTGCCCCTTCCATTCCTGTTGTATTGTTCACCTGCAGAGCCATTAAAGAACTGTAATAAGGGAGGTGCACAAGGGAGTGTGTGTGGCATGATTTTCACTATTTTGTCATGTTTTCTTATCTTTAAAATGAATGCTTCAAAAAACAAATCAAACTAAGCAATACCAACATATACCATAAGAAACAAGTCCCCTGCTGTTGAACCTTTGCAGTCCCACCTCTAACATAAGCATTGTGTATTTGTTTCAAGAATTGTATATTCATATTCAAACACACATGAATATGTATCTCTTTATCTACCTATCTATATGTCTATCTTTATATGTGTGCACATATTTAAACATATACATAGGTATTGACTGATATAGATACATAAATTTTTATTTATGTCTATCTACACATATATATATATATATATATATATATATATATAAAACTACACACATATAGATACACAGATCTAGATCGATATAGGTAGATATAAAGCCAACTAGTAATTTTTAGTAGTAATGGAACCATTCTATGTGGTATATCTTTTTATTTAATGAAATGACTTAGAGAGTGATTCAAATATCATTACATTTATATTTGTCTCACTCGTTTAAATTTTTTCTATTATTAATAAGTATCACTGTTTTTAACATATAATATTAAGCATTTTTTCAATATTTAATGAATGTATTTTTGGAAATGAGGTTGCTAACTCAAAGAATATGTAAATTTAGTCCTTTATTAGAAAACAACCAAAATATTTTTTGAAAAAACAGAGCCAATTTGTAATAGAGTGATGGTGGGGATGGGCCTAACCAAGGTACATTGTAAGCCTATCTGGAAATGCTACAATGAACCCCTCCTTCACAACTAATATAAGGTAATAAAATGTTAATAAAAATACATGAAGAGTTTCATTATTTAGCACCTGCAGAGTGGCTCACGTGGTAGAGCATCTGCCTAGTAAGCCTGAGGTCCTGAGTTCAAACCCAATGCCACCAAAACACAAAAACAAAACACAGACAAAGTGATGGAGGGGGCATCTCTCAAGTGGTAGAGCTCTTGCTTAACATGCTCAAAGCCCTGGTTTCAATCCACAGCACTGCCCAAATTAAATAAGTGCGCAGTTTCATTTTCTCACTCATGCTTATCAACGCTGGCTAGCTTAAACAATCTAACACTTTCCAAACTGAGATATTATTTGATATCATGATTTTTAATGTACATTTCTTAGTAATGGTAGAATATCTTTACAAAATTGTGTTATTTTAAGTTATTTGTGTGTGTATGTGTGAATTGTCTGTTCATAGCATTAACTTATTCTAAACATTAGGTTACCCTTTTCTTAATTTCAAGCTTATTTATCCATAATAAAAGTCTCCCATTTCAACAGCCTTGCATCATTCACAAATCTGTAGATGCTTTAGGGGAAGGAGTTTCCTTTTTCTAATATTGTTTTCAGACAAGATTTCAAGATAGAAAACTTTGGTAAGAAAAAGAGGGGAAACCACACAAGTTAAGAACTAAAGAAGACTTACCACCCAATATTCTTTCATTTACACCAGGAATTTTATAAGCTGCTCATTCAGCCAGGTACATTTCTGCAAAATAACAAAGTTGAAGTCCATTGTTCTTTAAAACTCTGTATGGTACTTTTTTCACCCTACATGTATTTTATGTTTGGTGTTTAGACTTTATTCTTCGTATCCATTTGTGCAGCTTCTCTACTAAATAAACAATATCAGTAGAACACATAAAAGATATTTAAGGAGGATGCTTGGAGCTTGTGATCTCTAGATATATGAATACATCATTTTTATGAGTCCTACTCCTGGACAGCTCAGTCTTCCAAAATAAATTTCTACATCACTCAGGTTTGTTAAAGGACTTAATTCAAGGCTATTAGAAACTTTTCAGTAAAAGGCATTATGCCTGATCTAAATGGTACATTAGAAATATTTTCCTCTGGAAAATATTGAGCAGTATAAACTGTTTTCAAGCAGTTGAAATACCATGTAACTACAAATATTTACATGGTAAATATTTATCTATAGTGATAATCACATAAAGGCAGACATAAAGGGTAAAGTTACAAATAATTTTATTTCAGAGTATTTGGCACAGACTAATTTGAACTGATTATGTCAGCAAGAGTTAACTTAATTAGAAAGTAACCTTTAAAAAATATAGCTAGAGGTTAAACTGTCTTGTGAGAAATTTAGCCTGGCTGGAATGATTTAGAGCAGTTGATAGAGAGACAATTTTCTACTGCTCAATAAGATTCTTTCTTTAAAGATAGTGAAGATACAGAGTAATTTTAGTCCTCAGAGTAAATTGAATAAAAATTAATTTATGGCTCATCTATGGAGATACTTCTGGTCAGTTGTAGGTAAGTTTATTTTAAGTTGTTACTGAAAATGGTATGTTTAAAGAAGTACATTCAGATGATCAAAATATGATTCCCTTTAATAAAATAAGTCATAGTTTTGCAAGGAAACCACTTTTTTTGAAGAAATTAGGTCATACAATAAATAAAGCTCTCAGTTAATGCTGAATCACAGCAGATTGGGCTGTGCATTTTATGTTTAATATTTCATTGATGAGAGAGATAAGTGATTTTTTAATGCAAATGCAAAAAAACGTGAAGAAAAATACTTTTTTCCTTATTAAATTATATGGCATAAATACATTCTGTCTTATGAAAAGCAAAACATGCTCTCATTTTTTGTCTTTCCAGAAATATGAAAACACTTTAGTGTAATTTATATAGTTTCTACATGTTAGATGTAAGAAATAACTTAGTTATAAGTACAATGAATTTGATGAACAAAATCCCAAATTACAAAATAAAATTAAATTAAGTGCAGAAATATATCCATTGTCAATTATAAAAGAGTTCTTGTAGAGATATCATGTTTATTATTCTTCATTTCAGATGATGGCATTGATAATTTTGGTATGCTTAGTAATGTTTATAACTATTAAAATAATGGAACATTGAGATTTGAATACAGTAATGGTAAACCATTGGAATTTGACATCCACATTATACAGCCGCCGTGAAGAAGCTGCTTTTCTAGAGATCAGCTTTCAATTCCCTAGCATGCTTGGAGAAACTGCATTATCGTAAAAGTCAGCCAAATAGTGTACATTTTCATCAAAATTTCAAACTATAGCCTGCCTTTTCAACATTGCTGTTTCACGATAAAATAATGGAAATGACTAATTCTCTAAATATTGTGTAAAAGACTTTGAAACAATTACATTTATATAATATGTATACAATATTGTTTAGTATATAATTGTCTCCTTTTTTATTTACTTTGGTGTATTTTTATACTAAAGATATTTCGAATTTAAATATTCAGGCACAAGGACATGTCTTGTATCACAGGAAAACATACTTTCTTTTAGATGATTCATGCAAAAAACCATTAATGCCACATTATATCAATTAATTCATCAGATTCTTTGTTTGTAATTTTAGTTATTGAGGATAACCCTAAGTAAAATAAAGCTGAAAATTCCACTCTCCAAGGATCACTGAGTGGAGTATGGAAAGTATTCCCATCATTATTCTTCATTACTCAATGAAAGAGTTATCTTGAATGTGGAGGATCACAAAATTTCAAGTTAACTTTAAAGCACCATCATTACTACTGGCACCAATGCTTTGACTGCTATTCAGTTAGAAGATGGAGCAGGACAAAGAGGTCAGACCATGGAGAGTGGTGCTTTGGACTCCAGCTTTGCAACACTTAGGAATCATCTGGGAGGGAACCTGGAGAGGATGGCAGAGCCTTTATTTCTAACAAGCTCCTCTCTGGGGCTGATGGTGCTAGTCAGTGGTTGACATATTGAGTATAAAACCTTTGGGTCATTTTTAACTCTGCAGTCCCACTGTATATCCTACCCCTTACCCAAATGTGACCCTGGATGATTTAATCTGTATTTCAGTTTCTTTATTATTAAAATGGGATAGTAATGAAATTACTTCTTGATTATGTTGTGAGAATGACATGGGTGGAGGTTCCCTGAGACAGAGTAAAAGTATTTGAAGCTATTTTTTTAGTTTTTCTTTATTTTTTCCTGGTGTTACTAGGATTTGAACTCAGGACGTCATGCTTGCTAGGCAGGTGATCTACCACTTGAGTCACCCCACTAGCCCTGTTTGTGTTGAATTTTTTTTGAGATAGATTCTTGTGAACTGTTTGCCTGGGCTGGCTTTGAACCTAATCTCTACCTCTAGAGTAACTAGGATTACAGGTGTGTGCCACCAGTGTTGTCTTTATTTATTCTTTTTATTTTTTTAATAAAGAAGATTTTATTTCTCATGGTTCTGGAGACTGGAAATCTAAAATTAAAGCACCAGAAGATTCAGTTTTCTGGTGAGGGTTGCTCATTACTTCTAAGATGGTGCCTTAATGCTGCATCTACTGGACAGAATACTGTGTCCTCACATGGAAGGAGGTGGGAGAGCAAGATAGCCCAAAGTTGGGAGGAGCTCTTTTTATAAAGGCTTCAATTCCATTCATGAGGGAGGAGTGCTCATGGCCTAGTCTCTTTGTAAAGTCTCCACATATTTATACTGTCATATTGGCAGCATCTGAATTTTGGAGGGGACACATTCAAATCATATCACCTTTGCCTTCCAACTTTTGGTGACTCTAGGGGTTCCTTGGCTTGTGGTTGCACAACTCCACAGTCTATGCCTCCATCTTCAGGTCGCCCTCTCCTCTTCATTCACATGTCTCTTCTTTGTGAGTTTTTATTATTATTGTTGGGCTGGGGGTACATTGTGACATTCACAAAAGTTCTTACAATATATCAAATATATCATCATTGAATCCACCCCTCCATCATTCTCCTTTGCTCCCCCTCGTGACATTCTTAGAATAGTTTCAACAGGTGTCACTTTTCCATATTGAGCAGTAATGTGTAGTAATAGGGATACCAAAATCACTAGAGATTTTAATTTGTTTAATGTTGAGATTTTAGAAATAATCTCAGGAAACCCTAAGAGTTGGGTCAGATTCGGTCAAATAGCAGGAAAAACAGGATTTGATTGTCTACTGGTACACTTTCTGGTTCCTTTTGCTAACACACCATTGCTCCCTAAGACTGATCTGTTAGCTACAAATGCTTCAAGGTTTTCTTTTTAGAAATTCATACATTAACGTTAAAATTTCACGTGGAGGTGTGGTAAAAGGTAAACAAGACATTCAAAAAGGCAAATTACACACTTCATCACCAAGAAGCCCTGCATTTCCTTCAAAGTGACACCACAGCAGTGATTTGAGGAGCAGTTCCCATGTCCTGTGCTTAGGACTTGTTACAGCAGTGATGTATCTACGACCCTCGAAAGCAATTCTTTTACTGAAGTATCTTTGAGTAAGTTGGAGAACTGAAAAAAGAGGATGAATGGGATTCAGTTTCAACCATGCATTAATGAACTGTGTGACAAGAGTGTTGTTGAATAAGAATGAGCACACATGGAAGATGGGGAAGTAGGTCAGGAAATCATTGTGAATGTCTGTAGCCAGAAGACCTTGTGGGGCTTCTGGATGTATCCTGCCACTGTTGGAAGAAGCACTGGTGCCAAGGGCCCAAACAAATCCAAGCACCATAAAGCACAAAAGCTTCTCCTACATTTTCTTACTTCTTTTATAATGAAAGCTGGGGTTTTCTTTCCTGAGGTAGTAGCTGCAAATCTCTTTCTACCCCAGAGATTAGCAGGTTTATGACCTAGATAACTAGGTAATGAGTTTACAAATATTAAATACTTTAATGACTTTATAATTATTAAATGAGTGAGGGATAGCTATAAATAAATCAAGGATTGGTTTCTAAGGAACTCATAATCTAGAACAGAGTTTTATTTTATTTATGAATTTACCCACACACACACCTACCTCAAGGCAGAATCTGTACCGCCCTCTTGTTCTCCAATTATGTTGAAGAAAAAACATAAAAGATAATAAGAAAAACACAGCATTTTTGCTAGTTTTGAGATAAGGATAGCTATACAGGTAGATTCTTTGTGTTGTTTCCATGTATGTATGTATTACAACCCAAATTGGTTCATCTCTACCAAGCCTCTTCAATACTTTCTAGTCCCTTTCCCATAGTGGCATCTGCCAGTTTAAGGTTACAATATTTGTCCCTATACAGTAAGCACATAAACCACATTTAAGGTTTTGGTTTTCTTCCCTTTCCCTATCCCTCCCATGTGCGGTCTCCCCTTACTGTGTGATCCATGTCAAATAATATTACTGCATGTGTTTTGGATCTATAATTTGCACGAGGGAGAATGTGATTTTTGGTCTTTTAAGACTGACTAACATTGCTTATATGATGTTATCCAGTTCCATCCATTTACATGCAAATGACAAAATTTCATTCTTCTTTGTGACTGAATAAAATTCCAATTTGTATAAATACCAGATTTTTTAAAGCCATTTATCAGTGGTGGGGTATCTTGACTGTTTCCATAGATTGGCTATTGTGAATAGTGCTGCAATAGACATGGGTGTGCAGGTGCCTTTGTAATAACCTGAGTTACATTTCTTTGGGTATATCCCCAGGAGTGTTATTGTTGGATCATATGGCAGATCTATTTATAGTTTTTTAAGGAGACTCCATCCTGTTTTCCATAGTGGTTGTACTAGCATAGTTTCTTACCAGCAGTGTATGAGAGTTCCTTTTTCCCACATTCTCATCAACATTTGTTGGTGGTGTTCTTAATGATAGCCATTCTAACAGGAGTGAGGTAGAATCTTAGTGTGGTTTTGATTTGCATTTCCTTTATGGTCAGCGTTTCTTCATGTGTTGTTTTTAGCCATTTGGACTTCTTCCTTTGAAAAAGTCTGTTCAGTTGCCCATTTCTTTATTCGGTCATTGATTTAGGAGATTAGTTTTTTGAGCTCCCTGTATATTCTGGTTAGCAGTCCCTTATCTGACGTATAGTTAGCAAAGATTTTCTCCAATTCTGTGGGTGGGGTCTTCAATTTAGAGACCATTTCTTTTGTTGTGCAGAAGCTTTTAAATTTCATGTAGTCCCATTTGTCCATCCTTCTCTTAGTTACTGGACTGCTGAAATTCTACTGAGGAAGTCTCGCCTATACCTATTGCTTCCAGTGCATTCCCTGCTCTTTCTTGTTCTAACTGAAAGGTTTCAGGTCTGATATAAAGGTTCTTAATCCACTTTGAGTTGATACTAGTACAGGGTGACAGGCATGGACCTAGTTTCAGTTTTCTACAGAGATAACCACTTTTCCCAGCAACATTTGTTGAAAAGGCTATTTTCCATCATATGTTTTTGGCACCTTTCTTGAAGATTAGGTGAGCAAAGTTGTGTGGATTCATATCTGGGTCCTCTATTCTGTTCCACTGGTCTTCATACCTGTTTTTGTGCCAGTGTCATGATGTTTTCATTGCTATGGTTCTGTAGTATAGTTTGAAGTAAGGAATTTTGATACCTCCAGGGTTGCTCTTTTTGCTCAGTATTGCCTTGGCTATTCGTGGTCTTTTGTGTTTCCAAATGAACTTTAGTATTGAATTTTCAATCTCTGTGATGAATGTCATTGGGATTTTGATGGGGATTGTGTTGAACATATAGGTTGTTTTGGTAGTATAGCCATTTTGACTATGTTGATTCTGCCAATCCATGAGCATGGGAGATTTTACCACTGTCTGCAGTCTTCTTTGATCTCTTTCTTCAGAGGTTTATAGTTCTCCTTGTAGAGGTCATTCACATCCCTTGTTAAATTTATTCCTAGATATTTGATTTTTTTGAGGCTATTGTAAATGGAATTGTTTTCCTATATTCTTTCTCAGTTTGTTCACTGTTGTTGTATAGAAAGGATACTGATTTTTGTAAGTTGATTTTGTAGCCTGCTATTTTGCTGAAGCTGTTTATGGTGTCTAGGAGTTTTTTTGGTCTTTAAGGTATAAGATCATGTCATCTGGGAATAGGGATACTCTTTCTTTACCTATTTGTATTTCTTTTATTTCTTCTTCTTGCCTTATTTCTCAGGCTAGGAGTTCCAGGACCATGTTGAATAGGAGTGGGGAGAGTTGGCACCCTTGTCTCATTCCTGATATTAGGGGAAATGGTTTCAGTTTTGTCCCATTAAGTATGATGTTGGCTGAAGGTTTGTTATATATAGTCTTTATAATGTTGAGGTACATTCCTTCTATTCCTAGTTTCCTCAGAGCTTTTAACATGAAATGGTGTTGAATCTTATCAAAGGCTTCTTCTGTGTCTTTTAAGATGATCAGGTTGTTTTTGTCTTTGCTTCTATTAATGTACTGTATTACATTTATTGATTTGTGTATGTTGAACCATTCCTGCATCCCTGGGATGAAACTGACTTGGTTATGGTGAATGACTTTTCTGATGTGTTGTTGAATTCAGTTTGCCATTATTTGATTGAGGATTTTTGCATCAATGTTCATTAAGGAGATTGGCCTGTAGTTCTCCACTTTGGATGTGTCCTTGTCTGGTTTTGGAATGAGTGTAATATTGGCTTCATATAGTGAGTAAGGCAGTGTTCCTTCCCTTACAATTTCATGGAAATTTTTAAGGAGTATTGGTATTAATTCTTTTTTTAAAGGTCTGGTAAAATTCAGTGGAGAATCTGTCAGGTCCTGGACTTTTCTTTTTTGGGAGACTTTTTATTCCTGCTTCAATTCCATTAGGAATTATAGATCTGTTTATGTGGTTAATATCTTCTTGGTCCAGTTTTGGATGGTCATAAGCATCTAGCAATTTATCAATTTCTTCAAGATTTTCCAGTTTATTTGCATATAGGTTCTCAAACTTGTCCCTGATGATTCCCTGGATTTCCTTGGTGTTTTTTCTTATCTCCACTTTTTTATTTATGAATTTACTAATTTGGGTCTTTTCCTTCCTCATTTTATTCAGATTTTCCAGAGGCTTCTCAATCTTCTTTATTTTTTCAAAGAGCTAACTGTTTGTTTCATTGATTCTTTGTAATTTTTTTTTTTGGTCTCTTTCATTAATTTTGGCCCTTTATTATTACTATTTCTCTCTTCTTGTTTTGGATTTAGCTTGTTCTTGTTTTTCTAGGAGTTTGGAATGTAGTATTAGGTCATTTATTTGAGATATTTCTGTGTTTTTAATATATGCACTCATGGCTATAAACTTTCCTCTTAAGGACTGCCTTTGCTGTGTCCCATAGGTTCTGATAGGTTGTGTTTTCATTTTTGTAGATTCTAGGAACTTTTTGATTTCCTCTTTTATTTCTTCTGTGACCCAATGTGTTGTTCGGCCTCCAATTGTTTTCATATTTTCTGCTGCTGATTTTGTTATTGAGTTCTAGCTTTATTGCATTGTGATCAGATAGTATGCAGGGGGTTATTTCAATTTTCTTATATTTGTTGAGGTTTGCTTTGTGCAATAAGATATAATCAATTTTGGAGAAAGTTCCATGGGCTGCTGAGAAGAATGTATATTGTGCTGTTGCAGGATGAAATATTCTGTAGACATCAGTTAAGTCCATTTGATCTATGGTGTCATTTAGTTCTAGGATTTCTTTGTTGATTTTTTGTCTGGATGACCAATGTATTGGTGACAGAGGGTTATTAATGTCTCCCACTACAACTGTGTTGGAATCTATATGTGCTTTTAAGTCCTTTAGTGTATGTTTCATTATGTTGGGTATATATAGGTTGATAATTGTTATTTCCTTTTTATATATTGCCTCTTTTATTAATGAAATGACCTTCTTTGTCTCATTTGACAAATGTAAGTTTGAAATCTACTTTGTCTGATATAAGTATGCTACTCCTGCCTGTTTTCAGGGACCATTAGCTTGGTAAATCTTCCAGCCTTTCACTGTAAGCCAGTGTTTGTTTCTGTCAATAAGATGGGGCTCTTGTAAACAACAGATTGTCAGATTTTCCTTTTTAATCCAGTTTGTGAAACAGTGTCTTTTGATGAAGGAGTCAAGTCCATTGACATTCAGTGTTAATATTGATAGGTATATGGTGATTCCTGCCATTTAGTGGTTTGCATTGTTTAAGGATTTGATTGTGTGTAGCCAAATCAATGCTACTCTCTGATTACTTGTCTTATCTTGTCCTGTGGTTTGATACTTCCCTTCCTCTCATGGTTTTGTTCATTTTCATCTTTTGTATGCAGAATTCCTTATAAAATCTTCTGTAGTGGTGCTTGGTGGTCATGTATTGTTTTAGTTTCTGTTTATCATGGGAGACTTTTATTCCTCAGTCAATTTTGCATGATAGTTTTTCTGGGTACAGGATTCCAGGGCTGAATTTATTTTTACTCAGTGGTCAAAATACCTCACTCCAGGCCCTTCTTGCTTTTAAGGTTTCTATTGAGAAATCTGTTATTTTAATGGGTTTACCTTTATAAGTTGTTTTTTCTCTCTTACAGCCTTCAATATTCTTTCTCTGTTCTCTGTGATAGTTGTTTTAATGATAATAAGGTGTGGAGAGGTTCTATTTTGGTCAAGTCTGTTTGGTGTTCTGGAATCTTGCTGTACCTGAGTGGGCAAATCTTTCTCAAGATTGGGGAATTTTCTGTTATTATTTTATCGAATATATTATGTATCCCTTTGGCTTGAACTTCTGTGCCTTCTTCATTGCCCACAATTTTCAAGTTTGGTGTTTTGATGGAGTTGGTTAGTTTTTGCATATTCCTTTCACAGGTCTTGATTTGTTTGACTAAGTGTTCTGTTTTTTCTTTAACATCCATTTTATCTTCAAGCTAAAGTGTGTCTTGTTCTAGTCTGCTGGCATGGCTTTTCACTGTATTTTTTGTTTGACTAAAGTGACTTTTTATTTCCAGCATTTCTGTTTTCCATATCTTTGTTCAACTCCTCTTTTGTATTTTGTGTTGTCTTATTTTAATTCATATATCTCTTTTTTTATAGTGTCCTTTGTTTTACTTTGGTATTTTTTGAGGTCCTCTCTAAGTTCATTTAGTTGTTTCTGTATCTTCTCAAGGTTTTTATTTGTGGTGTCTTGAAATTTCTTGAATGCATCTTGTACTTTCTGGTTAACCATGTCTTGTAGCTTTTCCATAAGTTTCTCAGTGATCTCTTCCATGATTTCCTCTTTGAGGGATATTTTGCGGGCATCACTGGGCTCATTAATGACATTTATCATTGTTTTGTTGGAGTCAGGAACTGGGTATGCATTTTCTTCATTTCCTATTAAATCTTCTATTTATTTTATTTTTTGAGGAGTATAGATTCCTTCCCTTCTTCTCCCCATTGCTCCAGTTGGTTCTATGCAACTATATTCTTGATTGGCTATTTGGTGGTTTTAATTGCCTGTTTTCTTTCCTGTAATTTAATTTTTGTGTTGTGACTGACTTGGTTGTTAGCTAATGTGCTATTTCTGTCCCTGGTCTGGAGGTGTAAATTAGCAATAACAAATTCACAGGTTCAATGTCAGACTACTTGTTTACATCTTAAATAGAAAAATCCTTGGGAGTTGTCAAGATAATGATTGTTTGGCTAGAGATAGAAACTTGAGAAATTAGTAAAGGTGGTGCTAAAAGGGGAAGGTAGGGGAAGAGGTATGGGAGCTGGTGGGCTTTGTGACCCTTATGTGTGTCAGGGTATACTTCCACTGTTGCAATGGAGGGGGCTGTGTCAGGGTTTGCAGTGGGCAGGGTGTGTGTATAGTTGATACAGTAGGCTAGTCAGTGGGAGGTGAGTGTGTAGGAGGGAGGGGTGTGTGGTGACAGTTGGGAAAGGATAGGAAGAGGAAGTGAAGATGGGACAGAGTGGATGAGAAGAGGCAGAAAGAGTAGTTGGGAGGGAGAATAATGCATTATAGTATAAGAAAAAGAGAAAGTGAAGGAGGTAAGAATAGGGATTGAAAATATTCATTGAAAAGGTAATAACACAAAAAACAAAACCAAAAAAACAGGTACAACAATAAGAAGTTCAGTCTGCTCGGTAAAATTCTGGACCTATTCCTTTGGTATCCAATCCTGGTATAGACACTTGGTATTCTGGGCTTTGTGGGGAAGGGTGCTGCCTCTCTTGTTGGACAGCTTGGGGTGGGGAGATGGCTGGAGGTTTTCTTTTTTTTTCTTGCTTTCCTTGGTTTTATGGGCCATCATTGCAAGTGGGAGCTTTAAAGTGGTCTCATCAGGTGACTTGCTTTTGAGCAGTATTTGGTTCCTCTGTCCACTGGGCAGATTGCAGTTATGACCTGAGGTAACTCTATCAGTTTGTGCAAGGTGGTCAGATTAATTGCTGTTTTTACCAGGCAGCAGCTGCATTGCCCTACAGCTGCAATTCTGGCTGGTCAGCTCCTCCCCCAGCAAGGTGGGGCATTTCATTTTTGCATAGCACCCTTAGTCCCATGAGAAAAGCTTAGGGATCCACCAAGGCCCTGCTTTGTGAGGTTGGCTTGTCACCCCACCCCATTCTCTGCCTTTGTTACTTATCCCACCTTAGTTTGCTCAAAGTTTGTCTCCTTACTCCACCCCTGTTCTCCAAGGCAGGTTTGGCATTTCACCCCACACTTACTGTCAAAGTTAGATTACAATTTGCTGTTTATGTTTTTCAGTTTAGTTGAGGTTCAGTCTTCCCAGACACTGCACTGGATTATGTTCCCAGAGGGTGAATGGGGAGTTGCATGTGGTGAGTGTTGCTCACCTGTTGGGTCTGGAGGTTTATGCAGGCAGCTTTGAAACCAGCTGCCAGGGGAGAGATGGTGTGTTGCTTTAGAACAGAGTTTGAAGCTCCTCATACATGGCTGCAATCCAATGTGCAATGAAATAAACATTAAAAACAATATTGTGGAAGTTAGGACCAATGAAATGTCCTAGCAGTGGACTCTCCTCCAAGGAAGTGATGCAAAAGAACTAGAGGGGGTTTATTATGCAAGCAGAGAGCAGTCTGTCAGGAGTATAAAAGAAATGTGTGTCCAGGACAAAGTCTTTCAATAGAAACACTCAAATTTGGCCTTGGTGTAAATTGTATATTTTATAATGATGGAAGAAGAGGGCACCTTAGAATCAGATCCTAAGGAACTTGGGCTAAGAAAAAAAAAACTGGACTGTTTTTCTTCTAGTAATGATGGGGAAAGCCTGGTGGTTTTGACATGTAAAAGTGACATGTCAGAAACTCCTTCCTGAACATGCAGTGGCAAATTGGTAGATCTGAGGCAAAGATTAGTGAAATGAAAGAAGGAAAGCCAGGGTAATGTGTGGCTGTTGGACTCTCCCTACTTCATGATGTGTCAGAAGGCTGAGATTAAATAACCCTCAGTTACCATATAAATCTACTTTCCATGTACCCTCCATGTCATATCTATTAAACTCTATGATTAAAATCTGTTTTCCACCCTGTCAGCACATGGAGTAAATATGTAGTCATAGAAGCTGTGTGTGAGCACCGTCTGAAAATGGTTGTGCTATCTCTAAATCCTGAGCTGTGACTTGGTCACATCTCAAAAATAAAGGACACTGGTTTGACACAATGTGTATTGTTTCTAGTGGCAGCAGCTAGAACTGAACTGATTTCAGTTAAGCAAAATTGGTGGAAGCCAGCAGATTGAAAATAAATGAAATAGTTTAAAGCAAGTAAGATTTAAGAAACTAGAGCATTAAAAAGCTAAATAATTTTACATTTTATATATTGTACCTAATATTAATCTACCTTATAGAAAACTTCTGTTTCTTTGTTTTTCACCAAACAACTACTTTGTTCTAAATTTAGGATCTCAGAGACTATCAATAGAATTTTTAATTATTAACAAAAAAAATTCCAAGGACATTTTGCAATTAGATTTCAAAATAGCCCTATTTTATAGTTATTACTAGTTTTCAGTTCATAATGTGGAAACAGCTTCATAGAGATAAAATGATTTTCCCATGTTGGTTCAGTTATAAAACATCAGAGCAAAAGCTGGAACCAAGATTATTGGATCTAAATCCTATATTTAACCTGTTCATTGATGTAGCCTATTTTATAAAATAATCATAGGGCAGGGTTGTTTCTGTCTGTGAATAATACCCGAGTTTATGTATAGGGTCTGCTCCTTAACTAACATGGTGTGTTCATCTATGAATTATTAATTATTTCTGAACTTCATTGTAAAATAATGGATGTTGTTACATGCTTGGATATGAAGTATCCCCCAACAGTTCAGTGTTGAAGACTTGGTCCCCAGCTGGTGAACCCAATTGTTTTTAGGTGATTGGAACAAGGGAGCCTTGACCTAATCAATGGATTAGTCCCTTATGGATTTATAATAGTATCTCATTATGGCATTGTTGGAAGGTGGTGGTCACTCTGGGGATGTGCCCTGGAAAGCTCTATCATCTGTAGCCCCTTCCAGTCCTTCTTGGCTTCCTGGCTGCGGTGAAGTAAACAGCTCTGTTCCACTATGCCATATGCTTTGCCTCATCTTAGGCCCCAGTGATGTGGCCAAGTGACCAGGGACTGAACTTCTGAAAATATGAGCAAAAATGAATCTTTCCTCCTTCTAAGTTGTATCTCTCAAGTACTTGTCACAGCAAGGAAAAGTTTAACCAATACACCTTGGTTATGATTACTGCTGGACTAGTAGAAGAATACAATGTGAACTCAAAATGTTGAAGTATCATATAAATCATGCTTAATATGTCATTAATGTTAATGCCAGTTATTAATATTGTATTAAGCATTAGTAATTATGTAGGCTTTGTGAAGCTTACACTTTTGTTCTTGGTATGTTGTGTTGGTTCTTAAGTTAAAATGAGCCTGGTTATTTCCGTCCATCTGATCAGAGTTTGGAAACAGAATACCAGTTGTAATTGTTTCATAAGAAGTAGTTTGGAATAATGATAGACATTTGATACTGAAGTCCACTTATCTGGTTTGATTTTTTCATTCAGATAGCCCTGGCTGCTGTATATATTTAGACAAATTGCTTAACATGGAATATTTCTATATTTACTAAATGAGAATATCTCTCCCTCCCTCTCTCTCTCTCTCTCTCTCTCTCTCTCTCTCTCTCTCTCTATATATATATATATATATATATATAGTTATAGTTATTATAAGGATCTAAGACTTATGTACAAAGTTCCTGATGCCCAGTGAGGAACTATATTATATTGCTGTTATTAACAGGAACTAATTTTACATTTGAGTCCCTTGTATAGAGGCAAAAACCTCACAAAAGCTCAAGTAAGAGGGAAACCTGAATGAAGAATATTTTATTTTACTCTGCAAATTTAGTAGTAATAACAAAAATCAATCACCAGTTTCAAAAATCATGTGGTCCACACTCTCAGGTCATTTATTTGACCTTACTGTTCTATGAGTGTTAGAAAACTTGAAATGATACGCAGCAAGAAAACGTACAGTGTGATTGTAGGACCAAGATTAATATCCCCAAACATTCTTGCATTTAGGTACACACATGATAAAATACTTTCTGATCATTATATATTAAACTCACATACATTTATAAAGTTTGTGTAGTGGTAAATTTATAATTCAAATGAGATTCACACTCTCTAAAACTAATGGAAATGGAATGGTTAATAATATAACTGTTCCAAAAGATAATCTTCCTTTGTTGATTGCTCATATAAAATGCATGGTCTTTGAGGCCAGACCATTTGGTTTTATTGTTACTTTTCTTCTAGCTGAGTCATATTACATACTGAAGTATCTTAATTAAGTTTAAATTTAATTAATATCTTAAATTTCAATTTCTTCACTTAATAAAAGACAGAAGGAACTAAGATTCGAATAGATGCTCAAGGTTTTAAATCATTTATGTGAAATACCCAAATACAAACCCACTAGATTGTGTTAAACACCAACAGTGTGACCTTCTTACATTGTCAGGTTAGCAGCCTGTTGTCCTGTAGATGACACTGGGCTGAGTCTGCCCTGATTGGACTGTTTCTTTGCGTATGATTCATAGTCTTTGGTTTATTTAACTACTGTTTTGGTTTTTTTAAATAAACAATGGAAATTTATTGCTTACCATTCTGAAGGTTGGGAAGGCCAAGATGAAGGTCCTAGTAGATTCAGTGTCTGGTGAAAGGAAAAAAGTTCTTCAAACCTCTTTTACAAGGGTCCTAAATCCTTTCATGAACAATGATAGACATTAATCATGGAACCCTCATGATCTAGTCATCTCCCAGGGTCACCTCTTAACACCATCACCTGCTGTTTCTGAAATCTTGTGAAATAGATTAGAATTTATTCTGCCTACTTGGAATTTCTGATTCTTTGATTACAAACTTATGTCAATTTTTTATTTCTGTCCATAAATACATCAGCATGTTGTCAGTACCAAATTTAGAATATTTGACTAACTGAAGATAATTTACAAAAGCAAAATCAACTTAGCATTTGAGATGTTCCTATCATTTCTCACCTCTGGGTTCTCTGCTCTCAGAGTGTACCCTTCTGAGCTCCTTGAACCAGAGTTCTAAAATGAGACCTGACAACCTCAAAGCAGATGTTGATGAAAGAAAACCTGTCAGGAAAGGCAGCAGAAAGAACATAAGCTCCCATCCAAGGTTATCCTCATTGATATGAGGGAAGTTAGTTGTACAGATACAAATGGATGAGGACAGTCTGTAACCCCAGACATGGGTTGGCTTATTCTTTTCCTCTATGTGTTACTTCCTAAGTTGATATTTTGGAAAGGAAATTATAAATGGGAAGGAAATTTAGGCAAGAAACAGCTAACTAATAGAAGAAGAACATGAGAAAAGAGTAGAAATGTCTTAAAAAAATAGCAAATACTTTAAAAATCCATTACAGTTAAATAGGTTTATTAAGGAGGCATTTCCACTACAAGGGAAAACCTGATGGCTGTTTAACTTAGACTCAGATGCAAGGTATTTAAAGTGGACAAGACAGATGTGACCTGCAGAGCCTAAGAGATCATGTTATTGTTCTCACAAACACAATTGTGTGGGAAATCCACTCTTGGGGCTAGGGAATTCTTTAATCTCCATGTGGGAACCTTATGGCCTGAGGAGGATGGGGAGAGTTTACTACAAAGAAAACTTTAATGCCTGTACTCGTTTACAACTGACAGGACAAATCTGAGTGTTTTGCTCATGGAGGCAGCATGAGCTAATCTGTGGAAACTTTTACTTGCCTCTACAAGAACCTTTGGTTCTGTCATTAAGAATTGTCTGAATAATTACCAAGCATAAAAGCTGCATCATGATTAAAACATGAAATAGAAGACATTTGTCAAAAAATTATCCAGCTCTCTTTGAATTTACAGTTCCACAAGAGTAGATTTCATCTGAGATTACCACCTGGGGAAACTAAGTAACTAATCATAATAAAAGTCTGCCTTCCTGTGCTTACAAAATTGAAAGATATGGCTTCAGATAGTTCAGGAGTTGGGAAAGACAAAAATAAATGCTAATTTTGTAAAAGGTCTTATATTACTCTAACTTTATTTTTTCTTAAGATCAATGTGTGAGTCTGGAGTATTTCTTAATATTCTTTTCTTATTATGCTTTGATTAATCCATCATAAATCAACTATCTGAGAGAAAGAAAAAAAAACCCAAATAAGAAAATTAACAAATGAAAACCCATTTGATGAAAATATTGAGAAAAGAAATAGGGCATTAGGGGAGGGATGAGGTAAGATAAGAGAGGGCAACGGGGTGTGAATAGGGTCAGAGAATGTATTATGTATGTATCAAAATGTAACAACAGAACCCATTATTTTTTACAATTAATATGTGCTGTTAAAATTTTTGAGTAGAGAAAAGGCAATAAATACTGAAAACTCTTTAGCATTGACTCTTGAAATTGTTACAGTCCTTGAATTCTCATGGGATTTTTTGTAAATGTTGCAATGTACACCTCCCAAAACAACAATAATTTTTTTTAATTTACAAAATTAACAAATAATAAAAACAAACCATAATTAAAAAAAAATGGGATTAATAAAGCTGGGAGAATGTTGTAGATTTTTCTGAGATGCTTATTTTTACAAATAAGGAAATTTAAATAAGAGAAAATATGATTTACCCGGATCATAGAATTTGGCAAAATTGTCACTAGAAGCCAAATTTTTCAAACTGCTTATAAATCTTTCTACTGTATTGTTTCTTTCTATGATTACTCAATAAAATTATGCTTAAAATTTAAAAACTTCTTTTGTCTTTAGTATAAAAGATATATTTTATTAGTATGTATTAACTGCAGAAAGTGATGGATGTCAATGTGCCATTTTCATAGAAGTATGCAAACTACTTTGATCACATTCACTCCATCACCTGTTCTTATCCCTTTGCCCCATGCAGCTGGCTCCCTGCCCCACAAATAGGCTCCCTTAACTTTCTTTTTTGTTTTTATTGTTGTGCTGGGTGTGGGTGCATTGTATCATTTACAAAGGTTCCTATAATGTATCAAATATATCATATTTGAATTCCAACCCACTCTACTGTTCTCCCCATTCCCCATCCCCTGATTTCCTGGAACAGTTTCAACAGGTATCAATTTTGCATTTATATACATGTGTATACATTGTTTGCACCATATTCATCCTCCCACCCCTTTCCCTGCCACCTCCTTTTCCCCCATCATCTTCCCCACTCCCACAATTGCCAACCCCCCTCGGTCCCCCATCCTGCAGAACCTGTTCTTCTCTACTGTTCTCTGATTTTGTAGAAGGAAAAATCATAAAATGTTAAACAAGAAACATGGTGTTTTTGCTAGTTTTAGATAAAGATAGCCTCATAGGAAGTTTCCTTATGTTGTTCCCATGCAAATGTGTGTTAGAGCCCCAGTTGAT